>NC_081417.1:125351741-125673820 GCF_949786415.1 Peromyscus eremicus | reverse complement strand
GGGGTTGGGAGCAGAGACAGGAAGATCCTGGGGTCTCTCAGACTAGCCAGTTCAGACAAAATGAGAAGGGAAGTTTCAGGTTCAGTGAGATCCTGTCTAAAAAGTAAGGCGATCAAGAAAAGACACCCCAACAATCTACCTCTAGTTTCCACACACCCACATGGGGGCATGCATACATGTGCATGTACACACACACACACACACACACACACGGGGCAAGCATGTTTTTATACACACACACACACAGAGAGAGAGAGAGAGAGAGAGAGAGAGAGAGAGAGAGAGAGAGAGAGAGAGAGAGAGAGAGAATGAATAAGGTCAAGGTCACAGGGCACTTTTCTTTTTTCTCTTAAATCAACTGATGTTTATTTCTTCTTATTCTTATCTCTAAAATGGGGGAAATTATGGTTCAAGAAAAACAGAAAACTTAGGTTCTTTGACCCATTTCTGGCACTGGATGATTGGTAAAATAATATGGTTCTCACAGAGAACTTACCACATGCTAGGCAGATTCTCAATGTATTGCTTACATGAATTCATTGGCTCTTCAAGACAACTCTTTGAAGTCGGCGACTGACCTCATTTTACAGGTAGGGAGACTGAAGCACAGAGAGGTTAAATTAGTTGCCTGAGATTATCCAGGCTGAAAATGATAGTTGAGATTTGAGCCAGGTTGCCTGATGCTGTACCTGTAAACAGAACCCCAGCAGCAAGCCACCTTTAAAGAAGCAGTAGACTTAACTGTTAATAAATCCAGCACCAGAAAGGAGAGAAGCAAATGCAATTTAGAAGGCCTTCCAGAGCCCTCCAGAGCATGGTCCTGCTGAGTTTATCCGGACAGCTGGAATGCCTGAGTCCCTTCCAAATGGCTCCTGCTGACAGAATGCCAGATCCCCACACTTGGCTCTTTGGCATTAATTAAAACAAAGGAGTTAATCAAGATAAACTTCCACACCTGCCTGGCACCAGCCTGGAAGTTTATCATGTCTAAATATGTTTCTCATGCATTTACTGCAAATTAGTTTCTGAAAGTGAATTTCAAGGTCTAGTGACTCTGAGGTTCCCTAACTCCGTTTTCATTAAGTTTTCACAAATGATCTACTGTTGCATTATTCTTTTATAGTGCAGATTTAAGGCCCCACTATGAAAAGCAATTATGCTGTCAGAAAAGTGTATTTTGACTTATTAAAAAATCTGAAAGGTTTCAGAAAACTATTTATTTAGTTTTTCATCGGGAGGGTATTTTGACAGTCTTCAGAAGGAAAGCGCTTTGCAGGCACACTGAGGAGGCCTAGAGGCCTTTCTGTAGTGCATGTCTGCAGCAGCAGTGCATGTCTGCAGCAGCAGTCCAAGCACAGCATGGGGCACCAAGAGGTTGTAAGTGCTTCCTCCAGCAGAATGGCCTGCTGCCTCCCTGTCCTCATCTAAAAACACACAGGTTGAACACGTTGATCCTTAGAGCAATAGGTGTACAGCTACTCTATGTTTTCTGCTGCCTGACTGGTACTTATTAGGTCTTAGGCACAATTCTATTTGGTATATATCTAACCCTGAGGCAGAGTATACTACTTTACATTGTAGCTAAGGAAAATGAAGCTTAAATGGTGAAATAACTTATCCAAAGTCACCCAACAGATGCTGGATTAGGCATAGAACACTATTGTGAACCCATTGCACACACATCACGTTGCTTTTAGAAGCAAACAAAATCCAGAATGAATTATTGACACACATGACACTCCAGAGGCTTGACTGGAAGGAGTCAGGTACAAAAGATGCTGATAGATCAGGAATGGCTGCTATGCAGAAAGAAGTGGCAGCAGAAACAGGAAGGGGCTGAGGGGAGAGTGAATGGAAAGAGCAACCAGGGAACTTTCTAAAGTCATGAAAAAAGTGTTTCAGATGTTGTCCAGGATTGCCACACAGGCTTGAGTAGCATCAAAACTTAGGAACTCAATTGCTTAAGTTCAGTGTATTTCACTCATAAACTTTATCTCACCAAATAAAATATATGTGCCACTGGACAGTTTAGCTTATAGACCCACACACAGATGCCTAAATGTAAACTCCACACTTTAATTAGGGTCTTATTGTGTAGCTTCTTCTGATATGGGTAAGGCTAGGGCAATGTCTCTCTGCCATGGAGACCTGTGGGCCAGGGGCAGCATCCTTCTCTGCCTGGGGTTTCTGCATTAGGCAGGCTACCTACTTATACTTTCAATATTCTGCTTCTTCATATGCTGGATCTTCTTTTTTTCTTTGTTTTCTGGAAGGACTGAGGATTGAACCTAGGGTCTCATGCATTCTAGGCAAGTGCTCTCTACCACTGAAATATAGCCTCAGATCTTTGGTAGACTTCTGATGTTGAGGAAGACCTCTGCACAGATCAAGCCTTGTGTTTGTGCTTGCTTTGTGCATACTCCTGAGTCTCCCTTTCAGAGATAATAATTCATTTTCAAGTAATGAGTTTGACTATGGTAATCTCTAAGCTCCTTTTTAGCTCTAATTTTCCATTTTGGACTAAGGTGATTATTTTTGTGACAAGTCCCTACTCTTAGTTTAATTACAGAAAGCTAGGCTGGGCAAGGTAGAAAATCTGAAAAGAATAGTCCAGACAAAAGCTATGGATTCAGTCCATCTATAAAATCTCATATGGTCATTAGAAGGAAAATAGCAAAATAATGAGTTAGTGTGAAATAGTACCATGAAGACTCAGATAATCCCAGTAATGTTTCAGACCCTGGCTAAGATCAGGGCTGAATCATATCTTCCTATCATTTTATTTTCATATGTCCATGTTTCTACATGTTACCGAGTACCTTTTGTAACTATTCCTTCATCTCATTCCTGCCACAATCCTGTGAGGTAGGCATCACATTCTATTTTATAAGAAAAGGTAAATGATTTTCTCAAAGTTATATGACATTCCCATAGCATATCTAGAATTTTATTCATAAACTAGAGTTTTATATATTGTTGGCTTGAAGTTAGCCCATGGGTCAAGACAGCCTTAAGCCACATTACGGCTTCATTTAGATTATGGCTAAGATTAGTGATAATTATAAGACACGGTAAAACTATTTGCTTATTTCCAGGGAGATATTTCTTTTGAAACAGAAATGTTGTGAACTAAAAATCTTTTAGATTGGAAAGAAAAATGAAGTAATTTCTGGATGGGAGCATTTACTATTTGTTCTGCAGTAAGAAACAAACACCAGAACCTGATGATAAGACCCTGTTGCCGAAGACAACAGACTTTGGTCACAGGGCATGGAGAAGTGTAGTTGGCACTGGCTAGCTTTCACACACCTGGAAGGTGTTATACAGGCTACTAGGGGGTTGGGGGAGTTTTCAATGGTCTTATCTGGCTATGAATCCTGTGACTACAATAATGCCCAGTGTGTTACAATGCCCATGGGTACATTAGTGGGGTAACCAACCAACTACTTTCTGGTTGGATTTAAGACCTGCTTCACGAGGAGGGGGCGGAAACGCATGCTTGGTCTAAGAACCCATGGTTATTGAGTTACAAGCCCCAGGGGTGAATTTACTATTCTTCCTCTGTTAAATGGACACATCATTAAACTGCCCTCTAAATTTGTATCTCTATACCCACAGAATAAGTGCAGCTCTCAGCTCTCATCAAAGAAGTCTCTGTGCAATGGATGGTGGTCAAAGTTCAGAGAACAAATGTCAGTGGAGTGTTCAACCACAAATGGAATGTCTATTTCAGCAAGATCCCCCTCCCCCCCCACACACACCCAGCCCCATGCCCAACAAGGCTCAGGGAAGATAATGGGAGAGAAGGCAGAGAGATTTTAAGGATGAGAGGTTGAAGAGGACTAGTATCTTCTGGATGTGACAAGAACAGTGCACTTGTGAACTCACAACAGACATGGTTGCCTGAACAGGACCTATACAAGATCAAGACAGTCTACATCCTAGCAGGGAATGGAGGAGGGGCTCACAAGCTCCCACCCCGGAGGAACCAACTCAAGTGGATGGCCCCATACCCATGAGTATATGGGCAGCACAGAGTGGACATGGTGGATTATTTTTATTTAAAGAGGTCACAAAGTTGTGAGAGAGTTAGGGAGTAGAAATGGATCTGGGAGAAGTTAGAGGGAGGAGTGGGGAGTGACTATGATCAAAATACATAGCATAGCATTTTCAAAGAATTAATAAAATATTTTATGAAATATTTATAAAATAGGCTATTGCAAGAATATCTAGAAGGCTCATTCCATTTAGCATTAAAATATTTGATGTAGGTATTATCAAGTTCATGTAGATCAATTAAGTGGCCCAAAGCTGTGAAAATTAAAACATTTCTCTTGAGCACATAATTGTGTCTTTACTCCATGATGGGAAAATGTGTGTGTGTGTGTGTGTGTGTGTGTGTATACATTGTCATGTTGTGTACAACAGAATAAAAGTTACAGTATAGTTCTTGAGAACACCTGAAAGAAACCCTTTTTCTTTTTATATTGATAGAGATGGGAATAAAAAGTTCACTAAGTTATAATACATTCCTGAAATATTCACAGCTTTAATATTAAAAAAAACAAGGTTTCTATTTGGGATATTGCATAGAAAATAAAATATAGATGAATTATTATTTAGTTTTCTTTTCTTTTGTTTATATTAAATAGGGTCTTACTATAAGGCCTAGGCTGACTTCAAACTTGAAATCCTCCGCCCTCAACTTTCCAAGTCATTATGCAATCTTTCTATTTTTATTTATTTCTGAGCCAAAAACTGTAGAAATATTAGTCTTATAGTATACTGTTCTGTATAGTCCTCTTTTAATTTTCTCATACAATACAAGAAAGTTGAAGAAATATATTAATATCTTAATATCCACAATTAAAATGGCAAGCTACAATTTTTATAAGTGCTAACACTGCCAAAGCTGGGTTAAAGGAAGTAGTTACTAGCCTGGTGGGGGTGGTGCACTCCTTTAATCTCAGTACTCGGGGGTAAGAGGCAGGCAGATCTCTGTGAGTTTAAGGCCAGCTGTTCTACAAAGTGAGTTCCAGTTCAGCCAGGGCTTGTTACTCAGAGAAACCCTGTCTTGAAAAGCAAGCGAGCAAGCAAGCAAGCAAGGAAACAAACAAAAAAAGCAGATGCTGGGTCCAAGGGTGTATCTCAGCAGTGGAGCATTTGTCAAGCATGCATGATGTTCTAGGTTTGAACCACAGTACTTCAAACTGAAACCAAAACCAGAGAAACACAGTTTTAAAAGGAAGCAGTTAGCAGCCTACTTATGCTTTGCTTCCATAAATAGGACAGTCAGGACAAAAACGTTTCATCTCCAGACCACTGTCTCTGAGACTCATGGGCTATAGCAGCAGACTGGCAGCCATTCCTTTCCTTCATGAGCACTGCATTGCTATTTGCGGTAGGCAGCCAGAATACTTCTTTCCTTGACTCCTGCATGACAGCCTTTGTCCTCAAACACATCTTAAAATACCTACTCATGGACTCCACTTCCCAGAAAACATCAAACCAATAAATCAAGGGTAACATCATATTATGTCTCAGGAACTGCCATTTCACATATAAAATAATTTACTCAGGCATACACACAATAATAAGGAATCTGGTAGTAGTGTCTTACAGATAATAGCTCTGAATTCTTATGTGCTTGTCTGATGTGCCCTAGAGAATATATTTAGAATTTATTTAGGTTAGGGAGAAATTTATTTTAGCATATACAGCCTGGGTGTATTAATCTATGTGTTAAGGTTCTGTTATCAAAAAAGGGTATATGTACAATAAATCTACCAGGGGAAATACAAGTGAAAGAAAGGGGGGGGGTGTATAAGACGGGATTACTATATGAGTTGAGTGAAGGATACAGGGGGAAATTAAAAAAAGAAGGAAGTTTAGGTAGAAATAGCTTTGACTACAGTACAGTTCTAAGGACATTGTGATCAGAGAGTCCTTGAGCCAATTTTGTCTGCCTAAGGAGATCCTTGTTAACCATGGACAAGAGAGCCTCAGTAGCCAAGCTGAACTCTTTCTGTTCTGGAATAAGCCCATGGTAAGTGCGGCCTCAGAGCAAGCAATAGATTTCAGTACACAGGTGAAACCCTCAGCCAATTGAACTTTTTGCATAAGGAGCACTCTGGTGGCTGTCAAACTGGGAATGTGACTGATAGAATTGCCCAATTCAGCCTCAAGTCATAGACCTGAGGAGGAGAGAAGAACACAGTGATAGAAAATACCACATCTTACATCAGTCACCACGTCTGGTTAGATCCTCATAAATTCTATCTTTATAAAGGTTTAATAAAAGAGAGATTTGTGCACCAAAGCCAGGTTCAGTCACTTCCACATTTAGCTCACATATTTGGCCAGTGAAATAAGTGGATGAATCTTGGAGGATGACTATAAAACTATAAATTTAAATGAGCACAGACAATTGCAGTAACCATTCCAGATATGACATATTTATTGGTCAGTGTCAACACAGTTCATGGCACCTTGTATAAGCTATTCATCTGGCAAATGCCCTTACCAGTTTTCAAGAACCACAAGAAGCAGTTACCTTTACTTGACAGGGGCAATGGCATGCCATCCCTGTATTGTTGTAGAACTATTTCAATCCTCCTGCTTTAGCCACAATCTAGTCTGCAGAGAACCTGATAATTTTGACATGCCTTCCACAGATCCTTTTAACAATACAGTATATTGGTGAGCAGAGTACATTATCATGAGGAAGAAGTCACAAGAGTCATGGATGCCTCATAAGACAGAAAGTGACAGAATGTGAGAGGCAAACATAATCAAAATCCAGGAATCTAGTATTTCAGTGAAATTCAAGATGTCTTGAGCCCTGGGGTGTATTAGAATAGCCCCTTAATAGTGAAAAATAAGTTGCTATATTTTATTCCAAATAAAACAAGTAATACAATGATTTTTGTAGCTAACATATATTTGACCTTATTGCTTTGGTCCATTATGGAGTAATAGGTACAATTGCCAGTTTTAGGTGTAGCCCACGGAAGGAGAGGTCAAAACTACATGGAGGTTCTTCTGGGACTTGTGCCCCATAACTCAATAAATCTAAAATAAATAAGTATGCCATATAAAGTCTAAGGAAAACTCTAGTAGAACCAGAACCACAGAGAACATGCTTGAAGTAAAGAGAAAAATACTTTTGAAAGTAGTTCTAGGCTGGAGAGATGTCCCAGCAGTTAAGTGCATTGGCTTCTCTTCAAGAGGACCCAGGTTCAATTCCCAGAACCCACATGACAGCTCACACCTGTCTGTAACTCCTGTTTCAGGGGATCCAACTTCCTAACACAGACATGCAATACTAATATACATAAAATAAAAATAAATACATTTAAAATAAGAAAAATAATTCCAATGGTCATTGTGTTAGGCAAAATCAAATTACCTAGCTCTATACAATCAATGTTTATTACTAACTATTTCACTCAAATGTGTGAGCAAATGCTTATCATTAAGATTACTTGTAAAGATATCCGCCCCAGAATGAACTTTATATAAAGTATTAAGGTAAAAGAGAGAAGCAATAAACATATACATGCATATTTCTTGAAGGCAAGGCAGAGATATATATATATTGGCTGTAGTATGTATTTCTGAACTGCTCACAGAGGTATAATGATAATTATAACTTCTATTTTTCTCTCACACATTCTCTTTCCCTTTTGGCCTGAGCAAATAACTCAGCTTTTTATGATTTTTACCCACTGATGTGACATAAACCTTTATTTCTAAATGGACTGCATCATCCATGGCCTCACATCAGGTTGCTGTACTTTCTCACTAACTTGTTTTATCAGGAACAAAAGTACAAGTACCAAAAGGTACTCCAGAGAATCCTGTGGCATTCCAATGGTCTTCTTGTGGTACTTATATATCATTATTGTCATAACAACCCACATTTCACTTGATAAATGAATAATTCATCACAATCAATACAGTAGCATGACTTATTGTCTATTCAATTTGTATCATGAGAAGCCCTACATGGCTAGCAGTGGCCTCAGCTTTTAGTATTGTGTTTTAATGGCTTATAGTAACTAAGACCAGCTAAGCCCATGGAGGCCAAAGTTATAAAGCTGAGAAACAAGAGTTCTGTGTTTATTCAGTTTAATAAAAGAAGAATCCATGTCATGTCCACCCTTGATGTCTTGGATGCCTTTATGATGGTCATATGGAAAACAGCATCTTATATTTATCATTATTTCAAAGCACATATGACATATTTTAAAAGAATCCCAAATATTTGATTTCCCAACTAGCAGCAGAACTGAACCTTAGGCCACAGATTCCACAAATCTACCAAGCCAGATGTTTTTGCAAAAAGATGTATTCATTAAGATGAGCACATACTATATATGTGATCCCATATTGTCATATCTTAAAAAAGGGGCTTCTTTTTTTAAAATCAGGATTAAGGTCATAAGATATATAAAAAAGAGAATAAGAAGCTCTATAAACCTGTGAGCCATGGTTCTGGCAGAAACTTTATTGTAGAAAAGCAAATTCAAATCCATAATAAATGTGCATTCTAGTAAGTATAAATTATTACCCTTTAATTATAGAAGGGGGTCTATTATAATAAAATGGCCACAAATTGACAAAATAGGAATGATACCATATCAGAGCATCATTGCTAATCTCTACTTCTGGAAGATTAGGAAAGATCATGGAAAGCCTGTGTAGAGATCTTGAATAGCCTCCATCTCTGCTGGCATGGCCTCTTTGCGTAATGAATAATCAAGGAAATACTTAACATATCCAGATAAGGAGATGGACTGATACCTAAAGGTGACTATTGGGAACATCCTCTGCATAAGGTTATTTTTGGTTAGCATTCATACAGAATCAAATATATTCACACTTTGCCCATCACAATAAAATTCTATCTTCATACCTCTTGAATAGTTTTCCTTAAAAAGAGTCCAATCTTGCTCATTCAAAATCCTGATAATTAGGCTATAACTCAGAGAAGATGTGTACTTGTGCCTGTCCCTCTCCTCTAACAAAGTGGACAACTCCATGTGCTGCTAATGCTCTGATGACTAGAATGATTTCCCTTCACTCTTCATCCCCAGATACACTTCTGATATAGGAATGCAAAACCTTGCCATCTGATTGATACCATGATGTCATACAGAATCATTTATAAACTAGACCCAAGATTCTACTGATTGAAGAGTCAGTTTCTCACATTGTTTTGTAAGAGGATAGGGATAACTAAAAGAGAGATAACAATGTTTATAGAAAAGATGCTGTAGGAACCCAAGCTGCTTGTTCATGGGAAGTACTCCTGCCTTCAAGATCTGCTATAGCATTAGACATCATAATATTTTTATTTATTATGCATCTTAGTTAAGATTATTACTGCTGTGATAAAATACCATGATCACAGCAACTTGTGGAGGAAAGGGTTTATTTGGCTTACACTTCAATAACACTGTTCATTATGGAAGGAAGTCAGGACAGGGAATCAAGCAGGGGAGGAACTGGAGGCAGGAGCTGATGCAGAGGCCATGGAGGAGTTCTGCTTACTGGCTTGCTCACCATGGCTTGCTTAGCCTGCTTTCTTATAGAACCCAGGACCACCAGCACAAGGATGGCACCAACCACAATAGGCAGTGCCCTCACTCATGAATCTCTAAGAAAATGCCCCACAGGCTTGCCTATAACCCAATCTTATGGAGGCTTTTTATTGAGGTTCCCTCCTTTTAGATATCTTTAGCTTATGTCAAGTTGACATAAAATTAGCCAGCACAATGTGTATGAGCATTTGTTTGCATACATTTTTGTTCACCATGCTCATGTCTGGTGCCTGTAGAGACCAGAAGTGGAAGGTAGATCCCCTGAAACAACTGGAGTTATAGATGGTTGTGAGTCACCATGTCAGTGTTGGAACTAAGTCCAATCCATATCCTCTGCAAGAGTATAAAATACTATTAATACTGAATTATCTTTCCAGCTCCTCACTATATTTCTTAAATTAATTTTACTTGTTAATGACTAACTGATTTTATAGTATGGCTTGATGTGTTAGATGATACTGGAGAGCTAAGATCACACAATTACTTGCTCTCAGTCAGGTGTCCAATTTTTATCAAGTTTCTTTATCAAGAGAAACTGTGTTTTCTTCCTTTGAGGAGATGATTTCTACATTCATAAAAATAGATTGCATCTTATAAGATGAATGAAATTGGTCTATGTTTTTTAAATAGTAAGAATATATAAACAGTAAGTGAACAGAGAGATAGGTTATGTCAGTAATTTACCTACTATCTTTCTTTATTCTATACATTGATAACTTCACTTCCCAGATGCTTTTGGCATCTGGCTTTGTGTTAGGCCCTACCAATAATAAAAGAAACTAGAGTCAGAGGGAGGAAGAGTTTACATTTTTAATTTTTGTATTTTTCTCAGTGTAACCTCAAAAATAGCTATTGGCTCCAGCTTTCAGTTTCTTGCACTTCTAGAACATGAATCTTCATGTTCTCTAGTGGTACTAGCCACAGACATTTAATAAGCCCTCCTCAGAGATCTGAATGCAATGTTCAAGTCCCTTAAGCCCACACAACTCCAACTGCTCCATTGCTTTTTAATCCTACCTGTGAGAGCAGCTTCATATGTTTATTATTTCTGGTTTACCTAAGTGATCTCCTTTTTTTCTTTTAGACTTCCAACCTTTTAACAATTTTCTTTCTTTCTTTCTTTCTTTCTTTCTTTCTTTCTTTCTTTCTTTCTTTCTTTCTTTCTTTCTTCCTTTCTTCCTTCCTTTCTTTCTTTCTCTTTCTTTTTCTTTCTTTCTTTCTTTCTTTCTTTCTTTCTTTCTTTCTTTCTTTCTTTCTTTCTTTCTTTCTTTCTTTCCTTCTTCCTTCCTTCCTTTCTTTCTTTCTTTCTTTCTTTCTTTCTTTCTTTCTTTCTTTTTTTTCCAAGACAAGGTTTCTCTGTGTAGCTTTGTGCCTTTCCTGGAACTCGCTTTGTAGACCAGGCTGGCCTCAAACTCACAAAGATCCGCCTGCCTCTGCCTCCCAAGTGCTCAGATTAAAGGCGTGTGCCACCACCGCCCGGCTCTTGTAACAATTTTCATATTCAATTTTCTCAATTGAAATACTTAGTGTAATTTAGTTTTCCTAAATGGTCCTCACTGGCATAGGAGCATGTCCTTGTAAACAGGACCTCAAACGTCAGTGTATAAGGTGGTGGCTTAGTTGCATTAATTAATAGTTTCAATATTTTCAATTTTTAAAATATTTGTTCTTGCTTTGAGGATAAGGAGTAAAACACCTTGGTTCTCAAGTCAAAGACAAATAATTTACTTAACAATAAAAAGATAGTTCATGAAATTCTGTGACTTATACAAATGGAGATTATTGTTGTGAGATTATTTAGTACACTATCAATATGATGTAATCTATCTTGGAAAAATCTGGATAATAAAAACTAGCCCTACATATACTTTAAACATACCTTGGCTCCAAATTGAAATGCCACATTATAGTTGGATACATAGTGTAGCCTGTATGTATGTATATAAATCTTATCTCTGCTTTCCCTTAATCACCTATTGGCATCCTACAAAAAATCTGTGATTCGTAAAATTAGTATCACAGAATATTCTAAACTCTAAGTTATTAGTTCAGTTTTTCAAGATATGCATGTTATGTAGCTACTATGTGTAGGAAGTTGTTCTAAGGAATGGCGAGGTAGAAGGAGAAAAATAAGCACATATGTAGAAGTTCCTTTGCCCTCAGTTTATGGTATATTGGGAAGATGGACATTAATAAAAACAAGTAATTTAAAAATTCAACAGTGATAAGAGCTGACCTATATTGTGACATGGTATAAAGTACATGAGAACCTAGCCCAAAAGTTTGATTAAGATAGGGGAAGAGAAAATAAACCAACTCAAAAGTTCTAATGAAAGAAGAATATGAAGCCATTCACAAGTTTAAGTTTTGGTGGAATGTCAATGATCAAATGTGCATTTTATTTACTAAGAAGTTTAAATTATTTAAAAATTTGTTCAGGCAGGGATGCATAATGTAAGGAGAAGCAATGGATTAGAAGATGACATGGATTCAAAGAATAAAATTATTTTTGATCATAAAGATTCAAATGAAAATTAGGCAGTTTTTTTATGGTAACTAAGTTTTGTATACAAGAAAGTTCTTATCAGTGAATTTTATATAGTTAGGAGTTATTCTTGAAATATCTGTATAATAATATAGATTGCTACTTATGCAGCTAAAAAACTATATATTTTTTTCTTTATCTCTTCAGCTTGGCTAAACTTGCTCTGTCTATCAGACCGTCCCCAGGTAGATTCTAAATATAAATGCAGCAGTGGGCAGCTGTTTCTCTCTAACCCCATCTACTCTTTGCAAAATGCTGAGATGGTGTTTTTTTGCTTTAGCTATTGTTTCCCTCTAATTATGTTCAACTTAAATGGCTATAGGAGCTAAAAATATAGCCACAGAGAGGAGCTGTGAGAGCATTTAGTAAAAGCTCTAAATGGATGCCTTCCTCAGAAATCTCTTTTTAAATTGCCTCGATGCTCAATATGGAAAATTTCCCAGTAGGTCCCCCAGCCACTGTCATGCAGTGGCTAGCTAGACAGCTGTCAGACACAACCCCCCATATTCACAGCCACAGGTTCATACAAACACGGAAACTCTGAACTGTAAAATAAAGCCCACTTTAAAAAAATATAGATATAGGAGGACTGTGAGTATTAGGGCTACACAATAAGGCAATGTCTTAAGAAAAGGTAATTACATCAGAGAATGGCTTGGAGGGTCAACTTTTAATCCTATATATGAAAATCTAAACTCACAGTTAGATGTGGGGGATAGACTAAGGAGATGGGCAGTGCTAAAACTGATAGTTACCTCCTCCATCCTGAGATTACAGGCATGCACAGCCACACCCAGTTCTGATATAATTCTTTACCTTCATTTTCATTTCCAATTTTTCTAAATATTTTAGCACAATAAGATTAAGGTGTAGGACCATGGAAAGAAAATAAAATACAAGTGGACTGGATAGTCACCTGCACACTAGAATTCCCAACTACTGAAAGTTCAGGATGTGCTCTTATTTGGAAACAGAATTTCTGCAGATGTAAGGTGTTAAAGTCATGTCATACTGGACTATGACATCCCCAAAACAACATGGTTCTAAAACACAGAGTAAAGAGACACAGAGACCAAGATACCAGATGAAGCTAGTAAAGCAGAGAGGGACCAGAGCAATTCAACAAAAACATCCATGAAGCTAGCAAGAGGCAGGGAAAGGGGGAAAATTATATAAATTGCAATATGTTATAGGACTCCAGTCCTAGTATGCTTCTTCCCAGTCAGTCTTTTCCATCATACATATAAACAATGCAAAGCCTATCTGCTGCAATCAGCCTCTTTGTGCTTAAACTTACTATAGGCATCTGAGATTCCAAGTGGCTGTTAATATTCTATTTGAATGTATGGAGCAATGGGAGTTTATTACCTCTCTGTGAAGATTGTTTAATATTTACACAACTGTGGATGTTAGAAAGATTCGTTTGACAAGAAATCTGACTCCTAATCATGACGACATTTTGGTCCTCCTTCTATTGTAGTTGCTGTGAATACTCATGGAATAACATGATGGGGAAGGCTCTCTCCAGCTCCTTTTGATTTTGCTTGATTTCTTTTATTTATGGATTCAGCAACACTAGAATCCAATCAGGAACAGAACGGCAGAGCTGTCAAGATGGTTCAGCAGATATAAGGCTTCCTGTTAAGTTGTTCTATCCCTGGGATTCATGGTGGATTGAGAACACCAACACCAGCAAGTGGTCCTTTGATCTCCACACACATGCCATGGTATTTACACACACACACACACACACACACACACACACACACACACTTACTTAAAAGATCATCATGCAATACATTATGAGATTTCATTTCTAACTTCATTTTGATGCTTTCCAGACATTCTTTTTCTTTAGAAATCTGCATTAAGCCTGATTCCTTATTTGGCATATTATAAGGCATTTTCCAAATATATTTTATGTATGTTATAAATGTTCTAGGTACTAGAACTTATTCTTTCCTCACAATAACACCACAAAATAGGTTCTGTAATTATCTTCATCATCTAGAGAAAACTAAGAAATATAAGATGTATCATGCATAAGTTTCTCAACAGTGAACAATGTGGTTGTTGAGTGGAATTCAAACTTAGAACATCTGGCTCAAGAGTTCATGTTTATATCCTATATATTAGAAGATGATACATAAGAGCATCAAAAACCTTGCAAAAGGAAATAATGAATTCCTCACAAGGCAAAGACATGGACTTAATGATGGAGTAATGCCATCAAATGTACAGTGTAATCTTGAGGAATTGTTTGTTCTGGTTCTTAGACTCCTCAACTACCCCTCCATATGTTCCTCAGTTCTTTTCCTGAAATGCATAGAGTTCTAGCAATACTCATTGGAATCAGAGTTTAGCAACAAAGATTTCTTAAATCACAAGCATATACCCAGAACTGACATTAATCCAACAATGAAAGTAATACAATAAAGTCCAAAAAAGTACAACAGCATCATAGATATGATAGCAAAGTATGTGCAGGAAAATGACCAGTTTTATTTTGGAGTGAAGGTGGAAACCAAGGAAGACTGGAGAACAGTTGGCATCTGATCCAGGTTTTGAATGATGACTGAGAGTTTATAAATGGATAAGTGGTGAAGAATATCCCACATAGAAGAGCTGGCCTATGGAGGACATAGAAAGGTACATTTGAGACCTGATGAGCAGTTCACTTGGACTGGAAGGAAGATAGAGGAGGACTGCAGACTAAGACTGGAGAGGTGAACAGGAGCCAGACAACCACGGCACAAAGTAAGGAACTAGTCAAGAGCTTTGCAAGAGAGTGACAAGGGAAAAAGCAAATAACTCCTGTTGCCACTGCTGTTGCTGTGTATGTGTGTTTATTTTAAATAAATATGATCAGTTATATAGACATTATTTGAGAATAAGTTGTACACCCAGTGGAACATTCCTGAGACTAAAATAATTTTTAATATAATAACAAATTTTAACTTTTTCCTTGATATTCCTACAGAGGCCAAATAATTCTGATACTTAAAAATTCCACAGTTCCATTTCTGTTGTCATCTAGATAAATTATCCCAATTATGCATAAAAGATGATGCAAATAGCAACCTCCTAGAGGGTTTAGGAGAGGAGGCTGAGAACAGTCTGTTCCTTCAGACTTTGGCTTGGCAGGGGCTTCCAGGTTTACAGCTGCTCCCAGGGAAAAAAGGACAAGCAGGTTCTAGGGGGCTACTCAGCATGTGCAAAGACACTGGGTTGACTTACTGACAGGCATCCTGCAGGGGACATCTGGACCTTGCTTATTTCTTAGTTAAACAAAATTATTGTGCCATGAAACAAAGCAAAATTGTGGTTGGGATATGCTACATTTCTGTCAAGTAAAAATTAGTAGAAGTGTTAGAAGGGCAGAGTAATTTCACAAGTGCATTCATTCATTTATTCATTCAATTAGAAATCAGGAAACAAGTGTGTTAGAATGTAGGTATTGGTCATGGTTCAGCCGTTTATTAGCTGTCAGTCCCTGGGCAAATAAATTAGTTTCTTTGCTCCAGCTTTTGAATTATTATACGTAAAGGAATAATAATAACACCTATATTTTAGGAGTAGAGAAAAAGAAGTCTGGTTGAAAACGATATTAAGTGGATAGAAGCAAGAAGAACTAACCACTGCTAACCACATGAGTGGGGAATGAGGAAGAGAGAGGGTGTAGAAAGGTCCACAGAGTTCTGATCTAAAGACAGATATAAAAACAGTAACCGCAGGAAAGAAGTACTAAACACTTTATATGGGCCAGGCAAGCCAGAAGAGATTATCGAAAACTGACAGGGAACTCCCACATCTGGGTCATTCAAGGAAAGAACACACAATAGGATAGTGGCAAAATGTGTTCTGGGAGGCTGTAGGAATTCCCCAAGAAAGAATTCACTCAAGGAAGGGTGATGCAGTCATGGTCGGACGTAGAAGATGGGGAGGAGGATAATCAGACCCAGTTTCATGAGACTAACCTCTATACTGTTAAGAGGTGTAAAGGTTTAGATTTGGAAAGTCACTTGAACAAGGTTAACACTAAAGGAGAGAAAGGCCTAGGGCAATAAACATAGCTCTCTTTCTGACATACTGATTTCTACCTTCTCGTGGAGGTTTGGATAAGGAAGGTCTCTGGCACACTCTAGCCTACCTATTGAACAATAAGCAACATTTATTATGTTCTTATCCTTACCAAAGGAAGTCTGGGACACTGAAGGAGAATCATAAGCTCAGTGAAATTCTAGGCTACATAAAGAATCCTTGTTTCAAAAACAGTCTACTTTGAGCCTCAGTTTTCTCACTACTATCATATCCTTTCTTAGAGACCCACAATGCAGCTGAACCTAAGAAGATAGAAAGTAATAAGCTTGTTTAATATTACTTAGGCTAACATTTCCAAACAGTCCCATAATATATTAAAATGCATATCTATGGCTCCATTAAATATGGAGCCATATTGAGATATAAATGGAGAAATAATCCTGATATTGAGATATAAAACTCATGACCTGGTTTAGGAGTGGATTGGAAAGGTAAGTAAGAGAAGGTATCTGATGGTGAAGAATGAGTAGGAGCCAGTCAGAAGGTGATAGTGAATGGCCATGACTCTATGGGAGAAGGGCATAGACATATGCTACACAATGGTGTATGCAGTGTTCCAGAACAGAAGGTGAGTACGAGGGAGTAGAAGGAGGTGAAGAGAAGACGCAATTGAAGTTTCCATCAGGATGGGTTTATAATGCCATGATAAAGAATTTTGGAGAATTTCTACTTTGGGCTGAGACAGAGTTCACACTTGTCCTTCCTTTCATTTGAAACAACAACAATGCCCCCTCCCCTGCACACCACCACCACAAAACAAAGAAACAAACACACGTACAAAAAAACCCCAGAAAAAATGAATGAAAAACTGTTTTGCAAAACATTATAAACAATAAGACAATAGAGGTCAGTGATTACTATAAGACATAAACTAATAGGTTGAGCCCTAAGAGTTCCATAACTGATGTCAGGGTAGTTTTCAAGCTGGTATATGGGAAGAGAAACCCAAACAGAAGCAGTGCATTCTCTAAGTTGAGGAGAGAAGCTGAGAGTGTAGACAGACACTCGGAGTGTTTATCAGCTGGAGTTCAGAGAACTGGGGAGGCCAGAGCAACTGAAAAAAAATTAAGCATTTGCTAGAAATCCTCTTTAAAAGTTATGCAGAGCTTCAGCCAGCTCTTAAATGTGAGAAAACTGCCTAGGGGTCAAGGATGCCTGGGTGAATTACTGAGAATAGAGCTTGGTAAGCAATCCTTATTCCTATAGTTAAACTAGAAACCTCTCAGTTCACAGAGTTTGAGGTAGAAACACTCAGAAGGGACTTCTTGCTTCACTAGTAGAGAAACTTCATCTGAGAAAATCCTGTTGTTGTCTCACCCAATGAAGTTAAATGGAGAATCTGAAAGAACATAACTGCTTTCAGTTATGAAATGAAACTCTATCTCAGAACAAAGTTTAAGAATTTAGTGAGTAAAGAAATGTCCATTACCTAACACTGTAAAGTTCACTCACCTAATAAATGATTGCACACACATACACATACAAACAAAACAAACAAAAAACCCATGTAATGAATGCAAAGAAGCAAGAAAACATTTCTTATCATAAAGAAAAAAGTAATTTAAAAACAAAACTCATAAATTATCAGAAACTGACATTACAGCAGTTATAACTGAATTCCCTGTATTCCAAAAGTTACAAAGATACACAATATCACAACACACACACACAGACACAGACACACACACACACACTAAAATCCAGTCAAATTCCTAGAGAACACTAGACTATATGAGATTACCACAAATATTGGATGGAAACAGCTTGACAGATGAAAAGATCAGTACAACTGAAAATGCAGTAATGTAGCCATAAACATTGTCTGGAAAAAATGCAGAGAAGAAAAAAAAAATATCCCACCCTCCCAACCTGCAAAACATTAGCGGGCCATGAAACAACTAGAATGGTCATGATGTACATGGAACTTGAATCTGAAAGAAAGTTGGGACTGAGAGAAAAGAATATCCAAAGAAAAACTAGGTGTAATTTTTTCATTTTGGGTAAAAAACATAAACTTGTTCATCAAGAAACTCAATAGACCCTAAACACAGGAAACACAAAGAAAACTATACCAATGCACATACATCATAATCCAATTTTTAGATTCCAAAAGTTTTAAAAATTTATTACTCAGCCGGGCGGTGGTGGCGCATGCCTTTAATCCCAGCACTTGGGAGGCAGAGGCGGGCGGATCTCTGTGAGTTCGAGGCCAGCCTGGGCTACCAAGTGAGTCCCAGGAAAGGCGCAAAGCTACACAGAGAAACCCTGTCTCGAAAAACCAAAAAAAAAAAAAAAATTATTACTCATAGAAGTAGTAAAGGAAGCGCTTTAGGTAGAAGAAAAGGACACTAGATGTGAGGGCCGAGATATGCATCTACCACACAAAATGAAGAGCATCCGAAAAACTTAAGACTCTTGTTATTTAATTCTATAGAAAAATATAAGAACATGTCTTACTGTTTAAATAACCTTCAAAGACTTTACACTGTTCAAACAAAATAATAAAAATGCAGTATAGGATTTATAAAACATGTAAAAGTTCAATTTATAACAATAATAGCATAAAGGTTAGGAGGAGAAGATGGGGAAGTGCATTACTGAGGTTCTTATACTGTATATCAACTACTATAACATCATTTGAAATTAGATTGTGATACTGAAATATAATTTACACTATAAATATGCACCAAAACAATATTACAATGAGCTGTAGCTAATCAACTAACGAAAGAAATAAAATGAAAGCATCATATTAACTGAAAAGGAATTCTTCAGGCTGTATGTGTTAGTCCATGCCTGAAATCACAAGATTCAGGAGGCTGACATGCGAGGATTGTCAGTTTGAGGTCAGCCTGTTTTACTTAGTGAGATCCCATCTCAAAGCAAACACACAAAAAAAGGAAGACGCCAAGCAAAGCAAATGGAAAACAAACAATAAAATGGTAGATCTAAATTTAACCAAATCAATCATCATATTAAATGTTACCAGTGTAAACACTATAATGAAAAAATAGAGACATCTAGATCAGTTTAAAAAGCAAGGTTAACATATACTAGCTCTAACAAATGCCCTCAACACATAAAGACACAGATACATTGAAAGTGAAGATGTGGGAAAGACATGCCATTTTAACATGATAAGTAAATAATTTGGGGTGTTTCTATTAAGTTAGACTTTATAGATTCTGGGCACAGAAGAAGGTAAATGATGAGGATGACTGTGATGACAAAGGACTAGTTCACTGATAAATTATGATGCCTCTAAACTATCACCTTTCTACAAAGCCTTCCCTGACCCAGAAGACAAAACTCCCATGTCTGAAAGCTATGGGCTGGAGACGAATTTCTAAGTAGTCTTATTAAATAAGAAACATGGTGCCAAATACAGAGGAAATAGCCAAAGAGATCAGAGCAAGAGCCATGACTAACTTTAGCTTACCACCAGCAGTAGCTTCCCCGGAGAGAGAGCTTCTTCCTGTCTGACTTGTCTTTTTATTGCCTTTCTGTTCTGCCTTCTCATTGGCTCTAAACCCAACCACATGACTTCCTTATCACTGCCTTTCTATACAGACCTCCAGGTCTCTATAGTTGGTACTAGGATTAAAGGCTCCTTTTACCATGCTTGGCTGTGTCCTTGACCACACCAAGACTCTGCCTGCCATGTGATTGAATTAAGGGCATGTGCTACCACTGCCCAACTCTGCTTATGGCTCGCTTTGACCTCTGATCTCCAGGCAACTTTATTTATTAACATACAAATAAAATCACACTTCAACACAAATAAAATATCACCATAATGGGCATATACCTAAAATTGAGCATCTTTCTAGTGTTAAAAAAAAAAGAAACAAAACTGATTTCTGAGCTGCTTGAGGTGAGGATCTTCTTATGCATTCATGAAATTTATTGGATAAAGAAATGAATACCCTTTCCATTCTGGTAATCAAAAGCTAATGGCTATGTTTCTGCTATCCTAACCAAATTGGGGATTCTTTCAGTTGGAGACTATGTAATTGCTGTCTTAGATTTGCTGTCTAATACCATGTCTGACACACAGAAAGTCCTTTATGTACTTGTGTGGACTTGAAGCCTGTATAAACAGATCAGGGAGGGTCAGATGACTACTTTGGCAAAAGAACATTTCAAAGACTGTGGGATGAGGAGGGTAGCATGAGTCATCCATCTTTGGAGGCAATATCCCACCTTTGCTACCAGCTGTTGGGCAATACTGGCTGAGACAAGTGATGCAGCACTTGATTTTCTCTGCAATCTCAAAGATCTCCAGCATCTCAGGGAAGTGTGAGATAAGAGAGAAAGGAATTCAATTTAGAAGCCTACATAACTCTTCACAGACACACTTCCTGGCATAGTACTAGGCCAGTGGAGGGGAAGAGACATCCATATCTCATCACTGCTGGCTTTGCTGGCCTGAGAGACCAGCATAGAAATGAGCATCCCACAGGAGATTTAGCTTGATGGCAGTGATTTGCACTTTGGCTTGTTGACAGACTAACTCTATTCATTCCCAGCCAAAAAAATGACCTTTTAGATATCACCCTGCTCAACTCTTTGACAGGTGACGTAGAAACCCAGAGAGTTGTGACTTAGAGGCAGAGTCTCATCCAAGGCCTTGGGTGCTCTCTTTTGTCAACAGAAATTCTATAAAATTTGGGGAATTCATTAATGACTACCTGTAAATTTATGAGTATGCCCTTCAGGGCCTATCAGTCTTGACTCTGATTCACTTCTCCACTGTCATTTTCCACCCCCTCCAGGACTCTACTCCAGGCACAATATGCATCAGCACACAGTTCTGAGAAATATCACATGTGCTTTCACATCTCTTTGCCCTTCTGCTATTTGTACTTCCTTAATGGAATCCCCTTTTATTAATTGCCTGGAAATTCCCATGCATCCTTTGAGGCCACATTCAGATGCTGTTGTGTCTTTGAAAGATTCCTGGATGTTTGAAGATACAATTACCTCCTCTCAATATCATATTTAAAGCACTTCTCACATGTGTCTGTCGAGAAGTACCCTAAATCATCAACAAGTGCTATGCTCATATATATTGTTACATAGATATCCATGGGCAGGTCATACTGCTTTGAGGTATTAACTATAATTTTAATTTAGCAGGATCTATGAAAGGCAAATGTCTTACTCCTGAAACTATTCATGTTGTTATGTAGTAGAAATTGTATATCTTTCTCAAGTTAAATACTAGTCATAAACGTATATTTATACCATAAACATTAGGATATATGGTAATGTGTGGCTTGTTTACCTCAAAAACTTTTTATGAATCAAGTTTTTAATGTATAATTGATATATTGATTCACCCAGATACTAGTAGATAATGATGGATTTGCTACAGAAAGCCAGTCAGTTAGTTTCTGCCTTTCTTCTCTCTCTCTCTTTCTCTCTCAAACTTGAAGACTTGCATTCATGTCCAAAATTAGGTCAGGTACAAATTTATATAATCTATGTTCTGTATCCTCACCAGGGCAAACTCCTAATGTAAGTAAGGAGATTATCTTGACATACAAAGTTAAAAGAAAATGCCAAATCTAAACAACAAATAATGAGACTTGTTCACCTGTCTGCTTCCTTGGATCTCTATGTAATGCTAAATTTCTGAGCTCTTTTATAATCTGTTACTTGTCTGCATTCTTCAGTCCTAATGAACTGTCTGTCCACCACATAGTCCTACTGTTCCTTCTTGCATTTTCTTCCTCTACTTGTTACTGATTAAAACCAGCCCAAATTTTAAACTCTGTAACCAGAAGTTTCTCAGTCCCACCCAGCCCCGCGGTCCTGCAGAGGCTTATAAAATAATTAGTCAGAGGCTTATATTAATTACAAACTGTATGGCCTATGGCTTCAGATTCCTGATAGCTAGCTCTTTCAACTTAAATTAACCCACTCCTATTAATCTATATGCTGCTACATGGCTTTGGCATTACTGGTCTGCTGGCATCTTGTTGTTCCTTGGGCAGCCAGTTGGCGTCTCTCCTGACTGCCTTTCTTCTCTCTCTCTTTCTCTCTCAAAGTTGAAGACTAGATATTTATAATTATAGTTTTCCTTAGTCATGATAAAAGATAAATTAGATATAAAACTTTAGACTCCACCGCCACCCATCACTGCCCCAGTTGCAAGCCAGCAGGGAAGACTCCTGTGGGCAGGCTTCCCCACCAATATGCTCCATTGGACTCTGCAATCTACAAGACCCACTCCTTACCCCAAGCCCGTTCATCCCCATGCAATTTCAATAGCTCCCTGAGACACAGAATCCATTAGCTCTGATTGGACCTAGAAGTGAGTGAATCTTATACAAACCAGAGAGTCCTACCTCTAGGTCCTGGACAGATGTAATGCAGACACTAAGAGACCATGGATGCCAGCCTAGACTAATATACTCAGAAAAAATTTTAATCACCATAGATGGAGTGAATAAGACATTCCAAGACAAAACCAGATTTAAACAATACCTATCCACAAATCCAGCCCTATAGAAAGCACTAGAAGGAAAACTCCAACTCAAGGAATTTAGATGCACCTATGAAAACACAGGCAATAGATAACCCCACAGCAGCAAATCCCAAAAAAGGGAATTACACACACACTATCACCAAAAAATAACTGGAATTAACTGGTCATTAATATCCCTTAATATCAATGGACTCAATTCACCTATGAAAAGACACAGATTAACTGCATACAAGAAACACATCTCAACTTCAAAGACAGACACTACCTCAGAATAAAAGGCTGGGAAAAAAACTTTCCAATCAAATGGACTTAAAAAGAAAGCTAGTGTAGCTATCCTAATATTTAACAAAATAAACTTCAAACTAAAATCAATCAAAAGAGATTAGAAAGGACATTACATATTCATCACAGGAAAGATCCACCAAGATGAAGTCTCAATTCTGAACATTTATGCCCCAAATACAAGGGTACCCGCATATATAAAAGAAATGTTAGTAAAGCTTAAATCACACATCAAACCTCACACACTAGTAGTGGGAGACTTCAACACCTCACTATAACCAAAGGATAGGTCTGCCAGACAGAAATTTAACAGAGAAATAAGGGATCTAACAGATGTTATGACTCAAATGAACTTAATAGATATCTACAGAACTTTCCACCCTAACACAAAGAATATACCTTCTTCTCAGTACCCCATGGGACCCTTCTCTAAAATCAACCACATACTCAGTCACAAAGCAAATCTCATCAGATACAAAAAATTGGAATAACCTCCTGTATTTTATTGGACCACCATGGCTTAAAGTTAGATTTCAACACCAACAAACATTACAGAAAGTCTACAATCTCAGGGAAAATTAATAATGCTCAACTGAATCACCAATGGGGCAAAAAAGAAATAAAGAAAGAAATTAAAGACTTCCTAGAATTCAATGAAAATGAATGTACAACATACCTAAACTTATGGGACACTATGAAAGCAGTGTTAAGAGGAACATTCATAGCACTAAATGCCCACATAAAGAAGTTAAAGAAATTGCACACTAGCAATTTAACAGCACACCTTAAAGCTCTAGAACAAAAAGAAGCAAACTCACCTAGGAGAAATAGATGCCAGGAAATACTCAAATTGAGAGCTGAAATCAGTAAAATAGAAACAAAGAGAACAACACAAAGAATCAATGAAACAAAGAGTCGGTTCTTAGAGAAAATCAACAAGATAGACAAGCCCTTACCCAAGCTAACCAAAAGTCAAAGAGAGAACATCCAATTAACAAAATCAGAAATGAAAAGGGAGACACAATAGACAACAATGATATCGAATCATCAGGTCATACTTCAAAAACCTGCACTCCACAAAACTGGAAAATCTAAAAGAAATGGCCAATTTTCTGGGTAAGTACCACATACCAAAATTAAATCAAGACCAAATAAACAATTTAGACCTATAAACCCTAAGGAAATAGAAACGGTCATTAAAAGTCTCCCAACCAAAAAACAAAAAAACAAAAAAACCAGGACCAGATGGCTTCAGTGCAGAATTATACCAGAATTTCAAAGAAGAGCTAATTCCAATACTCTTCAAATTGTTCCACACAATAGAAACAGAAGGAACATTACCAAACTCTTTTTATGAGGCTACAGTTAACCTGATACCAAAACCACACAAAGATGCAACAATGAAAGAGAATTACAGACCTATCTTCCTCATGAACATTGATGCAAAAACACTCAATAACATACTGGCAAATGGAATCCAAGAACACATAAAAAAAAATTATCCACTATGACCACATAGGCTTCATCCCAGAGATTCAAGCATGGGACAACATATGAAAACCTGTCAATGTAATACACCATATAAACAAACTGAAAGAAAAATAACCACATGTTCATCTCAATAGACGCTAATAAGCCTTTGACAAAATCCAATACTCCTTCATGATAAAGGCCTTGGAGAGATCAGGAATACAAGGAACAAACCTAAACATAATAAAGGCAATTTCCAGTAAGCCGACAGTCAACATAAAATTAAATGGATAGAAACTCAAAGTGATTCCACTAAAATCAGGAACAAGACAAGGCTGTCCACTCTCCCCATATCTATTCAATATAGTATTTGAAGTTCTAGCTAGAACAATAGGACAACAAAAGGAGATCAAGGGGATACAGATTGGAAAGGAAGGAGTCAAACTTTCGCTATTTGCAGATGATATGATAGTACACATAAGTGATCCCCAAAATTCTACCAGGGAACTGCTACAGCTGATAAACACCTTCAGTAATGTGGCAAGATACACGATTAACTAAAAAAAAAAATCAGTAGCTCTCCTATATACAAATGATAAACAGGCTGAGAAAAAAAATCAGAGAAACATCACCATTTACAATAGCCACAAATAACATAAAATACCTTGGGATCACTCTAACTAAGCAAGTGAAGGACCTATATGACAAGAACTTTAAGTCCCTGAAAAAAGAAATTGAAGAAGATATCAGGAAATGGAAAGATCTCCCATGTTCATGGATAGGTAGGATTAACATAGTAAAAATGCCAATCTTACAAAAGCAACCTACAGATTCAATGCAATCCCCATCAAAATATCAACACAATTCTTCACAGACCTGGAAAGAACAATACTCAACTTCATATGGAAAAACAAAAAAACCCAGGATAGCTAAAACAATCCTGTACAATAAATAAAGAAACCTCTGGAGGCATCATGATCCCTGACCTTAAGCTCTACTATAGAGCTATAGTAATAAAAACAGTGTGGTATTGGCATAAAAACCGACATACAGACCAATGGAATCTAATTGAAGATCCTGATATTATTCCACACACCTATGAACACCTGATTTTTGAACAAAGAAGCCAAAATTATACAATGGAAAAAAGAAGGCATCTTCAACAAATGGTGCTGGCATAACTGGATGTCAATATGTAGAAGATTGCAAATAGATCCATATCTATTGCCATGCACAAAACTCAAGTCCAAGTGGATCAAAGACCTCAACATAAATCCTATTACACTGAACCTGATAGAAGAGAAAGTCGAATGTAGCCTTGAACACACTGGCACAGGAGACTACTTCCTAAATATAACACCAGTAGCACAGATACTGGGAGCAACAATTAATAAATGGGACCTCCTGAAACTGAGAAGCTTCTGTACGGCAAAGGACATGGTAAGTAAGACAAAATGACAGCCTACAGAATGGGAAAAGTTCTTTACCAACCCCACATCTGACAGAGGGCTGATCTCCAAAATATATAAAGAATTCGAGAAACTAGACATCAAAATACTGAAAAATCCAATTAAAAAAATGGGCTACAGAGCTAAACAGATAATTCTCAATGAGGAATCTCAAATGCCTGAAAGACATTTAAGGAATTGCTCAACATCCTTTGACATCAGGAGTGAGGTAATCCAGACTCAGAAGGACAAAGATGGTATGTACTCACTCATTAGTGGATACTAGATGTAAAGCAAAGGATAACCAGACTACAACCCACAACTCCAGAGAAGCTAGCTAACAAGGAGGACCCTAAGAGGGATGCATGGATCACCCTGCGAAGGGCAAATAGATGAGATCTCCATGAGTAAACTAGGGAGTTGGGTAGGGGATGGGAGATGAGAATATAAGGGAATGGGATGGTTGAGCTGGAACAGGGACAGAGTGGGAGAGCAATGAAAGAGATACCATGATAGAGGGAAACATTACAGAGATAGAGAGAAACTGGGTGCTAGGGAAGTGCCCAGGAATCCACATGGATGACCCCAGCTTAGACTACTAGCAATAGTGGAGAGGGTGCTTGAACTGGCTTACCCTTGTAATCAGATCAGTGAATACCCTAACTGTCATCATAGAGCCTTCATCTAGTAACTGATGTAAGCAGATGCAGTGACTCACAGCCAAGCACCAGGCCAAGCTCCAGGAGTCAAGTCAAAGAGAGAGAAGAGGGATTCTATAAGAAAGAGGCCTCAAGATCATGATGGGGAAACCTACAGAGACAACCAAACCAAACTAGTGGGAACTCATGAACAACACCTGTAGAGTCTCCATGGAACTGGACTAGGTCCTCTGCATGGGAGAGACAGCTATGTAGCTTGATCTGCTTAAGGAGCCCCCTGGCAGTAGGATCAGGATCCATCCCTGGTGCATGAGCTGGCTTTTTGGAGTCCACTACCTATGGTGGGACATCTTGCACAGTCTTGATGCAGGGGAAGGGACTTGGACCTGCCTCAACTGAATGTACCAGGCCCTGCTGACACACCATGGGAGACCTTACCTTGTTGAAGGAGGGAATGGGGAGTGGGTTGGAGGGGGGAAGCTGGGGGAAGGAGGAGGGAAGAGAGGGGGATCTGTGGTTGGTATGTAAAATGAAAAAAATACAAAAAAACTTTAGACGCACAAAAATAAGATAGATGATAGAATATTTTCTTTAATTTTGCCAAATACAAATAGACTAGATATTGTAACTGTAATTCTTGCTTGATAACTGTTTTGCTATATATAATTTTACTATATTAAAGTTAAAACCTTCCTTTTTGATTAGACAGAAAAGGGGAAGTGCTGTAGGATGTCTTTTTGTATGCTGTGAATATATATGGCTCCCATTGGATAATAAATAAAGCTGTTTTGGCCTCCGGCAAGGAAGCATACAGCCAGGCAGAAAATCCAAGCAGAGATACAGAGAGAAGAAGGGTGGGGCCAAGAGAGACGCCAGCCACCACCCAAGGAGCAACAAGAAGTCAGCAGACAGGTAAAGCTACAGCCATGTAGCAATATACAGATTAATAAGAATAGATTAATTTAAGATGAAAGAGATAGTTAGCAAGAAGCTGAAGCAATAGGCCATACAGTTTGTAATTAATATTAGCCTCTGAGTGATTATTATATAATTTGCTAAGGGACCAACGTGGGAGAGATTTGTCCCAACCATGGGGCTGGGTGGGACACAGAGAAACTTCCCTCTACCAAATTCCAGACTTTAATCTTTTGATTAGGTATGCTCATATATTCTACCACTGGGAGGCAGAGGCAGGGCAATCAAGAGTTCAAGTTTAGCATGAGCTATATGAGAACCTATCTAAGCAACAAAATGTAACAAGAAAATGGAAAAAAAATATTTCTTCAAACATTAGCTCTAGTTTCACCTCTCCTGATGTCTACAGATTAGTCAGGTACCATTTTTGGCTTTTCAAAAGCCCTGAGCTTCCCTCTGCTACAACATAAATCATGTGTGATCATTGCCCATATTTTACTTTTATTATACTAAAGGCCTTCAAGCAGGGATTCAATCAGCCAGTCTAGATACACTTACTGAGTGTTTCACTAACAGATTGTCATTATTCTCATTACTGAGTATATAGAAATGAACAAACCAAATGCTTTTCTCCAAAGGAACTTACATTATTGCATGAAAAGATGGTCTTAAATCAGTTAATAACATAAATTGAATAACTTCACTTTTGATAGATGGCATGAATAAAATTAAACGGCCCAAGAGTTATGAAAGTGACTAGGGAGATGTAATGTATTTTAACTGGAATAGCTCGAAAACTTTATTGAGGAAAGGTGTCTCACTTTATTGAGCTCTGAGTTGAGAAGAATATCAGAAAGCAGTAAGTTTTGTGATGTTTGGATGACAGAAATAATGTAGGGTTGATTATATAATGACACATCAGTAGAGCTTGGAAGAGGTCAGAAAATAAGGCAAAGGCCAAGACCTGTAGGCTTTACTGGACAGAGCAATGATTTTTTACTGAGGTTGTTTATTATTATTATTATTACTATTATTATTATTATTATTATTATTATTTTGGTTTTTCAAGACAGGGTTTCTCTGTGTTGTTTTGGTGCCTGTCCTGGATCTCACTCTGTAGACCAGGCTGGCCTCGAACTCACAGAGATCTGCTTGGCTCTGCCTCCCGAGTGGTGGGATTAAAGGCATGTGCCACCACTGCCTGGTTCTGAGGTTATTTTTAATTAATGTTTCAGTTAGTATACAAAACAATTGGTTTCATTTTAATATTTTCATAAGGTATACCATAATAGTTTGCTTTTATTTGCACCCTACCAATACTGAACTCCACCATGTCCCCTCTTTCTGGTCCCTTTACTATGTCTAAATACTCATGGTTTTCTTTAAGTTGGAATAAAGGTCAGTAAAATTTTCTAGGCAGAGAGTGATACTAACAGGCTTTTGTGTTTCTTGTAAACACAGAGTGGACTCTGTGGTACAAGAATTAGTGAGAAAGTCAAGGGCTATCTGAATAGCCCAAAAATATTATAGTGACTTGGACTTGAATTATGGATATAGTAGGTGGTAATTTGATTGGAGATATGTATTAGAAATAGATATATTGAGATTCATTAATAGACTAGATATGAAATGTGAGAGAAAGAGGAATTAATGATTGCCTCCAGGCTTTACTTGAGGCTATTTACTGTAATGGAGAAGACTTGAATTTCTGTTTCGGATGTATTCATTTTGACACGCCCATTAGACATCTGGATAAAGATGCTGTGTCGGCAATTTGATTGTACTAGTCTAGAGTTGAGAAGCTAAGGTTGAAAATGTAGATATGGAACTCATTAGCATATAGCTGACATTTAAAGCTATGGAACAGATTAGATTTCCCAGATTAGTATGTAGCTGGAGAAAAGAAAAAAGAAAAGAAGAGGGAAAAATGACTAGAGTTATCTACAATTTAAAGTAAAGTATAAGTACTGGAGAGATGGCTTGGTTGTTAAGGGCCCTGGCTTCTCTTTCAGAGTAACTAGGTTCAATTCCCAGTGTCCACATGGCCACTTAACAACTAGTTGTAATTCCAGTCCCAGGGGATCTGATGCCCTCTTCTGGCCTCCACAGGCACACAGGCATACATGTAGGTAAAATACCCATAAACATTAAGAAGATAATAAAATAAAACACCACATAGATGATCCATCAAAGGATCTTAAGAGAGGCGCCACAGAGGAGAAAGATAAGGGAGTGTGGTAGTTTGAAAGTCTAAAGAAGAAAATACTTAAGAAGCATTTGATAATTTAATCCAGTGAAGGGCTGCTAGAGGATCTAGTAAAGTAACACAAAAACAGAGAAAGAACATTATTTATTGTTCTTTGGCAAGGCAGTGGCTTAGTGTCTAAAACGACCTCAATAAAGGGTGTTTTAGAGGAATGTTGGGGAACACAGCCTAACAAAAGCTGATTGAGAAGAGTGAAATCAAATAACCAAGTGGAAAGAAGGGATATGGATAATCCACCAGAGAAGATATGCTATGAAGTAAAACAGAAATGCGCTATAGCCAGCAGGGAATGTGGAACAGGGTCTCTCGCCACCTTCCTCTTCTGTCTCTACATTACAATGAGTAATAGGGAATGGTATTGCTCCTTTACAGGGAATTCCAGATAATGATACATTTCCTATGTAAAACAGGTATGGACAATTGTACTAAGATCAAACAGGGTTTAAAGTACAGGCAATTGCCTAGGAGAGGGCTGAGAACAAATCTATAGTCAAACAAAATGAAAAAAAAAATCTTATGAAGACATGTTCAAAGAGGCTGGTGAAGTTTGGGGTTGTTATTATATAGTTTCTCTTTATTAAGAATTAGATAAGGTCACCAGCTAATATAATTTATCTTCCCAGTTTCCAAAATAGTTCTTAGCATATAATAAGCAGTCTGTACGTGTTTGCTGAGTAAGCTGTCCTCACAGAATTGCATAAGATCTTCTCAGTTCAGGAGAGAGTTGTAGAAGGTACAAAGTTTCAGACTTTGTAAAATATTGTCTGCCAATTTCCAGTCATACTCCTGATCAAATGACTTAAATCCTCTGAGCCCAAAGAGTCTCATCCATAAAACAGGGTGAAGTGCTTACCCCAAAGGAATACTATAAAAATCAATCCTATGCTTTATATGAGAGACTTGGCCCAGAGCCTGGCACATAAGTGCTTGGTAAATGGATGCTGCCACCAGCGATGCATATTGGTATCACTGCTGTTACTTCTGCTAATGCTGGTTCCCATCATGCTCTTTGGATTGTTTCCTTATATAGATTGCAAATGCCTATAAAGTAGAAGATTCTATTTTATGAGCCTTTTTTTTTAGTAGGTTTCACTTTGGAATGACAGAGAACATAGTTGCTTGTGGTATTCCAAATGAGCAATAAAGCTTTTTGGCTAGGTAGTCAGATAAGTCATGAAGCCAATAGCTTGAAGGCTGAAACCAAACTATTTCATGCTTACTGACATTGAATAAAGTTGAAATTGCATTAACTGATACAATTATCCCTTTTGACATTCACCAGGACTTTTGGATGGAATTTCCCCTTAATTATATAAATGACTTACAGAACTGAAATGACTTGTTCAAGAGCATGACTTATATGTGTGGGGCTGAGATGTCTGTATCAAATACTTAATGCCTTTCACTATACTCAGATTTTGCAATGTGTCATAAGAAGAGCCAAAGGAGAATAAGATGGGTAGTAGAATGACAACACAGGCCATAGTGAAGGCTGGTAGAGTACCCCCAATCTCTTCGTCCCCTATTTCTAGGCATATGGCTAGACCACTTTCCTCTAAGCATTCTCACTTCAGTGACATCACTATAGTCAAGTCACTATATTGTGGCTAGGGGACTGCAACTGAATTTGACATGTGCCATCTGAGGTCCAAATTTTTAAATCAGTAGGTTTACTTTCTCTATCCTCCCTTTCTTCTTTCAAACAGTTAGACCTTGACAGGATCTAAATTTGACTCTGCAGGTGACTCAACACCCCAGTTGAAGGTGATTCAAGGCATTGGAAGGAACACGAGTTGCTAACAACTGTGGGAAGCATAGCTGGCTGTAGGGTACAGAGAGAGTCTTCAATTCAGAACCATTTTGTGAGAAAGCAATGAACTTCGTTGTTCCTTAAGTCACTTCACTGTTCAGTTTCCTGGGTTATTTGTAATACTTGGGGACAGCATTGTAGGAGAGGAGGTACAGGACAGTGTGATGCTAAGAATTTCTAAATAGAAACAGGTGCAGGTAAGTCCCACAGACCCACTGCAGGAGAATCAGAGAAGATATGTGATGTGCTGGACTGAGAGACAGAGTTCACTACCCTAAAAGGGGGAAACTCCATTCAGAGTCCTTTACTTCAGCAAGGGATGTCTTTAAGGGCCATGAGTTCCTTGCCACTACAGGTATCTTAGCTGTGACTGGATGGCCTACTGGAAAGTTCCATAGACAGGCACTGAGGTTTGGTAAGCCATTGAACTATATGACATCTAAGGTCCCTTCCATCTGAGAGTCTAGACTGCAGAGGAAAACAAATCTCATCCAATTAAGAAACCCAGAAAAGCAAGGGATGACTCACTGATGTAGAAGCTGACTTTGCCTGGGGTTCAATTGCCCTAATAATCATCATCGTCACAGAAGTTCTATTGCCACCCCCCCACCCCCTGATTAAAAGTCCTCAGAAATATCTTCAGGCTGCCTTCCAAACAAATGGTCCATTACAGAAACTCAATTTTAATCTGATCTTTCCTTCAGTAATTACATTCTTGGTCAGGGGAACAGGACATTCATTTAATGAAGGTGATACAGCTCAAAGGGTAAGCACTACAAACATCCAGAAGTGAAGAGAAAGCAGTTACCATGGCATGCCTCCATCAAAGCACATTAGAAAAATGCTGTGCTGCATGAGAAAAGCCCTGGCTGGGAAGACGAGAAGTCTGTGTCCTGTTTTGACTCTGATTCACTTTTTCTTCCTGGATCACTGTAAACAATTCAAATCTCACCATCTGAGGGCCTTCCAAAATTCCAAATGTGATTAAGAGTATCTGTGCTTTAGGTCTTTCTGTGAGAGTTCATGATTTTGGATAAAATGTAATATGATTTCTAAAGGCCTTGACTCCATTATCAAGACCCTGCATGTTTCCTTCCAGAACAAACAGGAACTTTCTATCTGAAAGATCCTTGGCTATTTTTGGTAGCTTACAGTGGACTGTCTTTCCTGGGCCTTTGTAATGGTGCTGTCTTCTAGGAACATGTTCTTTCTTGTTATTTGTCTAGTTATCATCTATTCATCATTTGGACCTCAGCTTCTTTATCACTTTGTTTAAAATCCCTCACATAGTATTGAGTATGTGATTTCTAAATAGTAAATACATTTATCCTCCTTAAGATCTAGTTATAGCAACTATTTTTATTCTTACTGAACAGATGAGACACTAAGACCCAGAGAAGTTCCAGGATTTTTCCAAAATGACACAGCAAGTGCTAGAGGAAGGAATCGAACACCAAAGTCCCTACTCTTAACTCCCATACTAACTTGAAGTATTAATTCCTCAAAAAGACCTCTATGGCCAGCTCATCTTCCTCCTGTATATATTCTACTGGGGCACAGGTCACGCTGTTGTTACTAAATCTATAATGTCATCGTACCTGCTAGCCTGAAGACTCTGGTGAAATGAGGAGTTCATTGGTCTTGTTCATTGCTATACCTCTAACCTCCAATGTACAACGGAAACTCAGTAAATGTTTTTTTATTGCATCAATAAATACGCGACTTGTTACGCACTTGTATGAACTTGCTATGTAAGTTGTATTTTATGTAGTTTATCTTGGCTTAATCATTTTCCTGTTCCCTCTTCTCTTCTCTCTCCCTCCGTTCTTCCTTCTATCCCTTCCTTCTCCCTCCTTTTCTCTACTTTCTTTCTCCCCTCTCTTTTCTTTCATGCTGATGATCAAATACAGAGCCTCATGCTTGTTGAGCACATGGTTTACCACTGAGTGACACCTTTGGTCCTAGAAAGTTGATCTTAGTCTCTAGATTTTTATTGCTTTATAAATTAGAAAGAGTCCTGAATATAGATGCCTGGATAAAAAGACAAAAGATTTCACAGTGTTAGTCATTCAAACTATTTGAATCTTAGCTGCTCATTTTGTAATAGAAGATTTGGCTAGATAGCCTTGAAAAGACTCAGTTCAAGAGCACTTCAGGTATTTATAGCCAATGCGTAACAGGGGGGTTATAGAAAAATTGGGTTGTGTTTTCCTAATTAATGTTGCTTATTTCAGTGTCTGGCATGATGCCAAGCCCTAACTAAAAAGTCCATTAAGAACAGAGAATGAACTCCAGACTCCCAAGTCTGATTAGTGTTTTAAGATGGTGAGCAACTGATGGAACTTAGAAGTTATACAAGGGAACTACAGTGAGATGAAAACACGAAGACAATAGCTCCATGCTGGGATGTTTCAGCTTTCTGAATGTATCAGCAGATTGGTGAATTCAGATTCTGAATGGATTAAATTTGAAGCATTGTGCATAGATACTGCTTTCTTTTTCAAGTATTATCCTTAATTCCCTTAATTTGCAGATCTGTTTTCTTTAAGGAAGCTTCAATGGTCAAAAGCTTCCAGTCTTACGTATTTTGTTCTACTCTACTTCCAGAGATCAAGAGGAATGTTAGAAATCATGCATCATTCATAAGATGATGGCATCTCAAAATGTGTAATACAATTTGAAGACTTCAATCAACAATTGGCCTTTATTCCATGCCACATTCCATGAAAGAACATGAACAAGACCATGCCTGCTACTCTTCAATCCTCTCACTTACAAAATGGGAACATTTAAACTCAAGTGCAGGAAGCTCTGAACACTCAGGGGCTCCACAGGAAGATGCTACCTTCCTGTTGGCCTGAGTATTGGACCTTCCTTGAGACCATCTTTTCAAGGAGCTGCATGCTTCCTCTCACTGTCCACAGCACCACAATCTATCCAGGCTCTCAAGCCACAGAGTAGCTTTGTGACTCCAAATTTAGATATCTTCATAATCTCCTAGCCCTGAAGCCTGGCCAGTGCTAATTTAGTCTCCCTAGTATCTCACTGCTAGGTGCTTTGTGCTTCCTATCATGGGTAAACAGCATTCTCTTCACTTGTCTTCCCACATCAGACTCTCCTGCCACAGAAAATCTTCCTCCTTTTAAGTTTGCATGTATCTCTTCTTTATTTAAAACTATCATCAATGATGCCCATTGTCTTCAAGATGAATTCAAGCCTCTGGTGTTTGATGTATAAAAATCCTCATAATATGTTCTCCATGAACCCAGGTTTGAAATTTGGCTTCACCACTATCTTGTCAGTGGGATCTACAGTAGTTTAGCTAGCTTCTTAATTCTGTTTCTTATCAGATGATCAACTTGTAGGGTTATGGCAGAGGTTACATTGAATACTGTGTTTAAGGTGCTTAGTGTAATTTCTAGAACACAGAATGTAATAAACAATATTTCTTTTTATCAATAACCTGAAGTCCTATTTAAAATTGTACAAAAAAGCCAGGCGGTGGTGGTGCATGCCTTTAATCCCAGCACTCGGGAGGCAGAGGCAGGTGGATCTCTGTGAGTTCCAGGCCAGCCTGGGCTACAGAGTGAGTTCCAGGACAGGCTCCAAAGCTACACAGAGAAACCCTGTCTCGAAAAACCAAAATAAATAAATGAATAAATAAATAAATAAATAAATAAATAAATAAAAATTGTACAAAAAGAAGACGGATTTGGTAACCAGCATGGGATAGACTATGAGAAATAGGTATGTAAACAGCTTTTTATGTAACTTCAGAGGTAGAGGTATCATAGGCACTAATTGAGAAATAACAGGAGCCTGATCAGAGAAGGTAACATTTGATTTGGATCTAGATGGCCACCTGGGGTGACTGCCTCAGGCAGTTTGGCAGTCCACTTTGATAGATGTATTTCCATGTCCCTTGTGGGCTTCCTAGCTGAAAGCTACATAGTTAGCATGGGGTTCTATTCTCAAGGCTGTGATGATGTACTTTTTCCACCTATAAACTAAGGACTTATTTTCCAATACAATTAATCCCTTAACCTTCAAAGACTTAAACACTGTCTCTACTCACAAAACAAAGGAAAATTAAAGAACAATTTCTCTTTACCCTCTAAATCTTGGCAACCTAAAATAGGAGAATGAGGGAGAGAACATTAAGGTCTCCATGGTTTCAACTCTCAACAATGTAATGTGTAATTTTTTCTTGTTGGAATTTCAAGAACTCTTATTATTTAATCTGTTATTTATTCTGTTAAAGTACAGTCTTCCTTAAGAGCAAAAGGATTAATGGTTTCAAATTCTAGCACATTGACCTTTATTCTACATTAAAATGCTTATTTGAAACCACTCTGCCAGGGCTCCCATAAGCCATTTGGTATTGAACACTGAAGAAATATAAAGTTTAACTCCCACTCTAGTCAGGAAGCAGGATTTCAGAAATAAAAATAGGCTTTTGTAATATGCATGTATAGGTGCATAGAAGATGTTTTGTGGAGTTTGTGCATAGACTAGGTGAGCAAAGGCTTGGTTGGATTAGAGTCTTTCTCCTCTATACAGCCTTGGCCCCAATCCATCAGGGACTAAGCAAGGCTATTTTCTGCTTATTTCATAACCACAAAGGCACATCCACTACCCTGTGGTATAGAAAAGAATGAAGAAAATAATTAAGGAACTAATTAATCACATAAAGTTGTGCAAGATATGGTAGTATGCTGAAAAACCTCGCAGGAAGATGAAATTGGAGGACTGCAAGTTGAGGCCAGCCTGGAGCACACACTGAAACCTCATGTCAGAAAGAAAACAATGAAACAAATAGGCAACAAAAGCAGTTGAAAGGTTAACTACAAGGCCAAAAGGAAAGTAAGAAAGAATACATACTTAGTGTCTTCCTACCATGAATTAAACTTGTACACTAGGAACCTTGATGTGGCATTATCTGTACCCTGATGGCTCAGTAGGAGGGGCTCTTCTTCTTCTTTGAACTCCATTAGCATCATGCATTGACTCTTCTACAGTAAGGTTCTTTGGTCTCAGTTACTCATGTATGAGTCTTGCTTCCCACTCTAGACTAGGGACTTTCTTTGAGAAGAGATACACCTATTTTCTTAATCACTTCTTTACTCTGAGAACTGAACCCATATTTAGTTACTAGAGTATTTAAATTTTTGTTAAAATAGTCATTTATTTCCTGTCTATTTAAAATCTCCAGTCTACCAACCCTTTTAATAACAAAGCCCAAACAGGTTTGCTACAGAGCTCTTGGAGCCAGATGTGGGCAGACATCCATCTCTTAGCATCTCCTAAAGGATTTTGGCTTTTCTGAGTTTGATGATATTCCAGAGTCTCTGAATAATCCAGTGGATCTCTTTTGCTGTTATTTAAAGTGTGTGCTAACTGGCACCAAGTATAAAGATTAACATTTCAGTCTCTCTGGGGTTGGGCACCATTGAATCTGCTAAAGAGTTCTCTTTAGCCACACACATATGATAAACATGGGAAAACATTATTTTAGACCATCAAACTGAGTAGGCCAAATCAAATTAAATGATAGATTAAAAACATCACTCACAGAATTGGTCCAGACCAGATGAATGAGGCATGACTCTTAACATGTCATTCCATATAGTTTTGACATATAGTAATGGATCTAATCCAGTAGGTATAATACATTATTTCAAATAGAAGCACAAAAACAGAGGGGAAGAGAAAGGAAGGAGGATCTACATCTTCTTGAGCAGTAAAGAGAGTTTTACATGAGGGGAAATTAATTTTTAACCATAAATAGCAATTCTTAAAAGTGTTTGACCAAAGAAAAGGCAGATGATAGGTACACACATACACACACACACACACACACACACACACACACAGAGAGAGAGAGAGAGAGAGAGAGAGAGAGAGAGAGAGAGAGAGAGAGAGAGAGAGAGAGAGAGAGAGTCCTTGGAACACATTGAACAGATTCTTCTGAATGGAATACCACATGCCTCACAGGGATGAAGGAAAGTAAGAATGGATTTAGAGCAGTATATTTCACAAATCTTTGAATACTGTCTTCAATGTTGTAGCTGAAATAACCTGTGATAGTAATACTGTGGGAATTAGAAATGAGAGGAGGCAAAGCAAAAAACTGAACCAGTGTCACAGACTTTGGAGCCTATGTTTTACCTGATGAGTGGTATCTAAAGAAAGAGCCAAAGATAGGATGAAAACTGTGTCATTCATCTGTTGATAATTGCAAAGCTGAATTAAAATCAAAACACAAAACTGGAAGTCACATTGATTTGTGATTCTGAAATTGAATTTTGAGTTAGAAAGGCCTTTAATTATATGGTATGAAATTCAGGCTGATTAAAGGGGATGGGATTGTAGGGACCTCCATTAATGGGGAGGCCATTCACAGAATTTTTTTCCAGAAATAAAGAATGATAACAACAGCAGTAAGTCAATCCAAAACCAATTGCCAGAGTCATTGGCTGAAGGGAAAAGTGATGGGCACATACAGAAATAGACATACAAACTGGAAAAGGGATAAGATAATTACACACAAACAAAATGCCTATTCTGAGTTCTGGTGTGTGTGTGTGTGTGTGTGTGTGTGTGTGTGTGTGTGTGTGTGTGTGTGTCTGAGACAGACAGAGACAGAAAGAGACACATAGGTAGACATAGAAAGAAAGAAAACACATTTACTATGTGCCACATACCTAATATAAGACATGAAGTTCCTGAAAGATTGAGAAGAGAGAGCTATATATGTTCCAATTTATTTTTTTTTAGGATGATTCAAACCTTTTACTCTAGAAAACAGGCTTATTCCTAGAGGAGAATCCTCAAAACTCTAATAGTTTCTATTGTGATGTTTTCTGGGAGCAGGAACCATCTGACCCATACCTTAAATTCAACTACTTCATCCGATCTTTACAGTGTAGGCGTTGTCCTCAGTTCCAATATAAGCATTTTAGCAAACAGTCGAGGGGGCCCTTTGCCTGAGTCAGAGGAAGAGGATATGATAACAAAGAAGCAAAGTGGTGATTATTTGTAGCCAAGATGCTTCTGCAAGCATGACTTGCTTTTGTATCTTGGAAGTATCCAAGAAATTCTCTGAGAATGTGGCTGTAACAAGCCTGGTCTCTCCTTTGCTGTCTTGTGTTCATTGCAAAGCACTTAGCAACACTGGATGATGCCCAGGAATTCTAATGAGAAGCTGGTCACTGTAGAAGCAAACCTTTTGTAAAGGGCATCGAGGGTCCTTATGACCCAGAGAATAATAGCAAAACAAATACTCTTGGAGGAGCCTTTTATTCTACAAAGTTGAAAGGGAAGGTGGCTTTGTAATACCAGGCAAGGCTCTAATTTCAAAAGGTCACAGACTTCATGTCTCCTGCCAAAGAAGGTATTTTGAGTTTCTTCCATGCCCTGTAAAAACATATGCTGTTCTCTTCTACCTGTTCTGTTTTCCACTTGCTGTTTCCGACTCCCACATCCAAGGGGATGTTCTTCTAGCAAATGTCCAATTGCTTACATTGGGAAGTAGCACAAAGCCCCAGGCTGAGATGCAGGACCCAGATCCTGCCACATTCTAAGCTGGAGGCAAGACCCTTTCTCTTCCTGATCCTGTTTCACAATTGGGAGCTACATGGCTTTCAAAGCTCTCATTATTTAAAAAGTTGATTACTCTATTGTCCTTTAAGACTTAATTTAAGCACTATCTTCTCCAGTGAACCATCTCTGAATGTCTTATCCATCCCTATCTCATCATCTGTGGTGATATATTGACTTATTGATCTCACACTTTTGGACAATATTAAGTGTTAAAAGTCTTGTCTTCCTCTAATATCTTGAGATCTTTGAAGTGGTTTTCCTTATTTTATGCCATTTCATTCTTTTTCTCTATCTCCATATGCATAGCACAGGGCTAAACTGAGTTTTTTAAAAAATGGAATGGGGATAAATCCTGCTATGAGGGTCATCCTATTTCTAGAAGGTAGCATAAAAATCATTTCCTGACTCACAGCAGGTTAGTTAGAGGCCTATTTCTTATTCTTTAATAATTATTGTTACATATTATATGCATGCATGTGCACACTCACTTGTGCATACACACACACACACACACACATACTACTGGATCTCTCTAGTGTTTCTCACTAGTATATGAGTTTAAGGATGACCACTTGAGACCATCAAAATATTATTTTTCATTTCTTTCTCTTTGAAGAAAAAGCCACTCACGATGTTCATTGAAATATCCAATATCAAAATTGGTGGGAAAGACAAACAAATAAAAACTCCCAGGCTGTGATTTAGACATGGGTCTCCATCTTAATTCTATCCTGTGACCTTGAGTAGGTCATATATACTGCTGAGCCTTGGTTTCCTGGTGGGTATAAGAGACACTAGCACATTCCTCATGGGACTGCTATAGAGATTGCACAAGATCCAAGAAATGAGAATCTGAGGTAAGGCCTTGACTTGACGTGTGACAAACTCAGCAACTCTTCCTTCTTTTCATGGGGGTGTTATTGATGCAGCTTCCCCAGGCATCTGACAAGCCTGCCGCCTCCTTTGCTCACAGCTCTAAATCCATCGTGGGTATGACTATGACAGTTGTGCCCTTAGCAAGCGGGTGGGGCTGCCCAGAGACACCGGGGGGCTAATAGAGGGAGGCAGTCCTGTCAAAATTGCTTGGGGTTACTCATCCCACCTTCAGGGTTTCTGGCAGGATGTTTTGATAAAATAAATCTATTTTAAGTGACTGTAATGAAATACTAACCAGTTTCTGAAGGGCTTTTAAGATGTTTTTAAGAAGTTTTAGATCAAAGGCCCTGAGAAGGCAGGCTTTGTGCATTAAATATTTAGTACTGATTCAGTCACTTGAGAGCTCAGGCATCTTGACATTGCAAGAGGGAGAAAGCACATTCTAGTTGGGGACAGACTCATGTAAAAGACACAGGTGACAGGACTCAGCATCAAGAGGCCCATCTTCTGACTGGAATGTCAGAGGATTTGACCTTCAAGGCTGTCCATCTAAAGATTCCGGATCTGAGAGAATTATTCATGACACACAGTGGCTGAGCAAACAGGCAGTTTCTGAATACTGACAGCGGGGATCTGCCTCCTGGCTGCCAACCGCAGTCTCAGTGCCTATCATTCTGTACACTGCCACTTGGAGTCCACCAAGTGCCTCACACCTGCCATGTGCTCTGTGGTCCAGATGACAGACACTGTCCCAAGAGCTCATATTCCCTTTAGAGTCTAGTCAGGTGAAGCTTAGTGAGGAAAAGAGCCCCACAAAGCCCACTGAGTGGCAAGATTAGGGATGGTGTCAAGAGCTGCTGCCTCACAGTTCCAAAGTCTGTGAAATATATTTTATATCCATTCAATGAAAAAAAGCCATCCTGGGTTTGGACATAGAAAGAAAGGGTGAAACTTAGAACAGGACATAGAGTAGTGGTTTTAAATCAATATGTGACCATAGAGACCTCAAGAATCTGAAAGCAGCTAAGAATCCTTTTCTCAGCAAAATAATAAACTCCCTTTGGCATCTAGTATTAGAGAACTGAGCCATCCCTTTAAACACATTTTTGAATCAAAGGCATCAAAATCTTGGTTTAAGGTCATAGTCAGACATAGTCAGTCCATGGCTAGTAATCTCTTGGATGATTTTCAGTAGAGTGTTATACCAATGAATGCAGAAGACTTGGTGTTTAAGAAGCCTAAATTATATCAGTAGTCAGCAACTACATAATACTAAAAAAATCACTTAACTTTTTTGAAGCCCAGTTTCCCATTTTTAATATAAAATAATATTACCTTATGGAGTTATTGAGAGTTTAAGTGGGATGGTGCACATAAACTACTTGGAACACCTGGCATATGACTAATGAATGCAAAGTTCTTTTTACATTTTCCTGACCTTCAGGCTGACAGAACTCTAATGGATTTATTCAGCATCTAGCCACTCACCGTGGCTTTTTAACTTACCAGTGAACTTTAGATGTTTGTCTTCAAGAAGGCAGAAATCATGTTTGGTTTTCTACTTTTTTGTAATGCTTTTTTTTTGTAAATGCTACTTATTAGTAAAGTAACCAGCACAGGATATATGTTCAATGCATGCTAAACAAATGAAATAAAACACAAGTGAATGAACTAGGTGTTTACGGAGAAATTTCCAGTGAGTAGGGAAGCACAAAGAAATGGAAGCCTGACCCTGAGGTAACTTCACATAGTGCTTTTAGCCACAGGCCTAAGTGTTTCAGGGTTCAGGGGAAATGGATTTAGAAACTGAAGACTCTGAGAAAAATCTAGATGAAGCTCTACTGTTCAGAATTGCTCATTGTTTAATTTTCAACAACGCCACGCTCCTTCCACATGACAATCTGAGGAGCTGCAGTAGCAACAATGCCAAGTCAACTAAATAGAACACCTAGAAAAAAGGGACCCAGTCAGACAGTAGCAAGGTGTAAAAGTATCCCTGACTCTGATTCTGGAGATGCTGTCACTTATACTTGGAATAATAGTGTGCTGAGCTCTGAGCCAGTCCTGAAAAAAACAGGGAGAACAGACACAGTCTTAGTCCCCCTATGTAACTGGAATCTTCTTGTTTTAAACTAGTATGTACACCCAATGAGAACTCTAGATTATTCCTTACCACAGTATCTTTATAAAGATGAGGTGCTTTCTCTTCTAGAACTTAATGAATGATTTTAGGCTCAGATTTGAATGATGGATAGAAACTTAGATATGAGTGATGGATGAAGAAAAGAGAAGCAATGTCACTACTCAAAAGATTTTCAATACTACTGCTTGATTAGAAAGTATTTCTGATGTAACTGAACTCCTATAGGAATGAAATATACTTCTCAGACATTTCTAGATACTAAAATGTTTCTAGCTGAATTGAATACATCCATTACAATCCCACTTCTCCCCACTTTGATGACTCTCCCATTCCCATTGATGACTTTCCCATTTCCATTGATGACTCTCCCATTCACCAGCTCAGAGAAGCCAGAAATTAGAAATATTTAATTGTCTCTTGTCTTTACCTACATTCAATTAACACAGGTCCCATAAATTTTAATTCTTAGATATTTCTTACCTTTTTAACTCTTCTATCAGTTTTTACTACTGAAATAATTTTTAGCTCCCTAACAATGTTCTCTATCCTAGAATCCATCCTTTACAGAGAAACTAAACTATATGGCATATACAATAAAATTGACTTTGTTATTCTCTTGCTTTCACCCTACACTGACAATCTCACCACAATATGAAAGCACAAACCAAATCAAATTGATCCTTAGACCATTTCTTTCATTTTGTTTTCTGTCTCTGTCTCTCTCCACCTGTCTCTCTCTGTTTCTGTCTCTCTTCCCTTGTCTCTGCCTTTGTTCTGCTGTCTCTCATTTACTCTCTCTCTCTCTCTCTCTCTCTCTCTCTCTCTCTCTCTCTCTTCTCCTTAAAAATTTTGTCAATATCCCTATAAACCACAACAATGACCAGCATGGAAAGAATTCCCTAACAGTGCAATAGTGGAACTTGTATCTTGTCAGTAATGAACAACTATTTATTTTCACTTACAGTCCACTGAACAAGAGAGAAATTATGCCTATGGTAGTCTGAAAGAAAACAGCCCCCAAAGAGAGTGGCACTATTAGGAGGTAGGGCCTTGCTGGAGTAGATGTGGTCTTGTTGGAGGAACTGTGTCACTGTGAAGGCAGGCTTTGAGGTCTCATATATGCTCAGGTCATACCACTTTCTGTTGCCTGCAGGCCAAGATATAAGAACTCTCAGCTCCATGAACAATGTTTGCCTTCATGCTGCTGTGCTTCTTGACATGACATAATGGACTAAACCTCTGAATTGTAAGTGAGCCACCCTAAGTGTTTTTTTCTTAATTAGACTTACCGTAGTCATGGAATCTCTTCACAGCAATAGAAACTCTAACTAAAACAATGTCTCATACTAGGAACTTAGTGAACTTCATGAGGTGAGTGGGGTCATGGACCTTAGAGGTGAATCTTTATACCACCACTTTACAAAACCAGCATAATTCCTAACTGCATTCTAAATACTTATTCATATACTACAGATACATTTAGCTCTCACCGCTCCTCAAAAGAGCTTCTCTTTATAAGAGATAGGGTTCATTATAGACAACCACAACTAGTCAAAATGCAAAGAACAACTGATAATGGGTTTCCTAGCCCCAACTGATATATCTACAACATAACTCCTGTAATTAAGATTCGGGGAGCATTGTGGAAGAGTGGGTACAATAATTTTAAGAGCCAGAAGACCAGAAAATCTGCTCTGTTGTGCCTCATAGAAATGACAGGGAAGCTTCACTTAGGATACCCCAACAATAATGGCGGCCTATACAAGACACGAACATGGACTGTACCAATCAACATGCTAACACAAAGGGGAAAGTCTCATGGAAGTCCCATCTTTAGACCAGAAGGATGAGCCTCTTAATTGGCTATCCAATACCCAGTGGTCAGCTCTACAATCATTCTCTCTCTCTCTCTCTCTCTCTCTCTCTCTCTCTCTCTCTCTCTCTCTCTCTCTCTCACACACACACACACACACACACACACACACACACACCACTATATGGACCCAGAACGTTGTGTTTATAAATTCACTAAGGACTAGTGTGTGTGTACATATAAATATACATACACACACAACAATAACAAGCAAAGGAGACCATTAATTTGGGAGTGAACATGGCAGGACATAAGAAGGACTGGAGGGAGGAAGGGAAGGAGGGAAACAATGTAATTATATTTTAATTTAAAAAGTTACAACCTGTCAATAATGACTCCATCTCTGGCTCAACAAAAGAAGAATGGGAAGCAGAAGCTGATCCTGTTGGAATAGGCTGCTATGGAAACAGTCAGTCCTCAATGGTGAGAGGAATGTCTGTATAGCCAGGATAGCTGCTCACTTGCATGCTGTTAGATAAGGGGTTGATTATATGCCATGTGGGAGAAAATTATTTTCTAAAGAGATCTCCATGGGCTTCAGCTTGCAAGTATCTTGAGACAATAAGACCTCCCTTCTTCCTCAATCCTCTCCTCATGGACATCTGTATGAGGAGTCCCCACTTCAAGGCAAGCTGTTTATGTGACCAGGCTGGCTCACAACAGGCAAAAGTGGGAAACTGTTTTTGGCATTTATTTATTTGATCCATATAATCAGTATAGATATTTTGGGTGAATAATTTAAGTCCCCTAAAATAAATAAATGGAGCCAAGATTGTCAAATCCCATGGTCAACTTTGATGAAGTTAACCAGGTAAACACTAACTTTTGTGGTCTCTTCTGAGAAACAGCTTTTTTAAAGGTATTTCTTACTAAGTGATGAAGTAAGAGGCAACAGAAAGCCAATACTTAGCATTTATATAAATCTTTAGAAATAAAATATATTGCTAAGTTATAGATATCAGTTGAGAATATATTGTTTGGCAGGAAATAAAGGAATTAATTTTTACATTTTGTTTTTATAATCACAGGTTTTTGAGATAAATTGTTTAGGTTTGGATCCAAAATACAATCACTCTCACTAATTAGCTGTGTACTTTTTAGATAAGTTGTTTAATTTGTCTATACTTCTGTTTCCAAATCTTTAAGATAGACAGAGTAACACTATAGACTTCAAAGGTTGTTATGATATTTATATCAGATAATATATATCATCAGCTTAGCTAGTGCTATGTATGATGCACAAATATGCTCAAAGGATGTTACTCTTGATTTATATTACTCTGAAACATGTTCTGAAAGGGAAGGTTTATTTCCTTAAGCCCAGATGATGAAACAAAGTAGTGTGCAGTAATTTGCTAAGTTTGACGATGAATGGTCTGTGTACTATGGTAATAGTACAGGTGGAATTCAAATGTTGATCAACCTGATCCTAAAACCTCCATACTGGGAATTGTATAGTTATTGATATGTTTATGCTTGCTGTTGCCAATATTATAATTACTAATTACACCAATAAAATGCTTTTTTACTGGGTATGACATTTTGAGTCTTCAAATAAAATGCAGACATGTTTTCACAGATTCATCAGTTCTTAGTGTGCAACAGATTCCATACAACATCAGTCACTGTCTCCATTTCAAAGTAGTAGCCATCTTGGTAGCACTCTCAGAATGTCTAAGTCATCTGTCTAAGGTAGACCATATATGTTTTGGGAGGGAAGATCAGAAAAAAACAGATTATCCCTGGGTAGAATAGTGCTAGGGCAAGCAAAAGTCTAGCTTCCATGTTGAGGGAGAGCTCAGTAAATAAAACATACCCATCATTCTTCTGACCACATTCAACTCCTCAGGCTGCACCGAAGTGGCTTCCTAGAAGAGGGAAACTTCCTAGAGCTAAGCAAGGGCCAAAGGAAAGGGCAGACAGATAAGCTTCACCTACATAGAGACAACTGAGGAGTAACAGGAGCCCATAATAAAGTTATGTAGGATCAAGAGGACCTGGAGAACTGTCATGCATTTTCTTGTATCATCATCAGTTACTACTTTATCCAGTTCTGTAGCTATAAGGGCTAAGAGAAAATTCTGAAATAGAGTATGGCTTACAGCCTTGTTTTGTGAAGCAAAGGCATAAAAGAATAGATAAAAAGTCTGAATCACACTTTTTAACTCAGCTAATGACAAGATGTCCAATAGAATAACATTGTGAACACAGAGAGATGAAGGCAGGTTAGGTCCTGAAGCAGATCAGAGAAGAAACTAAACAGAGCCCTAGTGGTAACATCACCTCACCCTGCTGACCCATGAGGATGTCTCCCCACAACATGATCTTCCAAACTTCCCACAACAACCAACAGATAGTTCAAGAAGGTACTTGGGTGGCCCAGACAGAATAAACATCAGACAGAACTAAGTACAACTTCTGGCTCTTGTTCTTAGAAGACAAGTTTAAACAAGGAAGTTAACCTAAACTCCATTTAAAAAGAAAAGAAATAAGCAGTTTATAATCCTAAAGCAGGCTTTTAATAGAACTCAGTCATGGTGGCATCCTACTCTCAGACTTTCGTGCTCTATAATGGCAAGAAACTAATTTCTATATTTTATGAGCCACCTAGACTATGATATTTCATCATAGTAATATAAAAGAAAAGGATTTACTGCATGACTAAAATGTGTCTCTTTGTTTCATTGTAGAGCAGGAGAGACCCAGTCATCAACCACTGGACTCACATACCTATGCCCTTAGTTCTTGGCTTTTTCAGCTAGAAAAGAAAGTTACTGCTAGAAGCTTCATCTTCCACTTTTTTTTGAGTCTAAACTTAATGACTTCTGCTGTCTGTATTATAGGGATCATGAATGGGAGAGAGCGCTGAAAACTCTCAGCCATCTGTCTCCTGCCACCCTTTTATGGAATGGCAGCTTGGACAAACAATATCAAGACTGGGTAATATTCTTCTGACCTAGTTAGACAAAGGAATCTTTTAAATATGTATGAATATTGCTGAATAAAAATCAGGAGACTGATTCAATGGTTGTGGTGCATATTAACATTTTGTTATTAACCACTTTAATGTATGAAAGGCATTGGAAGCCTCTATTCTCTTGTTAACAAAACAATTATGTTTTAATATCATATTATGGTAAATAAGCTGAAAAAATGCAATGGCATTGGAAGATGGAGTAAATCATTTAGAAAGAGATAGTCTAGCGTTTAATAAATTAATCTGAACTGAGACAAACGGGGTAAGGAGGCATATGTTCCAGTTTCTGAAATGATACTTATTAGCAAAGGCAAACAAGGAATCTGAGTACAGCAGTTTCCCTTTGTAAAGGATATATAAATTGTTGTCTATTTGGTCCTCTTTAGTTAGTTGGGTGACTCAAATCCAGGACTTTCATCAGCTAGTGATAAATAGGAAGTTAGTGCTCATGCCTTGTTAAATTTTAGGATGCCACTGCCAGGGGCTCCTCAAACAGACCCAGTTACACAACTGTCTCCCATATGCAAAGGGCCTAGTCAGGTCCTATATAGGTTCTACAGCTGTCAGTCTAAAGTTCGTGAGTTCCTACTAGTGTGGATCAGACAATCTACAGTTGTCTCTGTAGATTTCCCCATCATGATCCTGACCCTCCTTGCTCATAGAATCCCTCTCCCCTCTCTTTGACTGGACTCCGAGAGTTTGGCCTAGTGCTTGGCTGTGGATCTCTGCATCTGCTTCCATCAGTCACTGGATAAAGGCTCTATGATGACAGTTAGGGTATTCACCAATCTGATTACCAGGGTAGGCCAGTTCAGGCACCCTTTCCACTATTGCTAGTAGTCTAATCTGGAATCGTCCTTGTGGATTCCCAGTAATTTCCCTAGCACCAGGTTTCTCCCCAACCCCATAATGTCTCCCTCTATCATGATATGTCTTTCATTGCTCTCCCACTCTGTCCCTCCTTCAGCTCAACCATCTCATTCCCTCATGTTCTAATCTTCCATGCCCATCCCCTCTATTGCTCCCTTCATCCCCAGTTTACTCAGGATCTATCCCTGGTGCATGAGCTGGCTTTCTAGAGCCCATGACCTATGGTGGGACCCCTTGCTCAGCCTTTATGCAGCAGGGAGGGGCTTGGTCCTGCCTCAACTGAAAGTACCAGGCTTTGCTGAATCCCCATGGGAGGCCTTATCCTTTCGGAGGAGGGGATGGGGGGTGCAATGGGGGGGAAGGCTGGCAGGAGCAGGAGGACGGATGAGAGGGCAATCTGCAGTGGGTATGTAAAATGAATAAAACAATTTCTTAAATTAAAAAAAAGAATGACAAAAAGTTTGTAGGATGCCTTTTTGTTTTGTTTTGTTTTGTTTTTCGAGACAGGGTTTCTCTGTGTAGCTTTGTGCCTTTCCTGGATCTCGCTCTGTAGACCAGGCTGGCCTCGAACTCACAGAGATCCACCTGGGTCTGCCTCCCGAGTGCTGGGATTAAAGGCATGCACCACCACCACCCGGCTGTAGGATGCCTTTCTTGATCTCTACCTTTCTTTTCAGTTTCTACTGCTGTAGGAGCTTACTTCTCTTGAAAAATAAGCAAGTCTAAATGGGAAAACCTATTGAATACATATTTAAAACATAATTCTGAGAAACATACACTTGTATATGTTATTAATCCTTTCTACATTTATTGAGTGCTAGCATTGTGCTAGGCTCTTTGTTAATTATTAATTTAATTTTCCCAATGAGCATAAATGATTCTATAATATAAATGAGTAACTACAGATCAAAGATGTTTATGAAATTGTCTAAGGATACAGGGTAAAATAATACAGTGCAACAGGTACTAAAAATCTAGTACAATTTAAGTAAACCTTGATCCATTAAACCACATTATTGATATATGAGTCTTAGCAGAAGTGTTATCCCATTGGACTAGAAAATGTAGGCAAACTGGTGGTCTGCATCAGTAGGAGGAAAGGTCTTCTTAGATATCCTTGATGTTATTTTCAGAATAGAGAAGGGCTTTAGGCCACCTTAGGGCAAAATTGGAAGGCTGAGATATTCTGGTTAGAAGTCTGGCAAACCCACAAAATCAGGAAAGAGCTTAGTCCAAGGCTATGACCCTAAGATCTGGCCAGGGTCAACAACTAATAGGACAAACAATACTGTGGATGCTCTCAAAGTCCCAGAGTCAGAGGGACTGGAGATCCAACAGGCAGTTCATTCTGGATTTACATTATCCAGTTATGTGAATCTTGGTGAGTCCCTTGCCTGTTCAAAACTGAACCAACTGAGCATGAAGATTCTCACCTGTAACCCCAATATATAGGGGCTAAGGCAAAATGATTGAGAATCCTAGGACAGCTAACTTGGGCTACATAATGAATTAGAGGACAACCTAGGCTACAGTGGGAGATCTTGTCTTAAAAATCAAACACCCCCCCAAAAAAAATTAGCCAAAGTTTAACTGATGTCTCACCAAAGCAGATATACTGACAAGAAATAAGCGTATGAAAAAAGATATTCCCTATAACATATTTTCAGCAATGGTGCTTACTTAATAGTAGTTGTAAACTGGCTAGCTTTGCTACTTTGGCTAAGAGTGGAGACTATCAAGGAATCTTTATGGGGCAATAGAAATGTTCTAATACTATAGTGTAATATTTATCCAACTCTCCAATTTTGCTCAAAATCCTATGACTATACCTTTACAATAGGTAGGCTTTATATGTAATTATATATGAATAATGACAATATATGATTAAGATAGCCACAAAAAGAACTTTGCCAGGATGTCTTTATGTTCAAGCGTGTTTTTTCATGGTTGAATTACCAGGCACTACTGATGAATAACGAAGTAAAATGTCCTTTGCAATGCCTATGCAGCACTGGGGGCAGCTATGGCCACTATGAGAAGCAGTTCTGGCACTAAAATGCAAATATCTCTTGCCTGTGCTCTCAGACTCTGTGTTGGCATATTAAGCTTTCCCACTTGTAATTATCCTCCCTCCAAATTGGGATAGGGATTAACTAATTATGGTGGCGCCTCAGACACAAGTCATATCAAATACCCTGCAACCCAAACCAAGAGAATGCTCTGCCTGCAAAAGTATGTCTAAAAGCCCCAAAACCTTGAGCATCTGCTTTGAGACTCAATGTAAGGGGATTGAATTGATCCACAGAGTTCCCCAACCAGTTTCATCTGGCTCAGGTGGAGCATGAACATTCATCATATTTACTTTCTAAATATGAGTCTCAATGTGCCTATCAGAGGGACAGCAAAGAGTATTAGAATTGAAGGATTAGTTTAAATCTTGGCCCTCATACATGTAAACTTGCCTTGTTAGCCTTATTTAATCCCTGGGGAAATTATTCCTACTACATGAGCTACTATGAGAAATAAACAGGATTGTTCATATAAAGACAAAGATCTAATACCTGAAAATAGAATATAGCCAACATGACAATGAAGGTTTTCCACGAAGTTGACCCCGATCTTCATGTCTGTCTTAATCTTCCAGGAATTCCTTAACTCAATCAAGGCAGATGTCTAACTAAATATCATCATGCAATGACTCTGGCCATCTGTTTTCTGGGTAACCTTATTCTAAACTTTGTATTCAGCAATGTTACTCATCTCTTAATATGCAGGCTAATGCTCATCTTCTGCATGCTGTTTATTTTGAACACTATCTCTTTAAATAATTCATATCTTTAATTTTATGCTTTAAAATATATTTGGGCATATTTTCTGTTATAGAATACATTTACTTCTGAAAACATACTGAGGCTTGTACAACCTTGTCATATGTCTCTACCATGCCTCTTATCACATCTAAACTTCATTCAGTTTTTCAAGGCTTTTTTTTCACTTTATAATAAGAATGAAAAATCACCCTATGAAAGGGGACATAACATACAAGCAGTGAGATGTTAGAGGTGGAAGCAGAACTGAGGCTTCCTGTGGCAGAGACTTTAGCTGTCCCTCAATATCAATTATCCTTCATAACTATATGACTACCAATTTTTAGATAGAACTTGGCCACTCAAAAAAAAAGACTTCATTTCAAACTCTTGTTTTACATAAATGTGGGTAATAATTCAACTGAATGACATGCCATATAGCTGCTTTTTTTTCTTTCACCCACTCCCTTTATTCTTATTTCTAGAACACAGATGAAATGTGAAATTTCCTATCAGATAATGAGGTTGAAGGTCACCTCCCATGGATGACAGGGAAAGAAAGCTGAAAGAATATGACTCCCTGAGGCTTTCAGGGAGATATAGCATTTGCTGTAGATTGCTAACCTCCAGACCTACATAGAAAAGAAGTAAACTTCTAATGATCAAAATATATTGTATAAAATAATAATAAAAGAAAAAAGAAATTGACTTCTATCTCATTTAAGATGTTATTTTTGCTATTAAATATCTATTATTAGAAACTTGTCTTATTGTCCTTCCTGTCAATGGAGATAAGAACTGCTGCTTACAGTTCTTCATAATACCCTTAAACATGTATCTTAATTCATTCTTTCATTAATGCAATCATTCACTCAATAGCCAGCAAGTGTGCAACTATCTATTCTGACATAAATCTATGAGAGGGTGGACAAATTCAAGAAATAAATGTATTCTCTTCTTAAATGCATAAATATTAGGGAAGTTTAATTTTCTTAAATTATCTACCAATTCATATATCTAATAAGCATTTATATTAGACTTTCTCTAACAATCTCATTTCAAATAATCCCAGGCTCTGGTGATAATCACTGATAGGATTAAGTGTGTCTAATATGCTCTTTTTACTCTACATTCATTCTCTCTCCTTCTTCACCCTTTTTTGTTCCCTGGAAGCGTGATCTGTATGGGACACACCAATGGGCTCTTTTGCCTTATGGTTGGGTTGCTTAATAAGGAGTCTTAGTAGGATTCCAGATAAGAGGTAGGAGAATGAAGACTACATCCAGTCATGATATATACAACACTTTGATTAATGGCAGACACATAGTCACTAGTGGTCACAAAAGATTATATCACCTAATAATAGCATACCTGTTTTAGTTTGTATTGGTGAAATTATTAAGGCTACTCCACGTAGTTAAAAGGGAGGTTTATTTAGTGGCGTAACTTACAAATGAAGGGATAGGTAGGTTGCAGGGTCTAGGAAAGGCATGGTGCAGTCCAGCGGTGTTCTCTGGAGAACTCTGCTTGGTCTACCTCCAGTGTCCAGGGTCCAGGAACCAAGAGAGCCGGCGCATCCACATCTCGGGTCTTCAGGGTCCTCTCTTGGCCCCGCCTTGTAGGTGTGACAGTTACTGAAGCCTCAATGGGGGTTGGAACTTCCAGATTAAGGTTGGAATGGCTACTCACTACATCTCCCCCTTTTGTCTAAATAAGAAGGTTCTAACCTAATACAAGACTGTATACAAAGGAATGGTTATCAAATATTGTCCAGGGGTAAAGAGGGTTAATGACCTAGATAAGATGGAACTACAACCAATGCGAACAATATTAAGCAAGAAACACATACTAAAATCCAGAGAAGTCTAGAGCATAGGAAAATGGCATGTTACAAAGATCATTCCAAAAGGTATCCTATCCTAAAGAACCTGAATCTAGTACTTAATATGTTCTATCTAAGATAACACACACACACACACACACACACACACACACACACACACACACACACACTAAGTTGTAACTATAACTGCTAGTCTTCAATCCCATCAAAGACCTGAGAAGGAATATAATGGTACCTGAGAAATGGAAGATGGATGCAAGCAATTTTTGGGAATCTTGCAAGAGTAGACAGAGACAGCTGGCAGCCTGGACAGTCACCTAATGTTTCTTAGCATTGTTGGTGCATTCAAATTGGCTACAGGCCTAGAGTATCTGACAGACCATTTTCAGAAGCAGGAATTCTGAAAGACCATCTTACCCTGTCTTGGCAGAGTTCAGAAGTCACTTTTCCTTGTGTCCCACTTATCCAGAAGGACAGCACTTGTATTGTCAGCAGTTGAGGCAAGGGCAGTTCTTTGCCCAATAGGCCATTTTGTGCCAAGAAGACAAACTTCCAACTAGAAATGTCTTAGAAGCCCAAGGTTCTCTCAGGATCAAAATGGGGCTGCCAGGAGCAATTGTGTCTCACATCAGCAGAATTCTAAGTTATTTAAATGCCATATTCTCTAGGTCTATGAAGTGTTTGAAGATTACCTGTCCATCTGACCTATGTATCTGTAAATCTGGATAACCTAACTAATGTAACTATAGAGATGACAAACATAGGTGACTATAAATCTATAAGTCTTATCTACCAAAATAACCTAAGGACTAAGGCTTCATGTAAACAAGGTAAACAGTCTATATGCAAATGTACGGTAAAGGACGATGACTTCAAAATTGTGACAATACACAATTTATTTATAACAGAGGTAGGAATGTATAGTGTGATACGCAATATGACAATAATCTTAAATATATATCAATATACAGAATATCCTAAACAGAAGTAGAACATACATACAGTATGACAGATATAAATTTATATTTGTATGAAGGGATAGATAGGTTGCAGGGTCTAGGAAAGGTGTGGCACAGTCCAGCGATGTTCTCTGGAGAACTCTGCTTGGTCTACCTCCAGCATCCAGGGTCCAGGAACCAAGAGAACCAGCGCATCCGGATCTCAGGTCTTCAAGGTCCTCTCTTGGCCCCACCTTGTAGGCGTGATAGTTACTGAAGCCTCAGTGGGGGTTGGAACTTCCAGATCAAGGTTGGAATGGCTACCCACTACAAGTTTGTGTAAGTACATTTTATAAAGCTCTCACAAACTCACTTAAGATGGCATTTCTAAAACATTTTCTTGCAACTAAGAAATCTATGATTGTGTTTATTGTCTCAGTTTGTTTCCTGAGATGGTTTCTCAGGCTAACTGTATGTATTACATAAGATCACTTCTCCAACTCCAAGTGGTTCACTGACTCTATGGTTTGGTTCAGAAAACCATTTCCTAATTTCATAACACTTGACTTGTTATTGGCCCTAGAAAACTTCACTGTATCTCATGATTTCCATATATATTGTTTATAGCTTTTAAATAGTCTTCCTTGAAATATCCTAATTTAAGCCTACCTTACCATTTGCTTCCTGTTAGCATGCTGACTGATACACCATGTGCCCCAGTTTTTAGTTCAAAACACAGGTTCCAGATACAAATGGAATCCACCAGAAGCACTGTTGGGAAGAATGTTAGAGCAAAGGGAAGATACTTAGCAAAATAACTTAGAGAATAGAGAAGCTCAGAGTACAAGAATATTATCATGATAAAATTTGGCTTGCAAGCATTTGTGGCCTATGCACCTTCCTTATTTCTCTCTCTTTTAAGAAATAGTAAGAAGTGGGACTTACAGGTGAAACCCAAAGGCACTAAACAAAATCCATTTCACCACCATGGCATGCCAGAAGCCCTAGTATTGTCTTCCAGACCACAAATGCATTAATGTATTTACTTGGAATCTCTGGCCACTGTTCAGTATGTCTGCTTTAGGGCACAATACAGACTTATAGAATGAACCATAAAGCCAAATCATTATTCGCTTGTTCCTTTTTTACCAATCAACACATTGAGGGAATCCTGTGTATTTAATGGACAAAAAAACCCTTCCACTTCTGACTTTTGCAGGAGAAAAAGAGAGAGAAAGAGAAAAAGAGAAAACAATGCAATGCCCTCCTGAGATGTCCACATCTTAACTCACAGAAGTTGGAAATATGTTGCTTTTCATGGTAATGGCCCTGTACAGGTAAGATTAAGTGAAGTATCTCAAGACTATTGGAGAGATTACTTTGGTGAACTCTCTTCAATCATAAAGAGCCTTACAAGTGAAAGAATGAGACAGGTGAATGAGAATCAGTGAGACTCAGCCAGCCATTGCTGGCTTCAGAATGAAGGCGAACCACAAACCAAGGAATGCAAGCAGCTTCTTGGTGATGAAAAGGGCAGATCCATGTAGTCTCTGTAGCCTTGACTGGAACACAGATCTGTTAGTACCATCTCTTCAGACTAGTGAGACCTACTTTGGACTTTTAACCTCTAAAATTACAAGATAATAATTTTTGGTTTATACCACCTAGTTTGAATTTTTTTTCACATTCACAGCTAAAAATGAATATGGAATGGAAGATTAAAATCTCTAGACCAGGAAACTAAACCCAAAGAGTGAAAGTAAGATTGGGAAGTGAATGAAGGCAGAGATAATAAGCACATCCAGTCAGTAGCACAGCAGTTACTAACCTAGACTCAAGGTAAGCTGGTTTTACTAAGAAACAAATTCAGAGAATTGCCACCATGAAATGCTTTCATGACCTTTGAAGCACCTAGCAGACACCTTCTTTTCTTTTAGTGACTTTGGGGTTCTCTAGAACTCTTTAAAGATAGTTCTTCCAGTTCCCTTCATAATGACAACCATCTGTCTCAAATCTTATTCTCTTACTGTCTGGTACCCTAGGAGCAATGAATCACACTTCCACAAACAATACCCAAAATAATCATTACATGATTATTGCTAAGTATAATAATTATTTAAAGCTTATTTCTATTTACTATTTTAAAATTTGCCAGAGCACATAGTCTATAGATAGTTCTACAGAACACTAATTTTCATCATTTGTAGTCTATGAAACTTCATTGCCAAGTTCCCATTTTTCAAAATGGGGAGCCAAAGCATGATGCTGGCCTTACCACACTCTGTCCAAGCTGTTCCCGGAAGAAGTAATCCATGTTTCTTTTTTGTAGGCTGTCGAGGTAATGCTGGAAGCGAGTATATGTATATGGGTAGCAGTAAGCAAACTGGTAAATATCATCTTCTCGGTCAAAACAGAATGCAAAGGACATCACATAATTCTTCCTGTGGTCGGGGCAGCGATAGTAGTAAACATTTTTAGGTGGCAGTCTTTGCCTAGAAGATACAAACAAAACCAATAGTTCAAGACTCAAAAGGTAACAAACAGGAATGAATGCCTAGGAAAATGTCAAGAATAACAGTGTCAGGGCAACAGGAGAATGATGAAACTCCATGTGGTCTAAAATACATGGTAAAAAAAAAAGCATCACTTTGTCAAAGACTGATTCTATGCTTTCTCAATCATTTGGAAAATGTAAAGTTAACAAAGACAAGCAAATTTTGAACATCTGTTTATCCCTATTTGGAGCATTTATTACACGCCTAGGCATTGTGTTAAGATTTGGGAATACAATAGTAAATATGACAAACAAGGTCTTGGTCTTCATGAAGTGCATATTCTACTAGGAAAACAGCCAATGAACTTAAAAATAGACAGTATAGTTACAGATGGTGTGGTGGTTTGAATAAGAATGGGCCCCACAGACTCATATTTAAATGCTTGGTGCCTAGTTGGTGGAACTCTTTGGGAAAGAGTAGGAGGTGTGGTGTTTTGGGAGAAGGTATGTCACTGAGGGTGGGATTTGAGGTTTCAAAAGCCCATGCCCTTCTTAGTTAATTCTCTTTCTGCTTTGTACTTGCAGATGGAGCTGTAAGCTCCTAGCTCCTGCTTCAGCTCCATGCCTGCCTGCCTATTGTGATAGTCCCTACAGTGACGACCATGCACTCTAACCATCTGGAACTCTGATCCCAAATTAAACACTTTTTTTTTTAAATTGCTTTGGTCATGGCGTTTTTGTCACAGCAATTGAAAAGTAACTAAGACAGGTGGTAATTTTGTACAGCCACGCTGGAAATCAGTATGGCAGTATCTCAGAAAATTGGGTATCAACTTACCTCAAGACCCAGCAATAACACTCTTGGGCATATACTCAAAAGATGCTCGACCATATCACAAAGACACTTGCTTAACTACGTTCATAGCAGCATTATTCATAATACCCAGAACCTGGAAACAACCTAGTTGCCCCTCAACCAAACAATGGATAAAGAAAATGTGGTACATTTAAAAAATGGAGTATTATGCAGTGGTAAAAAACAATGACATCATGAAATTTATAGACAAATGGATAGAACCAGAAAAAAAAATCATCCTCAGTAGGGTAATCCAGACCAAGAAGGACAAACATGGTATGTACTCACTCATAAGTGGACATTAGATGCAAAGCAAAGGATACCCAGGGTACAATCCACAATCCCAGAGAAGCTAGGTAAAGAGGAGGACCCTAAGAGGGTCATGTGTGGATCATCCCAGGAAGGGGAAAGGGTTAACATCTCCTGGGTAAGCTTGGAGGAGGAAGTAGAGGGGAGGAGATGTGGGGTGGGAACATGAGGGATCAAAATGGCTGAGTTTGGGGAGGGATGGAGAGGGAGAGCAATGAAAGAGATATCTTGATAGAGTGAGCCACTATTGGGTTAGAGAGAAACCTGGTGCTAGGGAAATCCCCAGGAACCCATAAGGATGTCCTCAACTAAGACTCCTAGCAATGGTGGAGAGGGTGCCTGAACTAGCCTTCCCCTGTATTCAGATTGGTGACTACCCTAATTATCATTATAGAACCTACATCCAGTGAATGATAGCAGATACAGAGACCCACAGCCAAGCACTTGGCTGAGCTCCTGGAGCTAAGTTGAAAAGAGGGAAGAGGGAGTATAGGAGCAAGGGGGGGGGGTCAAGATCATGATGGGAAAAACCACAGAGACAGCTGACTTGAGCTAGTGGGGTCTCACAGACTCTAGACTAACAGCTGGGGAGCCTGCATAGGATGAAACTAGGCCCTCTGAATGTGGATGAAAGTTATGTGGCTTGATCTGTTTGTGGGGCCCCTGTCAATGGGACCAGGACCTATCCCAGGCACATGAACTGGCTTTTTAGAGCCCATTCCCTATGGTGGGAAGCCTTACTCAGCCTTGATGCAGAGAGGAGGGGCTTAGTCCTGCCTCTACTTGGTATGCCAGTCTGTGCTGACTACCCAAGGGAGGCCTTACCCTTGAGTAGAAAATAGGGGGTGGAATGGGGAGAGGTGGGGGGGGACAGGAGAAGGGAAGGGAGGGAAAACAGTGATTGGTATGTAAAATGAAAAAAATAAATAAAGAAAAAAATGAAAAAGAACATTTGGAATGTGAGAGACATTAATGAGTAGACACTTTTCTCAGTGAAGTCAGGATTTGTTTTCTATTTTAAGGCTAAGTCATAGTTTTTAAAGCAAACTAATACCCATTGTGAATATTCAAGAGAAGGGAACAAAATATTCAACATTATTCTAAATTATTACTGTTATTTTCTACAGAGGATTATATAAGACTATTTTTATTTAATATTTTATTAACTATTAGAGCTTTTCACAAGTGAATATGTAAGTTGTGACCATATTCTTCCTTTATGCCTTTTTAACTCCTCTTGGGTCTACCTCTACCTCCTAGCTCTTCCCAACTTTCTGTCCTTGTTTTTAATATCCCATTCAGTTCAATTTGTATTGTTCATATACAAAGATGTATGGGGCCATCCACTGGAACATAGACAAACTATCAGAACTACACCCATTAAGAAAATGAATTCTTTCCTAGCAGCCATTACCGCTAATAGTTACCTCCTCAGATAGGGGTGGGGCTAAAAATATCCTCCCTGTTCCATGCCGGAATGCTGACTGGCCTGATCTTGTACAGCTCTTGTGCAGGCAACAAGAGCTGCTAGAGTTTTCTGAATGTGATGGTCCTGTCATGTTCAGAAGACTGTTTCACCCTGTTTTTTTCAAGCCCTGGCTCTTACAATCTTTCTGCCTTCTATTTTGCTATGTTCTTTGAGTCTTGTGGGGGGGGGGTATGATATAGATGTCCCATGTATGGCTGAGAACACCATAGACACTTACTTTCAGTACTTTGACCTATTATAAGTTGCTGTGTTCATCTCTGTCTACTGTACAAAGAAACTTCTCTGTTGAAGATTCAGGGTTACACTAATCATGAGTTTTATTTCCCATGAAAGCATTTTGGGAAATACTGATTCAAAATGTGCTGTGTGAGTAGTTTCCCTAAAACACAAAGCTCATATTCTGGTAAAGAACACCATGAGACACACAGAAAAAAAAGCATGTTCCAGTCATAATTCTACAAGATTATACCTGCCACTCTATTGAGCTACTGTATCATCATGTCTCTAGGAGCCAAAGTATTCACAGTGTTGCTCTATAGAGAATGCCTCTCATTTCTTTTCCTCCTACTCAAACAAAAGTTAGATCAAACTATACCTTTTCCATTATCTTACACTGACAATTCTGGGCCAGTTATATTCACACATTTTTGGTAGATATTGTTCTCTTATTAATTGCTCTTTAAGTCTTGTTTATCTAGATTGATCTAGAAGAGCTTTACGAACAAATGATACTTCTGAAGAATGTTGACACTGGGTGAAGAATATAAGACCCACCTCCCATGGGTTGGCATTTAGTAGAAAAGCCAATGAGCAAAGAGTGTACACAGGAGGAGGAAAGTGTGGGAGATGAGTTCAAGAACATCAAGAATGGTGCTGACAGATGGCTTGATGTTTATCAGCACTGGCTACTCTTCCAGAGAACATGGTTTCCATTCTCAGCACCCACGTGGTGGCTCACGGGCTCACAACTATTTGTAATTCCAGTCCCAGGAAATCTGGCACTCTATTCTGCTCTTTACAGGTACCAGGTACACTCATGGCATGCAGATATACATGCAGGCAAAACACCCAGGCCTGTGAAATTGTAAAAGAAATGTTTATAATGCTGATGATACTTGTGGAATAAAGTACATGAAACTCCAAAAAAGAAAAGAAAGAAAGAAAGAAAGAAAGAAAACGGTGCTGACTCGATGCAGGGCAGCCTGGAAAAAATTGTGAATCACAGATCCATGAGCATTTTGATGATTAGTGTTAAAATGCTAACTTAACAGAATACCTTGGGGGTTGGGCATCTGGGCATCTCTAGGAGGATTATCTTAAGTACATTAATCAAAATGGAAAATGCCCACTCACTGTGGGTGGCATCATCCTCTAGGCCAGGGATCCTGGACTGTTTAAGAGTAGAGAAAACATGCATGCATTTATTGCTTTTTTCTTTTGACTGCAGATGTACTGTGAAAAGCTACCTTAAGTTCTTGATGTCTTAACTTCTATGCCACATTGGACTATGACTTTGAACTATGAGTTAAAATAAACCTTTTCTCCTTTAAGTTCCTTTTGTCAGAGTACTTTATCATAGAAATAGGAAAAGAAAATTGACCAGTGTTCTAACATGGTAGTGTTTTCTTGTACATTCTTGTTTGGTTACTGTGTGTGTGTGTGTGTGTGTGTGTGTGTGTGTGTGTGTGTGTGTGTTTATGTGTGTGTATGTGTGTGTGTTTAATGTCAATTAATTGGTTAATGTCAGTGGTGAATCTATTTCTTAGTTTGGGTTTTTATTGCTGTGAAGAGATGCCACGACCATGGCAACTCTTATAAAGAAAACATTTATAATTTATATATAACATATTTATAATACACACTTAATTGGGGTGACTCACTTACAGTTTCAGAGGTTAGGTTCATTATCATCATGACTAGTAACATGGTGGTGTGCAGGCAGATGTGGTGCTGGAGCTGAGAGTGCTACATCTTGCAGGCAACAGGAAGTCGACTGACAGTCACACTGAGGGAAGCTTGAGCAAGAGACCTCAAAGCCTGCCTCCAAAGTGACACACTTCCTCCAACAAGGCCATACCCACTCCAACAAAGTCACACCTCCCAACAGTGCCACTCTATGAGATTATGAAGGCCAATTACATTCAAACCACCTTAGTCTGTGACATATTTTTTTTTTCTGGAAGAACAGAGATGATATAGCCCTGATGTTTATCCAACTATTTGATTCTATTAGGCTTAATTATTAAATAGTCTAACATTTGTTTATATTAGAAAATAAGTGGATGAAATAGGGGGTCATGAGATCTAAGATGGATAAGAACCTGAAGGGTGAAAAACAGCACAGTACGGGAAATACACAACACAAGCCAAAAGGAATTTGACTTTTCATTTAAAATTCAGTGGTGGTATTCAGGATGACTGAGGTTGTATTTAGATTCACCAAAGACATACATTTGCCTCCTACTCCCAAGAATATGAAATAACAATCTTTTCATAAGGCCCTATGTACTCCTTCTAACCAAATCACTATCCCAAACCTCTCTGTATTGAAATTCTGGAGCAACTAATGATGAGATAGTAAAGTAACAGTTTGGAAAATGTGCAGGGGACAAAGAGTAAAGTTATTTCCTGATGTTCCTATGTATGGAGTATAGGAGGATGAAAAATAAATACTCTCTTCAAGAGTGTTGGGCCTCAGTTGATGATTTTACTATCAAATATTAAAGTATTGGGTACCAAGTGAAGACAAGAGAGGTGAAGGAAAAGGCAAATTAAAAGAACGAGATTATTAACTACAAGAATGAGTTCAAGAAGAAAATGTGAATGACAGAAAGGTTAATAGAGAAGGCACAGGTGAAAATGCAAGAACAGACAGGGAATAACAGACCAGTGCAGGGATACTGGTGTTGAGAAAATTATGTGCTCCACAATTGCAATGTGATTGAAGATGAAAGAATAGGAGGGTAGGAAGGAAGCTAGTCCCAAGTCCTTGGATTAATAGTTGGGAAGAAAGCCCATGAAAGAGCTTTGAGGTCTCCATGCAGTGATGGTCACTCCAGGCCCTGGCTCAGAGATCTGAGTAAGAGTCTTCTGGAGACCTGAGTTTATCATGTGTTCCTAGACAGGCAATGCCTATAGCCATAGGCCCCAGGTTGTGATATTATTTCCAACTATTTGCTAATGTATCCAGTCAAGGCCCACAGTTTAAATACAGTTATCTTGTCTTTCCAATCTTCCACCTAAGTTTAACAGTTGTTTATTAGAACCTGCTCTCTCCCCTGAATTTGTTTACATTTGATCAGAATTCATAGGCTTACAGATGTCCTGATTCCTATCCTGGGTGGGTGAGAATGCTTCATCTGGGTGGCAGGAAGAGTGGAGGTAATGGATCCTCCCGTAATCACTAAGGAAGGATGAGACCTTGTTTGGGGCTTAGACTTTCCAGGTGCCAACAAGGATACACACAGAAACCTGCTTGAGAAGGGCTCATCAGTCAAGTAAAGCAAGGAATAAAGACAAAGGGGCATGTACCTCAAGGTCATAGGCAGGTGTAACAGCTACCTCCTACCTCACTAGGGGCAGTGCTTCAGGGCATGGCTCAAACAGCCACCCACTACAGGCTTTCACCTTTGAAATATACTTCTGGTTTTGTCCTGTTTTTCTCCTTATATTCTCATTATGCCCCTGGCATTGTGTTAACTGTTTTATATTCATTTAACACTCACAAGCATCTTAGGAGGTGGTATGGGGTTATTAACATCTCCTTTGCAGTGACAAGAAAATGAAAACTCAAAGAGGTAAAATGTTTCTCAAAGACCCAAGTTCAGTAAGTATCAGAGCCTGTATTAGGCCAATTGGCCCCAGAGTCAATGCTCAGAATTCCTACTGTATCCTTCCATCATCCCTTTGCCCTTCAATTCACAAGCTTACCTTCTATTTCATAAAAATCTGGTTTTACAGTGTTCTCAGCAGCCCCATCCTGCTAAAAACCCTGTAAACAACCCTCTATCTTCACATTTTACTTAGGCCCATATGGATCCCACTGACTTCCCTGAGATTTAGAATCCTATGCTCATTACTCCTTTTCTCAAAAGCTATGCTTTTTCATAATTAACTACTTCGAATTCTTCAACACAGTTGAAAAATGTGTTAGTAAATGATCTTTCCAATCCCAGGATAGACTCTTACTTGTTTTCTGACTCTTATTCATAGACCTAAGATTGATTATTAACAAAGGATTAAATGTTTAAAAATGAACTAACCAATCTATGGACCAAAAAGGTGAATGAGAATATACAAATAAATGCCAATTCTTTAACTTGCTTCCCCTCTAAAGCTTTCCCTGACTACTCAGTCTTCAGCACCTTGTCTCTGCTTTGACAAGGGACCTGATTTATCTCATAAAAAAGGGCAGCAAAAGTAGACAGATGTTTCTTTAAAGAAAATGTAAATGTCCTTAAAATGGAAACCAAGTCACCTCTTCCTTCTGTTCACCACTGGTGATGGCACGTGGAACTCTCCAACACTTGTTTATGCAAAGATGGTCTGTCCCAAAGATCAGTAGCAGGCATCACAAGAAGGCTGACTTTAGTTCAGTTGGAAATGGGGACTTTATAACATTCCACAGAAGAGAAAGCAGAGAAACTGGTATTAAAAGAGAATGTACATGGACTGAGTCCACCAGGTTGATCTCAGTCTGTGGGGAAGGCTTTGCCCTGGAGGAGATGGGAATGGGGGGCGGGCTGGGGGGGGGGGAAGGTGAGGGGGGCGGGAGGGGGGAGAACAAGGGAATCCGTGGCTGATATGTAGAATTGAACTGTATTGCAAAAAAAAAAAAAATTAAAAAAAAGTCAAAAAAAAAAGAGAATGTAGCAAGAGATGGTTTCAGAGTCTGAAAGAATGTTCTATACTTTTTAGATGAGGCACTCTCATTTTTCTGAACACAGTCTGAGATAACCCAAGGGAAAAATATAACAATAACGATATTAATTATTATAGTATGTTTTTCTGTGTGTGTGTTTACAGCACTGACCATCTGCCCGGCCGTTCTAAACATTTTGTAATGCTCTAGCTCTTTAACTTTGCACAATATTCTGAACTTACTCCTCATAGCCCAAAGTGATGAAAGTGAGGATATAACTAAAACCCTTCTTAAGTGAGGCAGGCTGTCTGCAACTCTACAAGAGACCACTGGAATAAAATTATCCAAGATCCTGTCCTGTCAGAGACCCAGGAAAAGTCCAAGCACTGGTATGTATGCTCTTAGAACTGAGAACAGATGTTTATCAGCTCTTAGAAGAAGCCATCATTTGGAGTCCATCCAGATAACAGAAGTAGACACCCAATGTATAAGGAAAGTATGTAGATCTCACTCTAAGATTCGTAGTGTGTGCAGGTGAGGGGACTGGGTGCATATACATATCTATCAGACTCCCACAAACATAGTCTGTGCTGCTCTATCATAGTCAGCATTTAATTTCATTCACTGTTAGACTGAGCTCCCTGGAGGGAAGGGCCTGTACAGTCCTCACTATTGCTACTCTAGGACCTATGCAGAGTTTTGCAAAGATGAAGTGGTAAAAACAACTGATGAATTGAATAAAGGACTATATTTATTAATAAATAATTTCAACTTCCCTAACATAAGTACATTGTGCCATCTCCATGTGAAACTTAGAACCATGTACTAGATAGATAGATAGATAGACTTTCTCATCTTTATGATGTATTCTTTCTAATTGTAGTTGACTTTCTGATACATTTCTATAACATATAGTCTCCCTAGTATAGAGAAGTCAAGTCCAGGTCAAGTCAACTTTCTTTCTGACTCTTTGCCAGTAACTCCCACAATGTAGTAATTGTTATAAATACTAAGTGTAGACACTGTTGCTTTTATGATTTACTTCAAAATTTCCAGAAGCTAACATAATGCTTGACCCTGTAGAAATCAATGCATGCTTGCTAAATGAGTGATGTTCGAAATCTAAATGGTCTTATAATAAAATATCCCATAGCCAGATATTCAGATAAATGCGGAAAGATGAGAGAGACAAAGGAACAAGCCACTGCCACGTCTCACCTCACCAATTCCATGAATCCTCTGACAGAAATCATCTGAGTCCTCACCCGAATGTCTCCAGCTGAAAAAAAGCTTCTAGCTAAAAGGCTGCTTTTGCCAAAAAGCCTATAGTTCCTGTCTCCTCATTCCTTATATACCATTCTCTGCCCAGCTATCACTTCCTGGGATTAACGGCATGTGTGCTTCCCAAGCAAAGGCATGAGATCTCAAGTGCTGGGATCAAAGGTATGTGACTCCCAAGTTTTGGGATTAAAAGTGTGTGCCACCACTGCCTGGCTCAGTTTCTCTCCTAGACTGAGTCAATCTCATGTAGTCCAGGGTGGCTTTGAACTTACAGAGATCCAGACAGATCTCTGCCTCCCGAGTGCTAAGATTAAAGGTGTATGGCACCACAGCCTGGCTTCTATGTTTAAGCTAGTGGCTTGTTCTGTTCCCTGATATTCAGGCAAAGTTTATTAGGGTACACAATATATCACCACAGAGTGAATTTATGATTTAATAGTGAATGAATGAAGTTGAAGGCAACAGTTTCCCTCCCACTTACCATCTTCTCTGCATTCTCTTGAAATCCACTGACTAAATTTTCAAAACATCCTTCTAGGGGCTATGAGGACATACAGAAGGTGAGAAACCCAGAGCCCAAGTGTATAAAACTCTCTAAATTTATATTCTCAAATTCTCCTTGAGACACTGAAATATAGGATTTCTAATTTCCTCTCCAATTAAGCAGAAAGTGTCAGCTTGAATAAGTAAGTTCCAACTCTAGGTTCTTTCTTGACAGCAGGCAATTTTCTCTTCAAACTAATAGAACAGGAAGTAGTGAAGAACCAGTCTCATGTGCTTCATCTATGCTACACATGGCCTTTCATCTGTGTTTGGCTGCAATTATTAAGACCATCATGCTGTAAGTCCTGGCATAGGTATATAACATAATATCACAAAGTCATTTAGATACTCCCAAAGTGCCACCGGTTAAGCACATCCTGTATGCAATATTGTGCTGTTTGTTGTACACTACTATATGACTAGTAAGTACATACTTTTTCTGCCACAGTAAGCCTGTGCTACCTTACATTCACACAGTTGTGGCACTGGTCTTCTCTTTCTCCTACTTCATTTATCCAGGGTCACAAAGCAATTTGGTATCCACTTTCCTGGTACATTTGAAACTGAGATAAGTTTCCACTCTTTTTCCTTCTATGAGAGCAGCAGAATATCTCATGCTTCGTCTATGCTACACATGGCCTTTCATTTGCTGGAATGATTGAGACCATCATCTAGCCAGAACCAGTTGGCCTCTGCCTTGTTCTCTCACATGTCCAACACAGACAGACACCTGGTATAGATACCCATATTATAAATCTTCTCTCCCTGAACAAATAGAACTTATTCCTCCTAACTCCAACACTATCATTCCCCAAATAATTACAATGCCCCTGTCACTAGCACATCTACTCTTATCTTCTCTTTCTGCACTTTGTCACAGCTAATCTTTCCAAGACATTGGGAGGGAGAGAAAGAGCATGAGGCAGTGATCAGACACAGGCAACACATTTTTACACCCCTGTGTCTAATCAGATTACCATTTTATCAGCTAATGGACACTATGGGTGGGAGGAGAGAGGCGGTATTACATATTGCCAGTTGAATTTATGATAACAAAAAAGATACTGCTCCTTTCTGGAATTAACCTTTTTGTCCTATACACTGTATTCTTTATTTTTTCAGTTTATTTTATAACACTGGGATTTTTTTTTAAATTTTGTCATTGCCTTCTGGAGAAGGACACCCACACACTGTGGTAGCAGCTGCTTCTATTAATTCCAAGTCATTAGAAAATTAAAATTAAGGCCAATTATTTTGGCTGGTTATGAGCCAGAGAAGAGCTGAGACTTATTATTTTCATGGTCATAGACAGCAACAATATTCCTACCTGTGGCTGGATGCTGGAATAATGCCAATCCATGTAGAAACTTCAGGGACCATGCCAGAAGAGGCTCTGAGCTATGAACTCTATACCTCTCCTCTTATTCTGAGAAACATCAAGATGATGATCCAGACGGGGAGCTTAGAGTTGGTCTGAGTCCAAGCTCTTGTATTCTTGCCTACTTTGAGCTTTAGCATAAAATGTGGTCTCTACCCACTTCTTATAATCCACTCCGAGTTGTTGAGAAACTCTTGGGTGAAGTAGACTGTATTTTTCAGACCTGTTATTTGCTGAGTCTGTGACAGTGTATGAGGCAAGAGCACGAGGCTGTCTTCTTATGATAGAGTAGTAGGCCCTTCACTGGTTCAGGCATACAATGAAAACTTGTACCAAGTTTGCTTTGTTAGTCATTGTGAGTGGAACAATGACAAGGGTTCAGGTGGTGGAGTCACTAGGACGAGTGAGATCTCGAAAGAAGCAACAGCTATGTTCAATGCCAGTTCTGTACCCCTTTAGAAATGCAGTCATTGTATAGTAGGCTCTAACTCACTTCCATTACTTATCAGTCATACAGCATTGAGCCTGGGTTTTCTCACCTTTAAAATGAAAATGCTATCATGGATTGACTGTGAAGAGTAGAGACTGACATGCAGGAGCTCAGTAAATGGTGTCTAAGATTTTCATCATGCTCCAAGTGATAGAAAAATGGCACTGTCTCCTATCTTTTTCTAAAACAATGAGTTTCAGGTTCACACTAGTGATTTTAGGGCAGGGTAGACCACAGTAGAGGACCCAGAAAAAAAATGACAGGAAACAAACTAATGTTAACCATTTCTCTTTCTTTCTTGTTTCAATGTACCCAATAGTACCATTTTGTTCAAGTGGTCCTCTCTCATGAAAAAAAAAGTTATGTTCAAACAGAGGAGGACAGTTAACTCCTTTATCCCAAAATTGTGATAGAGAAAAGTATTCATAGATGCTACCTATGCTGGTAGTTGGGACCAGTTATCTGTTCCATGGCCCAGTCTTCAGACACCCATGGTCACTAGTTGGTGATATCTGTAGAAAACATAGTCCTGTATCTGGATAATAGAATGTTTCAGTACAGTGGTTTGTAAATCTAAAATTATCATTTCTTTACTTGGTTACATATTAAAATGTTTATTATTCTTATTCCAGTAATGAATTAAAAATATAAGCATGAACATTTTAGGAAAATTAATGAATGTATGTATTTCCATTTCTTGTAAAGTAAATCATGAAATGACCTGCATAAAATGGCTAAGTATTTATGATCTATTGAAGCAAATAAGTCACAAATCAGAGTAAACATCCATATCTTCCATAATAGTAGCAGTTTTTATAGGATATGTTCCCAAAGTACAGTTTATACATATAAAAGCAAAGCATAAAAGGGAAATTATTGAAATTATTTTAAAATAGTTGCATACTGTGTGTGAGAAGATGTACTTCAGAAGTTGTATAGTATGGTCTGTTCTTTAGAGACCATGGCTGTTCTAAAATAATTTTGACCATTTCCAACTCCACGCTTTCTCTTGCACGGAATGGTAGCTGGCACTCTGTCTTTTGCCAATCAGTGTTAGTCAGATGTCTCAAATAGTATTATTTAACCGAATTCCAGTGTATATCAATTATTTTATCCAGTTAACAGAAAATTTTTGGAAATTCATTCTCTGGAAATTAGACTACTTCCTTAGTTGTAATGATATAGCTATTTCAATATGAAGTCACTAAAGACAAATTTATTTTGTTAGGATAGTGTGAATAAAAACTTTGGTTGAAAATAATGTTCATCTTAAATCAGAAAAACTGTGAAGCAGAAATTTATTCTTAGATGGTTTGAGGTACCACACAGTTTATAACTGAATCTGAATATCTTTCCATATTCTATCTTCAAAATAGAATAATTGTCAAAATATATATAATAAAATGTAAATATACAACTTTCATAATTGGTTAACATTAAAAGACACATACAAATGCAATTTTGAAAATAATTATTTTGTAAAAGCACCAATTTAATAAAAGCAATTTGTATTCTTAAAGACTATTTTAAAAGTATACAAAATTTGATGTTTAACTCTCTCATTCATTTTAAGTTGTGATAATAAATTACATGGTCTTCCTATCCATCTGCCAGCTTGATTCTTCCTCTTGCATGTCTGAAAATGATCTTAAATTCAACCTAATTAAAATTGATCGCCTGTCATTCCCTAAACCAGGGGTTCTGAAAGTGCTTCCATCACAGTGGGAAGCTCCCATTTTCATGTGCCCAATTAGATAAAGCAAAAACATGGGTTGACCTTAATTTCCTCTCTCTTTCCCTCAGTAAAAATGTCCTGTTTCACTAATTTAAAAATAAATTAAAATGGTGAAAATAAATATTGCCTGATATCTTCCAATACTGTATCCCTTTAGACGTTCAGGAAACAGTAATTTTAAACAGAATCAGTAGCATACTACAATAAAACAGAACTTGTAATGGGAAAGAATGATAAACAAACAAAATCAGTATATGAATGTAAGTCAATGATAAGTATAATGAATGCAAGAGGGAAAGGAGAGTTGTGAGTGTAATACTGCAGGTAAATGGTCACAGAGGTAACCCTGTAATAGAAGTTGAATGAATATGCATAGAAGCCATCTGTACAACTATGAAGCAAAAGAATTGGTAGAAATAGCAAACACAAAGGTTAAACAACAGGAATAAGCTTTGGGGTACCTCTGAAAAATCCAGTGTGTATCAATAGGAATCAGTGAGGTAGAGGCTGGCATAATTGAGTTAGAAAGTTGAAAAGAGGATGTAATTATAGAGTGGATGATAGTGAGAGCTATGCATGCGGGAGAAGTGAAAGCAAAGACAGTTGGGTAGCTAGGGCAGTTGTCTAGGCAAGATGCAATGATGGATTGGAGAAGGGTGGAAGCTGTGAAGAAGGTAAGAAGTTCTTTGAGTTGGAATGGTTTTTTAGGTAAAGAGCTTTAGCTATATTGATGGACTGCATGTGAAATGTAAAAGCAGGAGTAGAATCAATCACCATACTAACTATCTTTTGGCTTGGTATCTTTTACTGACATTTTTACATCTCACATCTCTTTGAGGTCTTTAAATTCTCCAAAAGATTTAAATTTATCTATCTCCAAAAGACATCTCCAATCTGTTTAGTTGTCTGTATTTCCATGCTTTTACTAATATCCTGAGAAAGCCCCCACCCAACCCTACTTCTTTTTTCCTACCCTCTCCCTATTCCTTTTTCTATATAGTCTTTTTAAATTTTAATTGGATCTTGTCACTTCCTGGATTAAAAACCCTATGTAATTTCCAATTATGCTGGAATGAAATCCAAACTCTAGTTTTTTACTTCTTCAGACAAATTGAGTTCATAGTCCATCTCCAAAGATTTCTGTTTACTGTTTGTTCTTCTACACACTAACAACACTTGCCTCACTGCTCTAGATTTTTGGTTTTGTTTCCTTTGAGGTTTGAGACAGGGTCTGTCTCTGTGTATCCTGACTGGCCAAGAACTTGCTATGTAGACCAGGACAGCAGCCGTCCTCCTGCTTCTGTCTCTTGCCTCCCTAGTGCTGAGATTACAGGTATGTGCCACTCCACCGAGCTTTATTTTCTAAATAAGTACTAGGGATTGCTGGGGGATGTCTTTCTGTATGCTGTGAATATGTGTGGCTCCCACTGGATAATAAAAAAAAAAAAAGCTGTATTGGCCTAAGATGGGGCAGGATAAGGTTAGGCGGTACATTCAGACTGAAGACTAGATGAAGAAGGGTGAAGTCGGAGAGACGCCAGCCTGCAGCCAAAGGAGCAACAAGATGCCAGGAGACCAGTAACACTACAGCCATGTGGCAATGTATAGATTAATAGGAATGGCTTACTTTAAGATGAAAGAGTTAGCTAGTCAGAAGCTGAAGCCATAGGCGATACAGTTTGTAATTAATATAAGATAAGCCTCTGAGTAATTATTTTATAAGCATCTATGAAACTGCAGGTGGGAGAGATTCATCCAGATTGCTGAGCAAGGCAGGACCAGAGAAATTTCCCTCCACATTTGGTGCCTAAATGTGGTGGCAAGAGTTTCCACCTAATACCTGAGAGAACTTACTAAAATGGAGCTATGAGCAGTTTTCTAGTTCTTATTTCTCATGGGGGTCATAGTACAGAGATGCTGTGACATTCAAGCTTGAGCACAGCATGGTGGATTCCCACCATGATACACTGAGGTATCTCCAAGCCACATAGCACACTGTGTGGCAGATTTAGCTTTTGTTAGTACAGAAAAAAAAAGGTTTCTGGGCTACATGCTGCTTGATGGAGGCATAGACCCACTGCTTCCCAGAGTGGGTGATGAGCATGGCCCCCAGACCAGGAGGTAAATGTACCTCCACCATGTTGAATACTCAAGGGCTGCCACTTCAGTCCTAGCGATGCTGCAGTTTAAATCAATGGTCAAAAAATGATAACAGATACACAATAGGACAGATTCAGATGTAAAAATTTTCTAAACTGTTTACAGTATGTGTAAAAAATATACATAGGCTTGGAAGAGAGAAGAAAAGGAATATAGGCAGTTATATAAGGAAATAATTTTCAAAAATAAAGTCTTTAAAAAGACAGTAAGAATAATATGAAAGTTAAGCCATATAAGGATAGAAATTACACAAAGAATCTGGATACTGCATATTATTATATTGTTTTTGGGATATTTGGCTCTCGACACGAAACGATGTCGAACTGCGCTATAAAAGGTGCCTTAAATATAAGGCGAGTGCTTAACGTTTTTGGGATTTTTAACTGCAGAAAGACATTTGATTGTAGGGGTTCCTAAGTTAAACCAATATGTATATTTTAAAGGTATCTTGACTTCAAAAAAAAATTTTTTTTTTTTTTTTTTGGTTTTTCGAGACAGGGTTTCTCTGTGTAGCTTTGCGCCTTTTCCTGGAACTCACTCTGTAGCCCAGGCTGGCCTCGAACTCACAGAGATCCGCCTGCCTCTGCCTCCCGAGTGCTGGGATTAAAGGCGTGCGCCACCACCGCCCGGCTACGACTTCAAAATTTATGTCTAAGGATACATTGCTTTGGGAAAAAGGTTCTGCTTTTGTTTCCACGGAAGGTGAGAACCTGTGGATTGCTTCTAGGCTAATATGGTTTGATCAATCATATTAGTTCTCCAATGACCAGATGATCCAACATCCAAAACAGTTTCAGTGTAACTGGCTGAGAAGATCCAGACTCACAGACTACTACAGCCAAGATTTTACTATAATTCTTAATTTTCTCAGGATCCCCATAAGATTGCCAGTGCCCCTAGAAGTAGTATGGGAAGCTACACCCAAATTCCCAAAATATTGTTTATAAATGTTTATTTTTATTTATAGCAGGTTGATTATAAAAGCAATTTCTTTCTAATAAAGAAAGTGGGATATAGAGATGATAGAATGAAAGGGTAGAGTATAGAATCTACTTTTAAAGAATAACAACTTGTTTGAAATGTTTTACATTGCTGTGGACTTTAGTTTATTGATACAAATTTAAAGTTAATTTTGTTATACTGAATATATATATATATATATATATATATATATATATATATATATATACTACTCTTGTTTGAGGTATTATGTTTATGCAATTCATTTAAAATTGTAATATATAATTAATAAATAGAGATTAATAATTAGTTATCTATGATAATTAAACTTATAGTCATGTTAATTAGGTTTTCTAGATATGCAGAGATATATTTCAGATAGATATGTAGTCTTGAAACACTTCAAAGACCTACAGAATATGGCATTTCAAATGTTTTAAGAACTTAGACTTTTCTGGACAATGAGACATGTCTGCTCCTGGCAGCACCAATTACTTCAAAGAGGATAATGGGCATCAAAGAAACTCATTATAGAGTATGCTTTCTTCGTGGTAAAACTCAGCCACTGGGCAAAAAAGTGCCCTTGCCTGGATTGCTTGACAGTATGCTATATAAACTGGACATGCAGGACTCATAGGAAGGTGACCACCGAACTTTGTAAGGCGAGATGGTCCTTCAGGTCCCTGATTCACAGAAGAAACTGCCAGACATTCTACAGTACACAGGGAGAAGCCACTAATGAATTTTGCCAGAATGGGAGGAACAGTCCTTAAAATTTCCTGCTTCACTGAAAGCTATGCCACAGACTGTAGGCCTGTGGGCTGAAGATAGATGCCCCAACATTAAAGAGTAACTTTGGGTGACTGTCCAGGCTGCCAGATGTCTCTGTCATTTCTAGAATTGTGGAAGTAGCTTATAATGCACTTTCTGTTTACTCAGGTAATATTATAACCTTCTGGGGTCTTAGACGAAGTTGAAGACTAGATAGTTATAATTATAGTTTTCCTTAGTTATGATAAAAGGTAAATTAGATATGAAACTTTAGACTCACAAAATAGGGTAGATGATAGAATATTTTCTTTAATTTTGCCAAAAACAAATAGACTAGATATTGTAAATGCAATTCTTGCTTGATAACTGTTTTGTTATATATAATTTTACTATATTAAAATTAAAGCCTTCCTTTTTGATTAGACAGAAAAGGGGAAGTGCTGTAGAATGTCTTTCTGTATGCTATGAATATGTGCGGCTCCCATTGGATAATAAATAAAGCTGCATTGGCCTATGCTGGGGCAGGATGAGGTTAGGTGGTACATTCAAACTGAAGATGAGACAAAGAAGGGTGAAGTTGGAGAGATGCCAAAGGAGCAACAAGATGCCAGCAGGCCGGTAATGCCTCGGCCATGTGGCAACATATAGATTAATAGGAATGGGTTAACTTAAGATGAAAGAATTAGCTAGCCAGAAGCTGAAGCTATAGGCTACAACTTTGTAATTAATATAAGCCTCTGAATGATTATTTTATAAGTGTCTGTGGAACTGCAGGTGGGAGAGATTTATCTGGACCATGGGTCTGGGCAGGACTGAGAAACATTCCAGCTACAGGGAATTTAATTTTTATTTTCTCTTTTCTTTTATTTCAATGTTACCTCCCCTATTCCACCTAAATTAGAATCTTGTTCTTTCTCATAGCAACTATGTTCTTTCCCTCAAAGCATGTGGCAACTTATAATTATATATCCATTGCGCTTATTTATATATAGTTGCATTTGTAACTAGTTCATAATTTCTTCGTGAGTAGGAACAATACCCATGTTTAGATTGCCAGTGAATAATCTAGTATCTGACCCAGTACTTGACACTGTTTACTGAATGAAGTAAATACATGCTGGCTACGGAATAGGGTCAGAGAAAGTAGAAGGCTGACAATTGGCTTATTAGGCCCACATTGGGCTTAAGGGTTCCCAGAGTAGTAGGTTGAAGTGGCTATGGGGTGGAGGGGGTTCTAAGCAATTTCAATTTCAAGATTTGTTTTTTTTCCCCTAAATTTTACATAGTGCTTCTCTCAGAAATTATAAAGATATTAGTTACCCAGAAAATTTCCTTTCTGCTCCTGTAGAGTGTCATTGACCCATATAATACTGGTTTGTTTCTGAATTCTTCCTGCTTCTCTTCCCAGCCCATTGAAATAGAAACTATTAAGCAAAGAGATTCATTGTCACTGAACTCTACTGCACAAGGAATCACTGTAGGATTCCTTTCTAGCTTATACACTTAAGACATCTGTCTGGTTTATCAAGAAGAGAAGGGTTGTTGTAGAGACGGTCAAGATCTCATCACAGTACCTGCCAACACAGAATGGTTATAAACTATCCCTTTGTACTCACTGAACATGGTTGTTGCAGGCTAGACATGATCAAAGTTGACAGAGCTTAGTAAATAGCAGACAAAGAAATACAGGGAAAAAGAACTATCTGGAACCTCCAGCTGATTTATCATATCCTTGAACCCCTATTCTCCATTCCAGCTTGCTAAACCCAGAACAAGTACTACATATTCACAAAGTGAACAAGAATTAGTTCCCAATGGGAAGTCTAAGGGATATATCATATAAACAGATTCAAAGGACCTGAAGTCCAAGGAAACCAGCAAGTTGTTTAAATTCCAGGTCACCAAATCTAAGGAACTGAGTCAAAATGCAATGTGAAAAATCAATAAAAACACTAGGTTTCTAAACTCAAGGGGGTGGGTTGTGGTGGGGATACGAAGTAGGAGTGAGGGAGAATGAGGCTGTAGCCAAGGCTGAGTCAACAGCTAAAAACCTTGACCATAAATAATAAAAGTTAGAAGAAACAGAAGCATGGGTAGTCATTGAGTTCAGCTTCCAGGGGGAGAGATGCAATCACAGTCTCAAGGGGAAAAAAGCATCTTAAAAACAAGAAAGATGAAAAGTAGGGTTCCTCTGCATAGATGATGTACATACCAGGCTATAGGGCATGTGTCAAAATTGTTCCCTGACCATGATAGAGAATTAAGAATGTACCCTACCTTATCAGGAATGAGAAGATAGCATGGGAATATTGAGGAGACAGACTCTATGTGTCTGTCTTCAGGTACTGGGTGAGGAAGTCAAGTCTAGGTCATTGTTCCATGTGAGTAATGTTAAAACTTTGATGACAAAAGAATGATAGACTATAGGGTATGAGATTTGTGCTGGGGAAGCAAAGCACCAAGTGAGAGACAAACACAGATATGACACAATCCTAAGAATGTCTGATACAGAGAAAGTAAATCTTGCCTAACGGTGTCTGAAGAATTATTATAGTGTGTGACAGCTGTTAAGATCTCAGCAGATTGTATTTGGTAAAAAGTATCAGGTGGTCAGTGTCAGAGCTTTGTAGTAGGGGGAAGAATGAATGAATGAATAAGAGTAGAAATGGAAAGATGTAGCCAAGAATAAGACTGAAGAAGAATGTAGAAGAAAGAGCAGATAGCATATGCAGGCCATGCTATAGACTCCAAATGAACCAAGGATCAATAAAGGGTACTAAGCATAATTTGGGAGACTTGCTATATAGAGAGACCATAGGCTCCCAAAGGGAGCACCGATGATAGGTCATTTCCTCAAAGAGTAACTGGTTGAAATGTTGATCCAAAGGATTCAGCTCTGACATTTGGCCTTCGTCACACAAAAGACAGTCTTTAAATCAATTTCTCAGTGTCCATCATCCTTCTATAAATAGTACAGTTTTCTTTCTACACCATTGATTCTCACGTGGTTAAAAATTATGTGAAAAGCATCCATACTTCAGTAGTAGACTTATTAATCTTAGACACTCTTAATTCATGTATTCTACAACCTCTCCCTTTCCAGGGTTATTACCTTAATTAAAATAATAAAATGGATTCCATAAAGAGCTTTTATTAATTGACATGAGTAAATGAACTTTGCAAGCCATCTACCAGCTTCCTGAAATTTGAGAATTAGAAATCTAAGAGATGAATAACATCTTTTTCCTAGTAAGAATATGCATAATTTTTCTTTGGAAATCTTTCTTTGTTACATATTTAGGAGTATATTAACCCTGTACAATCTATACACTTCCATACATTCATCTATATACCTTTATAGAGATTTGAGATCATATGAGTCATGTCTTCCAACACTTTCTATCTACAAAATAATCTTTAAAGATTAAATCTAGGAAGAAAACATAATTTTCAAAAACAAGTAAAAATGTCAACAGATTAAAATGGCAAGAAACATGACAAAAAAAATGACAGAGGGTTGGAGAGATTGCTCAGTGGTTAAGAGCACTTGCAGCTCTTCCAAAGGATCTGAGTTAGGGTCTCAGCATTCATATTACAATGGTCTGTACAATTGCAGTCATGGGCACATACTCACATACAGACACAATACATCTACACATGATTAAAAATAATAAAAATAAACCTTATAAAAGACTACATAAGAGAAGAAAGAGAAGGATGTTTGTTTGCTATTCAGGACTGCTTTATTAACATTTTAATTAAGGAGAATGACCCCAGAGGACTTCTGGGGAGACTGCTATAGGCAAAGAAAACAGCAAGTGCCATTGATGTTTCTCTACTCCTTCCATTTCTCTAGAAGAAAGCTCTTGGGAAAACTGCCTCAGACTTTCTCTGTGTATGAAGGTTCAGAGTATTCAAAAGAAAACAGAAGCAAACAGATCAGGCTTTGAAATCAAGTTTTGATAGGTATTTAAGTATGCATCTTGGGTAACTGACATCTTCTTTTACTTTATATGCACTGATTGGTAAAATGGGAATCATAGTATTTTTATTGTATATTTATTTGATGTATCTAGTGTTAAAATACAGGCAAAGTTCCTGATACATACCATAAGCTACAGTTAGAAGCTATTATCATTGTTTATTTCCCTTCTTAGGAATGAAGGAACTTTCTGTTATAGAATATTAATAAATTTCCTCTTCTAAATCAAATTACTACATGTATCTAAATGACTTCTTTCTAATTGGGTGTAGGCCTTTGGGGCCACAGGGAAAGCCTTGCTATCCCTGGCCAAAGACCATGCTCCTGTCTAAGACCATCAGATATGTCTTCTATTGGATCTGCTGCCCATTTTTAGCAGACAGGAAGTAATAAAATCTTTTATATTCCTTATTGTTCTTAAAGGGCACTTGTATAACCTCTTCTCTCTGGTGCAGAAGCTCTGCTTCCTTCCTATTCACAAGTCTGGTTCTCTGCTTCCCATTGCTTCTATGAGGCCCTAATATGCTGTAATTGCATTTCCTTCTGCCTCATTTAAGCAAAATAAGTTCCTATTCTTACCAATTAAACAAATTGCACTTTATATGTACTTATATGTCACCAATTTAACTGGATTAAAGAAAATATCAACAGTAAGCCATATTTAACTTAATATCTATAAATATTTATATAGAAAAAGTTTAATTCAATATGTAGTATGCACTAATTTGACTTCCTAAAAAGTAATTTCTCCAATGGTAAAACAAGATTATATGTGTTCAACTTTTCTTTCTGTTACTGTGATAAACATCATGACCAAAAATAACTCTGGAGGAAAGAGTTTAGGAGTTAGAGTCTAATATGGAGGGACAGGAACTTAAGGCAGGAGAGCTTGAAGCGAATGACTAGAGGAACGCTGCTTACTGGTTTGCTCCCAGACTCACTTTCACCTACTTTTTAAAAAATATTTATTATTTTATATGAATGAGTGTTTTGCCTGCATGGATGTATGTGTACACATGTGCACCTGGTGCCCATGGACATCAGAAAAAGGTGTCAGAGCTCCTGTGACTGGAGTCACAGATGGCTGCGAGCCACAATGTGGGTACTGTAAATTTAACCCAGGTCTTCTGCAAGAGCAATGAGTGCTCTTAACCAACGAGCCAGCTCTCCAGACCTCAACTACCTTTCTTAGAGAGCACAGGCCACCTGCCTAGGGATGATACTTCTCACAGTGGGCTGGGATCTTCCATATGAACTAGCAATCAACAAAATGCCCAATAAACATACTCACAGGCCAATATGATGGAGGCAGTTCTTTAACTGAAGAAGCTCCTTTTCCCAGTGTGTCAGGTTCACAACCAAAATTATCCATCACAATGTGAAAAAAATTAAATTAGCAGACTCTAAAAAGGTCCCTTTAAAATCATTCTAAGGTTCCAAACAGCCAGCTCATGCTCTAAGGATAGGTCCTGGTCCCACTGCCTGGGGGCCTCCCCAAAAGTTCAAGCTAATCAACTGTCTCACTTATCCAGAGGGCCTGATCCAGTTGGGGGCTCTTCAGCTATTGGTTCATAGTTCATGTGTTTCCACTAGTTTGGCTATTTGTCCCTGTGCTTTTTCCAGTCATGGACTCAACAATTCTCACTCATATGGGGGGTTGGCTGGGAGGAGGGCGGGTGGGGGGGTGCGGGAGGAGGGAGGACAGGGGAATCTGTGGCTGATATGTGAAATTAAATTAAATTATAAAATAAAAAAATTAAAAAAGAAAAAATCATTCTAAGGTTTCAAAGTCTATAAGGCTAAATTGTAGTACTTTTTTTTATGCTATTAGTATTTTAGTTATCCTTAAGACTTTACTCAAGGGCCAATACGGGGAAAAATCAGATATATGCTCAATTACACATGTAGGCATTTACTTATTTTCACCATTATGTAATGCTAGCTCACATATTCAACTGCTTCTTTGTTGAATAAGAAATAGAACATGGAATTGGTCTGTCCATTGAAACATATCACCTGCAATAGCAGTATGTTTTACTGAAAGATATCATTGAAGATAATACTGTCAATGGCAGCATATTTCACTGTGACTTCAACTCTAGGGGCTAACACAAACAGAATATTATCCTGGCTCCATGGACATAAAGAGGTGTGTGGGATGGTCAGAGGAGATGGAGTTGGATGCGAGTGTTGGAGAAGAATCCCTGAGGGGAGTGGCTTCAAAACGATATTGACTGTAGGACAAAATTCTGTTTTATTCCAATGAGAAGAAAGGCTTCTTCTATAGAACAGTAGTAATGCAAATGAGCATTTTACAAATGAGCAAAAGTGAGAGTACACAATGTGTTCAAAACAACTGAGCCCTACAGCTAAAACAGGCTCCATGTGTGATTAACTGGCTAAGAGTCTAAGAACAAGGTTGTGCCAAGAGTAAGACGAGGTCTAAAAGGCAGACTAGTGAATACCATCAAGCAAAAATGTATCTTACATATGTCCCCAAACCTATCTTTCTTCATTGTATCTCCATCCTTTACTTAAAATGGTAGCAAAGGAAGAGATGTAAATGATATTTTAAGATCTCCATTATGGACTTTCCAAGCTTTCCAAAAGCTTATGGCTGAAGAGATGGTTTATGTCTGCATTGCTCTTGCAGAAGACTTGATTTCAATTCCCAGCACCTACATCAAGCAGCTTACAAAGGTTTGTTAACTCCATCTCCAGGGGATCTGAAGCCCTCTTCTGGCTTTCAGACATCTGCACTCACATGCGCGCGCGCACGCACACACAAACACACACACACACACACACACACACACACACACACACACACACACACACATATATATATACAAGTAATTAAAAATCAAATAAAATCTTTAAAATAAAACACTTTAAAGAAGCATTAGCTAAAACAGAAGAAAGACTCCATTCCAAGCAGAAATACTGGAGAGCACTTACTTTCTTATCAGAAAATATCCTCCCACCAGCATGATTGTTCTGGGATAGCTTCAGGAGGAATCCTCTACTAGGTGTGAAATTTGAGGAAGAAGTGTTAAGTGTGAAAAGAAGGAAGCTATGATATGTGGTGAGGACAGTCAGGCACTTATCCCTAAACTGTTCTTCTGTGTTAAAACAGAATGAGTGTTCAGCAAACTGACAAGTTTTACTGTGATGAGAGGAAAAAAGAAGAGGTGGAAAAAATAAATCGCAAGAAGACACAGGTGATAAGATCAAAGTGCAAATGGAAGGAGAAAGGCCTTAACGGGAGATTTATTAGAGCACGTGACTTGCATCAGACTCAGAGGCAGCAGTGACTCGGAGAATAAATTCAGCTGTGGTTTCTGTCCTTTTGGGTTGAGACCTTATAGAATGCAATATTTCTCAAAAAATGAGCTCCAGTCCTCCTCAAGGCCTCCAGCCTACTGAAGATGGATTGTGAATGCATTTGAGAGGAAAGCAGTAGAAAGGGGTAGAAACTTTTTGATCTTTCTGGTTTATCCTTTTTGTGTGTGTGAACTAGTCACACTGTACCTACCAGTGTCCCTGTCATTAGGAATAGCAAGGCCTTAGTTGATCAAAAGGTTTTGAATACACAGCAGCCTAGAAATATAGCCTTAACAACAGTCATACAGTCCTGCTTGTGAGGGTATCATACCCTATCTGGCTACCTCCAGCATAAATTCTACAAATGCAGTTTTATGAGCCATCGGTATAGCACATTTCAGCTTTGTAGCCCTCAGGTTATCCAAGGACGGGAATGCTAATGAACTGGATATCCTTGAGTGGGCTGTCACTAATGTCATTGTAACTAGAGTTTACTTCAAACACGATAGAAAAGAATTTGAGGTTCTACTCTGTGCTAAATTGCTAAAATTATCAAAATATATTGTAAGATTAATAAAGGCTAATCCTATATTCCTACAGTTAATAAATTGAAGGATAGATTTAATGTGATTTTATTTTTAATAACTATAAAGCAAAGGATAACCATGATACAATCCATAGACCAAGAGAGTAGGTAATAAGGAGGGCCCAAGGGGGGACAGGGGCACATGGATCTCCCTAGAAAGAGGAAATAGAGGAGATCTCCTAGGTGGACTGTGGGTGGGTGGGCATGGGAACTTGAGGGATCAGGTTGAGGGATGGGTGGAAGGGAGAGTGCTGAGAGAGTTGACTAGAAAGGGGGCTTTTTGGGGTCAGGTAGAAGCCTGATGCAAGGGAAACTCCCTACAAGTCTACAAGGATGGCCCCAGCTAAGACTTCTGGCAGTAGTGGATGCATAGCCTGAACTGGCCATCCTTTGTGATCAGATTGGTGACCACCCTGGCTGTCATCAGAGAGCTTTCATCCAGCAACTGATGGAGATGGATTCAGAGACCTATGGCCAAACACTGGGCCAAGCTCAAGAAGTCCTGCTGAGGAGAGGGAGAGGGAATGTAGGAGCCGAGAGGGTGGTGGTGGTCAGGGACATTGCAGGAAAACCCAGAGAAACGGTGAGCCTGGTGCATGGCAACTCACAGAATCTGGAGCAACAACCGGGGAGCCTGCATGGGGCCATCCTAGGCCCTCTGTGTAGATGTGACAGTTGTGCAGCTTGGTTTATTTGTGGGACTCCTGGCAATGGGAGCGGGGATTGTCCCTGATGTTTTGGTATGCTCTTGAAAACCTGTTCCTCAGGCTGGATTGCCTTGCCCAGCCTGAATACATGGGCAGGGACTTGTCTTATGGCAGCTTGAGATGCCATGCTTTGTTGATAAAATGGGAAGCCTGCCCCTTTCTGAGCAGATACAGAGGAGGGATAGATTGAGGCAGGGGTGAAGGGGAGGTAGGGAGAGGGAGTGAGAGGAGAGTAGGGAGGGGAGGCTGTGGTAGGGATGTAAAATAAGTAAATAAATTACATTTTAAAAAATAAAAGTGAAATAAAATAAAAATTAAGAAATAAATAAAACTGTGTGACTAGAAAAATGGCCAAGCCAGGAAAAAGCATACGAGTATGGCTAAAATAATTCATGGAAAAATACATTGTATCTCTGACAATTGGTTTACAATTTTGATTGTTTTCTTTCAATTTGAATGATTCAATATATTTTCTTTTTAATTATAATTAAATTTTCAGTGAGATCATTGATTATTGCATTGTTCAAGAAGTGTATTATTCTTCCAAAAGACAAAATCTTGAAATAACTATAGATTCAGCAAAAATACATTGAACCTGAACTCTACAATGCCACTTTAAGTGAGTAGGAAAGTCCTCCATTGAGTGATTAGGTTTTAATAAACAAATGGGTAGCTGCAATGATGAAAAAGCAGCACGTGGGAGGAACTGGGCATGTAAGCTGTCTGCACGACACTGCAGCAGTCCCTGTGGTACGTTCTGCCTGGAGAATTGTGGGATGAGGCAGATAAGGCCAAAAGCACTGGGCCATGCTGCTGTGGGATGGATGGTCTGTATGTCAAATTGCTCTGATTGGTCAATAAATGAAACACTGATTGGCCAGTGGCCAGGCAGGAAGTATAGTCGGGACTAACAGAGAGGAGAATTAAGGGAACAGGAAGGGAAGGGGGACACTGCCAGCTGCCACCAAGACAAGCAGCATGTGAAGACGCGGTAAGCCAGAGCCACGTGGCAAGGTATAGATTTATAGAAATGGATTAATTTAAGATATAAGAACAGTTAGCAAGAAGCCTGCCACGGCCATACAGTTTGTAACCAATATAAGTCTCTGTGTGTTTACTTGGTTGGGTCTGAGCTGCTGCAGGACTGGCGGGTGACAGAGATTTGTCTTGACTGTGGGCCAGGCAGGACCAGAAAAACTCTAGCTACACCATGCCTTAAGCTAACACAGAGCTCTGACATGCACAGTAGTATCCTGACCCAGAGGACCCTGAAACTGGACCCTCAAGATGACACTGTTGACATATGACCCAGAGCCAACCAGGAAACACCACGGCAGCTGGAAGCGGAGCCCACCAAAAAGTACACATATAAGTACCTCAGTCCTTTGTTTAATAAGCGAGATTGCCTACAACCTCCCAGAGCCTGTGTCATTTGGTTCTGTGTCTATTTACCCCCTGCCCCTGGGATCAGAGACAGTGGGACCCCAGCTACAGAGCAAGCAACAGTGGGATATTTGTCAACACATCTACAGAAAATGATAGGAAAAACTTCTATATATAATTTATTTCTCCATCAAGCTAAGTACACAAATATCTCAACTGCAACTTGGCAAAGACTAAATATTTAAAAGCTTCCCACAGTGCTCCAGGGCCTCATTTTTACCATTGCAGACAACTCCAAGAAATAAGTGTTTTCCTCATTCACAGTCATTGACAAGCACCTTTCTTCTCTTGGTCAACAAGTGTCAGTGCTCTCACAGTGATTGATGGCACTCTCTTGGCCAGAGCCAATTACAGAGAGACTTGAAGCGAGAGGGAACGAACACAGTTATATTCATAGCTGTGTCTTAAATTTTTAACTAGCTAATGCATGATCCCACAGCTCACTGAAAAGACTTTTATCATAACATTCACAACTCTTCAGTTAAGTGTGTGTGTGTGTGTGTGTGTGTGTGTGTGTGTGTGTGTGTGTATACAGGTATGCATGCATGGTAGTGAACTTCCTGTATCTATCTTGATATGTTTAAGAAATTACTATAACCAAATGGATAGATAGATGAATAAACTCTATAAAATACCTATCACCTGCACCTCTCTAATTCCTATGTCTAAATTCATGAACATCTAATTAAAGTCATTGGAGATAAAGAGTACTCCATATAATATGTACTATGTGAGATTCTACATATAATCTCCCATTTGAAATCTGATTCTTATCAACTAGTGTTCTTCTCCATGTGAGCATATTTTGAATCACAGATGCATCTTTGAATTAAAAGTGTTCAATACTCCAAGTAAATTTGAAATAAAAGGAAAACAACATTCAATGACATATGTGATTATTTCAAAACCACTCATACTTTGACAAAATGTATTACCAAGTCAGCTTTTGTATACAGGAGACAGTTGTGTGGCGGGGTCTGTTTGAGGGGCCCCTGGCAGTGTGAGCAGGACCTAGCCTTGGTACATGAGCTGACTTTCTGAATCCCATTACCTATGGTCAGACAACTTGCTCACCCTTGAGGCAAGGAGGAAGGGCTGGGCCCTGCCTCAGCTCAATGTATCGGGTTTTCCTGTCCTCCCATGGGAGAACTTACCCTTTTGGAGGAGGGGATGAAGGGTTAGGCTGGGATAGGGGGAGTGGGAGGAGGGATGAGAGGGGGATCTGTGGTTGGTATGTAAAATGAATAAAAAAATTTAAATAAAAAAGAAAGAAAAAGAAGATTTTTAACATACCAAAACCAAGTTGGGGAGATAGCACAGAGGATAGAACACTTGCTGTAAACACATGAAGTACATTCCAAGTACTCATATAAATACTTGGAGCATGAGAGACTATATATGATCCCAGCACTCAGGAACAGTGGTTGGGGATACTCAGGAAAAACTGGCTTCTTATGCTTAGCAAGCTCCAGGTTCAGTGGGCAACCTGACTCAGTAAATAAAGTGGAGATTGACTGATCCAAGAAAACAGTTGATGCCAGCCACTGGTCTCTACCACTACACACATTCACATGTTTCACATGCGCACACACACACACACACACACACACACACACACACACACACACACACATCACATGCAGAAAAAAATACCAAACTCAATGAAGAAATAATCTGTATAAATAAATGGTAACTCGGGATAATTTTAGTTGTAAAACTAGACTTTCTCTCTCTGTCAGGTAAGACATTACAAATAACCTCAGAAAAAAATTGTTTACCTTCCAAAATAATTCACCCTTCAAGATGATCAAAAGGAGAAAGAGTAGATTCTTGATATGAATAAGTACTATTATATTAATACTAACAACATTTATTAACTGTTTTTTATGTAACAGTCATTGTTACATTCCATTAACCATTATCATGCATGTTCCCTTTAAGGTTGAGAAAACAAATTTGAAGAAATTAAGAACTCTCACACATTTGATTAGGGATGGAGTTCAAAGGCCTGATGTGTCTAACTGCAAACCCGAGTTGATGATCACTAGGCTATCTTTCTTTTTGACCATAATTCTGTGTCATATGCTAAGGGCACAGTGTAATAAAATGTTGCCTCTCAACAGAGTCTCAGAGAGTAGGAGAGGAAGCAAATGTGTGTATTAGATTCAGGATATGTTCTGTTTCCTGTTTTATATTCAGTCTTGGGCCTTTGAATACCAGTTACAGTTTGTTATCTCTCAATTTAATCATATGCCCTACCTTTCCTTGAGGCTTAGACATACATTTAATTTTTCACTAGACATCCTTAATGGATATTAAATGGGCATTTGAAATCTTTCTGAGATAGAATTCTTGTTTTTTCTTCCGTCATTGTCATTGATCACCTATTCAGCCCCCAAAGCTTGGAGTCCTCATTGGTTTCTCATGTTTTCTCATATTCTGTATTAAACCTGAAAGCAACTTTCTTTTGGCATTACTTCAGAAATGTATCCTGAATACAATTAGTAACTTGCTCCCTGGCTCCCATGTGCTATTCCCTGGACCACTGGCAATGCATCCTCATTGGTCTCCCTTAAATAATCATCTTCCTTTTGGTGAGCATTACACTAGCTTCCCATATTCTTCCTGTCTGAAGCCTTTCCCATAATTCCTCTGCCTCACTACTTTATTGACATCCCTGTTTTCAGCCTTGCCTTTCCATTAACTGGCCCCATCAGTCTATTCTGTACCCAGTAGGCAAAGGGATAATTTGAACACATAAATGAAGATTCATTGCCTTATTGACAATCTGGTGGCTTTCCTTTTAAAAATTAAGTAAAATCTGAAGTCCTTACCATGGCTCACAAAGTTATAGTCTGACCAAGTTCTCAAATATCTCTCTTCCCATTTGCTTACTCTGATTGTTTCACTGGCCTTTTTTTGTTCTCATGTCTGGGTCCTGCTATAAGATGTCCCATCTTCTTAGGAAGCTCTCTTCTAGATCTTATTTCATGATTTCAAGCCAATTTTGTTCAAAATGCCATCTAAAGTACCTCTTCTTCCATAGTCTTTCTCTTTTCCCCAACCTACTTTGTCTTCATGTTACTATCACCTCCTGAGATTATAGTATGTATTTGTTTAGTTGTGTGTCTCACTTATCAGAATGAAAGGTGCATGGGAGAAAGAATTTAATGTATCCTCTTTAATTGTATTCTCAGGATATAGGAGATGATGAATAAATATCTCTTGATTAGGTATTTCAGCAAAGTTAGTATAAAGTTTAGCACATACTTAGTGCAAGAAAAAAATTATTAACTTAAAATTAACAGGAATATCAAATAGCAGTGTGGTACACCACTGAGGTTTGTTGGGAGAAAGTCAAATTCAAGGTTTGAAGGTGTGTTAGGGATCTCTGCAGGAACAGAAATGACAAAATGAATATACATATGCATTTGAAAAGGAATTTATTAAATTGACTTATGAAATATCGTCAAAAGAGTCTAACAACAGCCATCTTATACCTGAGAGGCAAAGAACCCCTTAGTTGCTCAGTTTATAAGGTTGAATATCTCAGCATCACACTCTGGCACAGAAAGCCTGGAGGGTTCTTAGAGTCCCACTGGTCTTCAATTCATGCTGGAAGCCCAGAAAAGTGATCTATTATCAGCAGCAGCAGCAACAGGATAAATTAACTCCACAGGCAAGAGAAGGCCAAGGAAACAAAGAGTGAATAATCTTCCCCTTTTCCTCCAGGTGTGGCTACTAGAATGTGCCACCCACATTTAGAGTGGGTCTTCCCACACCAGTGAAGGCAATCAAGTCAATTCCTCATTTTTTGTCTTGCTCAGATGATTTTAAATGTCAAGCTAACATCTAAGAACCGGCCATCCTATATTCTCACATCTGAGGATTTGGAGTCACTGTTTGTCTTTCTGCATCTCGGTAACCTCCCTCAATACAATCTTTCCTAGGTTCATCTATTTACTTGAAAATTCCATGATTTCACTTTTCTTCACAGCTACATAGTATTCCACTGTGTACATGTACCACACTTTCTTTATCCATTCAACTGTTACTGAACATTTAGAAATAGAGAGCAACCATGGAAACCAGAAACAGATCATAGTTTGCAGACAGGCATAGCAGAATACAGGTGATATGAGGTGGGGAATGGAAAAAACAGGGAGGGGCTATAACTGGGGAGGATGGAGAGAGGTCAATACAGAAGGAAGAGGAGAAACAAGGGACAAATAACACCAAAGTTGTTTGATAAAGCCTCAAGGGATCATATTATTTTATATTTACCTAAAAGTGTGCACAAACATATATGTACATGTACACACACACACATCTTAAAGGAAGTTGAGTCACTTGGCCTGACAATGTGCCCACAAGAACCATAAACTAACAAATCCCCAGTACCAGGTACCAGAAACTTCCTCTCTAATAGTTTGTCAGGATAGTCTGAGTGACTCCCCAAACAATACAGACTGTAGATAGAGGAGCACTTGTTTGCCTCTCATGAGTGGAAGGTGAGTCCCTATTGCTGAAGAAACTACATACTGGAGACATAGAACTCAGATGACTTAAGCAGTCTAGGTTCCATCGTCCAGAAAATACTATGCAAGCTGCCAAGAGAGGGAATCAAACAGATCGACCCACCTGCAACACCTATGAACCATGTCAACAACCAACCTGGCAAGATATCCACAAAGGTGCAATAAGTGACACTCAAATTTTGGTAACCAGTAGTTGTCTAATTGGATATAAGGACCACTCAAAAAGAAACCAAACCAGCTTAGTGGGTCTAGTGTGGTTATGGACCTTAGAAAAGAATCTACTAAGACCCCTTTGCCAGACCAGCACATTTCATTACTACATTCAAAATCTCATCCTTATACCCAGATGTCGCGTCCGCCTCGAACAGCAAGGAAGACACAACACCAGGCTCTTCTCCAAGCAGTTTATTCAGGTACCTTGAAACAATCTTCTGACCCCGGGGAGAGCCAACCCACAACTTAAATAGCCTCTGGGTAGCCTACCCCAGTCTGCCACGTGGGTACCACGGATAGGTCCAGGTACGCGGAAGCAAGCCAGATCCCAGCCTTAGCCAAATAAGGAGTTGTTTTTCAGAGTTGTTTTTCAGGGAGCACTCACCGTCGGGAGGGTGGAAGGTGGAAGCCAGTGCCATCTAGGAGGCACGGCTGCACGCAGCTCTCTACACCCAGAGATAAGCATCACCCCTCATCAAAGAAGCCTCTCTTCACAGAAAATTAAGATCATCGTAAAAAATGATTACAACTAAACCCAATGCAGAGACCAATGGAGCCTAACCCCAATGGATACATCTATGTCACAGCTTCTGTATCTATGGCTCATTGCAGAAGAGGGGGCAGAAAAATTATAAAAGCAAATACAAGGAAGTCTGCTGTGAAAGAGTCCCTCCTAAATATGGCTGCAGAAACAAGACCAGAACAATGGCAATATCAAATGCACTGATTATTAACACTAAAATCTTAATATGAAAGGGGAAATATTCATGGGATCATACTCCTAGATAAATAACTACAGGCAACTAATGACTGCCGGAATACTTTATATTTTCATACACAGTATCTTTGCCAAGTAGTATTCCTTCAGAGCTTAAATTTTCCCAAGCCCTAAAACTGTACTGCCACATTTGCTAAAGCTTCATCAGCTTCATCAGCCTTATCAACTTCCTCAAATAGTATATTCTCCTTTAACAGATACAAGCTAAGCAATTCAGAAAATAAAAGAAAGATGAAACTAATATTTTTATCATCTACTATATCATTTACTAAATGCTGTCCCTCACTTAGTTTATTTAATACTCATAACAATGTTGAAATTATCTCAGTTAAACTTTAGAAAATGATAGAACTTGTCTAAAACAGTTACAGAACTGAGGTAACCTTATGATTTTATGAAAAACATACTAAGCAAAACAATAAAGATTAACAGTCAGGGTTCCAGCAAGCAACTAGACTTAAGCTAGCTACGATTCCAAGGAAATTAAAAAGATGAATGTTTCTGAAGGGATCAGGGGAGTGCAGGAAAATTTAGAGCAGATAGTGTTTACTATACACAGAGTATAGATACCATCTCCAGGAGGAAAGGGAAAGGGGAGGGAGTGGCTACCAGACCCCAGAAGGTATGTTGAGGGTCAGCTTACATAATTGTCTTTCAATTAAAGGACACAGATAGCCTATATCACCCTTCAAGGAGGGAAGTTGAGAAATAAATACTACAACTCTCCTTCCTCTGACCTTTGGGCAGTACTCCTGGTTCGCTGAAATGTGGGTCAGTGGAGTCTATGGATACAATACACACTTGTCAGCCTGAGGATGGGGTGACAGGCAGATGGTGCAGAAGCTTATACAGTGAGGAATAGGAAAAGAGTAAAATATATCTTCCATATGCACTTAACAAGGTCATAGGACGCTTTAACAAATCCTCAATTTGGATTGCATTTCTTTGTCTAAATCATGTGTTGTGTGGTACATTACTTAAAACAAAAGATTCTACTTAAGTGATTATTACTTTACAATCACAGTCCAATTTAATGAAAATTGTTGGGGTTTTTCATATTAGCATTTCTAAAAATTCCTTTTGTGTACTTCATGAGAACCCCTCATAGTTCTTCCAGAGCCTTTATATATCGCTCCTTTTAATTGTTTCTCTAAGACAATTAGAATTCCATTATATTTGAAATTTTAATATAGTCATTATAATGTCAATGGAAACTTGTCTGAAACACATTCATATTTTCATATTAATGGAAGTGCTGTTACAATGTTAATGGAAAAATGGGCTTAATCAATTATTTAATTCTTTCATTAACTACACACCATGCTCAAACTCAAGGGAATATAAAATAAACAGATAATTTAAACAACAAAAGAAGTTTTTCTTTGGAAATGTTCAGGTACAGTCACTCTAACCTGGAACGACTAATTTCATAAAAATAGAGCATGCAGCAGGAAAGCATGCAGGTTCTGAAATTAGGAGAACCTGGGGTAAACTCCCACCTCTACAATTTACTAACCTGTGTGTTTGCAAAGTATCTCAAGGCCTCTGAGCCTCAATATCTTGGTTTTCTAAATGGGTAAATAACATGAATGTCAATCAGAGTTTTCATCTCCCACACCCACAGCCTGAAAATAGCTTGAAGAAGAATCCTCGTACCATTCCCGCCAGGCCCCAAGTCACCATTCTTGTGGAGCCAAAGCTGCCTGTATTCAAAATGTATTTCTCAAGTCTTGGCAAAGTGTAGAGAAAGGTCAAAATTTTCTCAGACTTCAAGTAATAGGGACACTACATTTGAGTTCTGATGCACTCTAAGATAGTAGCATAAGAACTGGAGATGGAATGCTTAAACGTTTGTGAAAGGTAATGAATGACCTTTTGCATTGGACCTACATGCTTGGAATAGTCTTTTCCCAGGGAAGTTGGCAGTAAAGAGACAAGGTTGGATTTATGGCAAACTATAGGCATCATTTTACTTTTAAAAGTTAACCAACTATAAGATTAAAATCAGAGTTTGTTTCTAAGGAGAGCCATGGAGACACCTGCTAATGAGGATGAACTCTAAGATGTGTTCAACAGAAATAAATATAATGAGGTGATGGAAAACCCCATGCATAACCAAGTGAACTACTAAGTGTAGGTGGGGGTAAGGCCTTGACAAACCCTTGGGGAAGTACGTGTGAGGGAGAGAAGATTATCATGCTGAAGCTGTGGCACTTTCTACTGAATTATTATGGAAGGGAGGCAGCTACTTGGCTCCAGGCTTCAATTCTGGTGATTATTTTGGAAATTTAGGGGGCAATCGTGGGCTTTTCAAGACAACAGAGCTGAAGCTATGTCCTGCAGGGAGGGTCTTCTTTTTGTCCTCTTCTTCTATCTGGTGCTCATACCCTTCTCTAAATTAAACCACAATAGACAGTTTATAGAAAATTCCAGACTAGAAGCTTCCAAATCCTTGGCTGTCTTGGGCCTTGGTTACAGATACTCAGTAGTAGAATTGAAGGAATTTTGTCCCCCTTTTTATTCTAAATTGTAAATTGTTTTTACCTCCAGATTAAGTACCCATCATAAAAACCCAAAGACTGAAGGGTTTTGGATTTTCAGATTAACTGGCAAAGCTTTAAGAAACCCTAAACCCCCAAAAATGTGAAACACCCTTGAACCGATGCATTTGAGTAAAGGATGCTGAACCTGTACCTACTTTGCATTTCAATAATGTGATGGTTAATTTGGGTTAACTTGCCTGGAATAATTTATGACACAACAAGTGTTTGTTTCCAGAAGAGATTTGAATGAACAGACATGAAGAAGATCATAAACGTCCTCGTTGGTGTGGATGAGCAATACCTAACTCATTGAGAGACTGAAAAGAACAAGAAGGCAAGGAAGGGCATAGTACTGCTTGTACTTGAGCTACAACACCTGCTTCTGTTCTGGGGCCTCAGATTCCCTGGCTGCTGTCTTTGGAATCAAACTGGGACTTATAATATCAAGTCCCTGCTCTCAGACTTTGGTTGACTTATATCCTTGGACTGCCTGCTCATTAGCCGGTAGAGGGCAGATCATGAGACTTCTTGGCCTCCACAGTTCTCCAATCTAATTTACTATACTTCTACTATACATAAAATCTACTGTAACAGATACTTACCTAAGCATTCTATTGGTTATATTTTCTGGGAAGCATTAATAGAGAGAGGCTCAACATCTTAGGGGAAGTACAGTGATCTTCAAAGTAAAACTCAAGATGTGGAGGAAAGCCCAGAAGGCAAATACTAAACTAGGCAGCTGTACTGATTTTCTTAGATTTATAAAGTGTTGTTGTTGTTGTTGCTGCTGCTGCTGTTTTTTGGTTTTTGTTTTTTTTTGCCCAATGCACATTGGTCTCTACCACAAATGCCCTAAATTTTGTGTCCTAGGTTTGCTGGATCCTAGCTTCAGCAACCTAAATGAACTTGCTTTAATGTTTCCTTCCTCCTTTAGCCTCGTTTTCTTCATCGGAGAAGAGCTCAGAGAGTCACAGTTACTATAAAGGCTGGGTGTATTCTCAGACTCTATTGTAAGTCGTCATTTCTGTAATCAGTTTTGCTCTTGTTTCTCTCTGTAAACACCACCAAACTGCCTTTGGTTGTCTGTTCCCATGCCGGTCTTCTTTATTAGACTGCAACCAACAAGCTAGCAATGAGATCTACACCAGGTCACCTCTGCCTTCTTAGCACTTAGCACACAGCTCAGTACAGACAAAAATTCTTAAACTTAACCTTAAAAGGATGAGTGGCTTTCTCCTCTTCTGTACAGTGCCAGATTCTACTGACTGCAGCCCTCTGAATGGAAACTTACTCTACAGAGGAGCTCAGTAAAGGGGGTCTTTTAAAAAGGTGATCTTTAGGGTTTGGTCCTGTTCAGGCATGTTTTTTCCTCTAAAAATAGTTTTTAATTTAAAAAAATTACGTTTTGTTTGTTTTTGTGTCTTTGAGACAGTCTTTCACTATATAGCCTAGGCTGGCCTTACTATATACACCATGTGTCCCATGATGTTTTGATCTTAAAATCTTCCTGCCTTAGCCTTAAGAGTTCTGAGATTATAAGAATGCACAACTGGGTGCACATTTCCGAATTACACTCTTGTTTCACAGGAAGGCACACTGGATGACACATCAAAGGAAAGGACAGAAATTCCTAGAGAGAATAGATACAATTTGCACCATAACCAATTGCCCTAAGGACCTTAAATTACAATCAATTATCACTGGTAATTAGGGCTCAGTTTCAGAAAGTCCAAATTAGTGTCCTGTAGAGAGCATGCCATGTTCTAAGACAGCGATTCAGATGGGACAGATGTCAGGTCCCCCCTAGAATCTTTACTTGGTGGGGGTGCTTCATTCTGCTTCAATGACTGCCTTAGAGACTTACTGCCTAGATCACTGAAGTAAGAAGACCACACAACACATACTGAAAATGTTCTGAAATACGAAAAATGCTTGGATTGGTAATATTTTACTGTTTTCTCTTATTAATCCTGTTAACAGAAATGAGATTCATTCATTGATTGTACACCTACCATAGGTAATTTTCTCTGCCAAGCACTGAAAAGATAGCAATAAATACATGAGAGACTTGCCTGTACAGATATTGAAGATGTGTGCAAAATTTAGTAAATAGATACATCATAACATTACAGTATAAGCAATGATATAATAAAAGTATAAGTAACTATGTTTAAAACATGCCCATTTCCTCCATAGTTCTGAAAAATATTCTGTTACAATCTTTCATCGAACAAATTGTCTATGCCTGTTGACTTTATCTCTGCTCCTTCTACCCAGTGGATCCCACTCATTACACTTTTTCATTATGTAGGTCTGAATATATTTTTGTTTTGACTTTGTTCTCCATCCCTAAAACTCTTTTTTTCTTGTCTATTGATAATTTCCATTGACTTTCTGATTAATTGAGTGTTTACTTCCAGGATTTCTGTTTGGTTCTTTGTCTGAATGAGATTTATTTTCCCTTTGTGATTTTAAATTTCTCCTCCAAATCCCTGACCTTTACTTTCACTTTGCTAACTTTCTTATCTAAATCCTGAATTAATTTCCGTACTTAATCCACCTGTTTATTCAAGTCTACTGTGCAGTCACTGATCTCTTTAAAAGTAGGACTCTGAAATCTTTTCTGAAATTTCAGCACTTTTACTACCTAGTTTCTGGTATGGAGGAGTTGTGAGCTTGTGGGGTACCATAGTGACTTCTTGTGTTTCTTCATTGATCTCTTGGGATGTATATGTTAGGGCCACCAGGGCACAGGCTCAGACCTTAATAACTTCGATAACAATAAAAGCCTATTTATGTAGATATAAACTAGGAAAAAAAGCTAAAAGAAACAAAGGGCAAAAGGATAAATAATAAAAATAGATGAAAAGTAATAAATACAGTAAAATAGAAGATACGATTAGATCAGTCCATATTTGTTCTTTGCATGGTTGAATTTGTCTTTTCCCTCCCCTTTGGGTATTTCCATAGACGGCTTTGCATGACAGGGAGGAGTTTTGGCCTAGGAAAATCACATGAGTTGTGGGTGTGTTCTTCCTGCTAGGTGGAGTTTCTGTGTGGGATTTTACTTTCAGCTGGAATTTTTAGTATGAGACACCTCCTCTCTTCTTACCAGTTACAACTTTTGTCTTTGGTGTGCTGGGGATGATAGTTGCACTTTCCATGTGGGTCTTTCTGTGTTTAGACTCTGACAGGTGTGAAATGTCTATCTGAGTTAAAGTTACCCTTGCCACTGGGTGCTCTCTCTCTAGTCTAATCCTGGCTATTGTCATTCTCTTAATTTTCCCTTTCTTTTGGTTGCCAGTGTTTCATATTCTTGCCTGAGAGGACTCACACCTATATGTGGGACTAGGACAAGATCAGGATACTTCTCTGACTCCTGTTCTGTGGCTTGGCTAGGCAGAAGCAGAGTTGGTGATTTCTCAGGCAGAGTCAATCTGGGCACATTTTGGAGACTCTCAGCTCCAAGCTCCCATGCTGGACTTTCTCCCTGGTCATGGTTCTGTAGTCATGTCAGTCTTTCTCCATGTGGTTGCTCTTACATGTTCAGTAGGGGATGACATTTATACAGTCTTCTATTTTTGACCCTGACTCCATCGCTAAGTCACACAGAGGCAACTTCTAATATGTCATCGGTGCTGACAAGTTTTATGTTAACTTGACATAAACTAGAGTCATTTGGGAAAAGGGGACCTCAACTGAGATGAAATAAATCCTTTCCTCCCCAAGTTGCTTTTGGCCTTGACATCTTATCATAGCAATAAAAGCCTATAACTTCTTACCCACATGTTCCTATTCCTATGGACAAAGTATGCATCTTATCACAAATCTCCATGGGTTATAATGGAGCCATGACAGTGTCTTTTCAAGACAGTGGTAGGTATGTTTCACAAGGGAATGAACATGAGTATGAGAGGCCCCAGCAGGTGTAGCTGGAACTGTAGCTCAGCCACTGCCCACTGCAGTCCAGCAAGTCACTTCACTCACCTGTAAAAAGAGTGGCCACAGGGTTGAACGTGAATACCCCAGCTCTGCTGAGTGCCTGGCCTGTACAGCAGAACAGAAGATGGGTGAAAACTGAACAAGGGAAAAAAAGAGGTCCCCTAGGAATCCTCATGGAGACAGAGATAAGTCCATAAAACCCCAGTGGTTGTAGTGGTGCCGGCTGGGGATAGAGCAGGCTGAGATTTGAAAATAGACATGATCCAAGGACAGGAGGGCCAGAAGGGTAACATCAAGTATTCTCTCTTAAGGGGGAAAATGTGTAGAGTCAGTAGTAGATCAGGGAACATGGACCTTAAGAGGTGTGTAGACATTGGGAAGGCCACAGCAAAGGATCTAGGACATGGGCTGTGAATAGTTTTCCAAGGCTAAGAGTTTACTCTAACCTGTCACTGGCTTAAGGAAAGGCCATGCTACAGTGGAGAAGCTGGGCCTTGAAGTGTTTTAGCACTTCCCCCATCCCCAGGTGAGCCTGGGATGGAGGGCACACTGCCTTTCCTGCACAGATGGCTTTAGGCATTTGCAGATTAAACAGAAGTTCAAAAAATCTATTTTGATACCTGGCAATATGCTACCTAATGTTTTTCTGTTGTGTTCTGTGACCTTTCTGCTGTGTGTCTGTTTTGCTATTGATTTTAATTACAGAATATAATTTCCAGCATGAGTACGCAAGGCAGCTCCCTCTGGTGGGGGCCGAGCTCCCAGAGGAAGGCAAATGAAAAAGCAGTATGGCTTAGAGCTACATGCTTTTCCTTACAAAGGACACAATGCTCTCTTTTTATAAAAATGTCACTGCTGCGCTCCAATGCTTTCCTACGTTCCACTAAATGTGAAAGGGGAATGGGGTGTGGGGGCAGAAACACTGCCCAATTTCCAGGCTCATCTCAGGAAAGAATAAAGCAACTTGCAGAGCACAGCCTGAAACCAGGTACGCAGTTGTCTGAATTTTAAAGGAGGTAGCAAGCTTCTCACAAGTCCAGGTCTGAAAATAATCCTAACATGTAGATCCTAACACCACCTTAGAGTAAAAGTGCAAAAAGTCAGAGCATATAGTGGAAGGGGTAGGCTGAGCTCAGCCATTAATTACCAATGGGACCTTAGACCAGCCCCTCAGTGTGTCAGTAAGTGGAAAACAAGGTGATCTGATTCAACAACTGGCTTTTCTGTCCTAGGAGGTTTCTTTTATCATCAGAATACTTCTGTGAGGGAAACACTGTAACCCAAGTTCCTTGGGAGTATTAATTACCTTCCCTATTATACTTATCTCTCCACAATTGGTTCTCGCAATGCTGACCTTTACTCTAAATTATTACACCTTTGGGTCAAAAATTATCTTAAGTGTCAGCACCTAGGATCAAGGCACTTGTCAGAATAAAGTAGAGGCATTAAACAAAAGGTAGTGAGAGATTAAAGTGTAAAAGATAATATACTCCATCAAAACACATCTAGGACCTAAGAGAAACAAGAAGGCTACATTAGTTATCTTTTTCATTGCTGTGACCAAATACATGATGAGAAGCAATTTAAAGGAGGATTATTTTGGAATGTGGTTTGAAGGCTGCATCCTGTTTGGCATGGAAGACATACCACAGGAAGCTCCAGAGTGGGGGAACATGTGCCTAGGACTCATTACTGTCTCAAATCTCCAGGGTATACGGAGCACAGAGAAAGAAATGCTGGTGTTCAACTGGTGTGCTCCCTTTCCATTTCATTCATCCTGGGACTCGTAGGCCATGGGATGATGTCACCTACACTCAGGGTTTGTCTTCTCTTCTCAGTTACATCTCCGTGGAAGCATCCTTACAGGTACATATAGACAGTGCACCTGATTAATTCTGCAGGTGTTTCTTAATCCAATCAAGTTGACACTAAACATTAACTGTCTTTGATATTCTTGATACTACAGCAGAAAAGCTCAGTCAGTTTCAGTAACACATTCTCTCTTTGTCTTTTTTTCTGTCCTTCGTATGGGCAGGAACAAGGCAGGGCCTGTCAGTTAAAGTCAATACTAATAATGTGGGGAATGATGTACAACTTAAGGGAAGTTTGCCTTGGTCATTTTTTTTTTTATCAAACAAATTCTAAAATAAAAAATTAACAGTATGTATAAGGGCAAATGCAGGAAGAGGAGAGGGAAGAGGAAAAAGCTGTACTGACCAAAGTAAATGGTGATGACCAAAATTCATGTAAGACTGGAGAGGGAGAGGGGAACATAATATGTGCTAGGGGATCTGTTAGGCAGAGATTTCCAAGTCCTAGAGAGATTCAGGCCAGGTTCTCCGGGTCAGGCTGGGCTCACTGACATATTTTTAAAGACAATACATAGGGGAGGTCTAGGAAGCAACAGTAAGGAATGGAGGAGTTCTCACTCTGGTTTTTTTTTTTTTTTGGTTGTTTTTTTTTTTTTTTGTGTGTGTGTGTGTGTAGTATATGTACATTAGAGGCATGTTTTAGAAATATCCAGATACATATGAAGGAAACAGAGTTTAGAGCTGCCTCCATAGTAAGTTGGATCTTGGGGGGGTCTATGAGTAAGAATTAAGATTCTCAGCAAGGATGGGAGACATGGACAGAAGTATGTTGAATTCAAGTCCAGTGTATGCTGCTTATCAGGACCCTGCCTCAAAGAAAATTAAGTAAATATACATACTCTCTACTTAAGGCCTATGCAGTTAGTCAATAATACGGGAGGGTAAGGCAAACAGGGAGAGAAAAAGAAGAGATGGGGAAACCACAGATCATGAACAGACTTTAGCAGTCATTCCCTCAGAAGGCAGTGACTTTGCTGGTATTCTTTGGTTATTTTCTGTCCTAAGAGGAATTCAGAAAAGTGATTTCACAGCCAAGAGAAGTAACCAAGAGAAATTAGAGACTACCTTGTTGACCCAAATGTCTATTGACCTGTTTTTTTCTGAAGACTTCAGTAATACCACATACTATATTTAAGACAAGAACAGAAGAGCAAAGTAGAACCCTGAGAGAATCTGACAATTTTATATAAAGAAGTATCCATCAATATAAAGGGATGATTTGGTCATGGAATAAGATTAAGTTTAATGGTTTAAAATAAAGTATCTTGTAATGTTACTTACTTTCAAGCTTCCAACACATGAAAATCTCTGAGTAAGTCCAGAGCCCTTTTACAGAAAGGAAGATGCTATTTTACATTAGTGTGGTGTAAAACATCATCACACAAATATAAGACATTAATGTTTGATTTCTATCTACAATTTTAATGTAGGTCTCATTCACTACTTTACTTGTATTGGTAGTACGGCTATTAACACATATTTTTTGTTAAATTGATCTAATGAATAAATTAGTACAAGCCTCAAAAGGTGAGCCTCACAGCACCCCTAAGAAGTATGCAAGTGTGTATTATTATAATGCACATTACACAAATGAGAAGTCAAGACCCATACAGGTTAACTGAGTTGTTGAAAGACATAAATAAGTTGTGGTTGCATCACAGTTTGAACGCAGGCCTCCTGACTCCAATTGTTTCTGCTATGACTTGTTCCATTTCAATCTTAAGTCAACTTTAGGATGCTAAAGGACTTTTGAGGTTTCTGTGGTTCACTGGCCTTAGTCTCCTGCTTACTGACATGTGTGCTTCTGATTCCTGTTTGTCACGAGGTACCTCGGTTAGCAATTCTCATACATTTCATATCTGACATAAAATTTTGCATTACTCAGAATAAGAATGCACGAGGCACCTCTGTGGCACAGACTTCCTGTTTGCACACTAAAAGCCAATCAGCAGTTTCATCCACTTTTAGTGCTTAACCAGGCCTTTATCTTTGGTATCCCAGATTGAGAATTCAGGAATGCAGTCCAGTGCTAGACAAGGCTTGTAGCTTCTGTCTTTTTAGCCTCTAGGCAGTATTCTTTGCAAAGCAGAGAGAGGCCATTTACCCCTGGCTATCTGGGGTGATGCAAGCACAGATAAAACAAACATTTTCAGAGAGGTAAAAGGCAGTATGGAAGCCTATATTGAAGAGTTGTATTTTGAATAGAGTACTTTTATGTAAACGTTTGGGAAAGTTTTGTAGATGAAAAACTTAGAATGTTAAAGTTGACAAGGTGATTAAAAAAAAAATCACCTGGCTTAACTGTGTAGCTGGGAAAAGCACAGCTTCAAATGTAGATGGCACTTGCCCAAGGTCACATAGCCTTATGTCCTAAGATAGTCTAGCTTTGGCTTCAGAGAGCTAGCAGGATTCTGACTCTCTCCCTAGCCCTATATGTTTTAGTAGAAATTTCTTCTATCAGGAATATACCTTTCCTCCAGCACCAATTAAGAGTTTAAGGTACCTGTCCATAGCAACCCAGTAAAGCAATCTACATTGACCTGGTCTGCTTCTGACTACTAAACTCTAGAACTCCAAATCTCTGCCGTGTACTGATGTGCTTTTTAATGAAACAAAACAAGGATGACTCTACGGGTGAAGTTCGAAATGGATATTCAAATCTTTTAATCCTCTGGTCCCAAGATAAGCTCAGCCCATTGTTTCACTGACCCAGGGTCAGACTACCAGGAGCTCCTTGCCATGCCATGAACATACCATATACTGATATGTTTCCAGGCCAGTACTCATGCTGATCCCCTTAATTCCCCTGCCTTAAGGCTGTGTTCATCTTCCTTGAGCTGTTAAGTAATTTTTTTATCTTTCAATCCTAAATTCAAATACTTATTTTTCTGTGGGGCATTTGCTGAATCTTTAGGATAGAATCCAATATTCACTCATTTGCATCTCAATATCACCAATACCTGGACCTTATGTCATATTTTGAGTATTGAATAATGAATTTGAATCTCATAGTTGGCTGAACTCCTTGAGGGAAGCACATCACTCATGTGTATAAAAGGAATGAACAGGTGATGTCCACTGAGAAACAGATTTAATAATTTTCATAAATAAAGTTGGAAAAGGCATGAGAATGTAGAAGATACTCGTGAATCTATTTCTCTTCATTTCATATTGGAAATTCCTCCTTGGATCTTTGGAACTAGAATTTGAAGCAGAAAATTTAGATGACCTGCCCAGGACTTCTGGGCTTAGCTGTGGCAAAGCAGGGATTCCACTAAACTCTTCTAAATTTAATTCTTCAGATTCAAGGATGTCTTTCTGCTGTACTTCCTTTGTAACCTATTGTAGCCCTCCCCCCAAGCAACAATGAGAATTCTTAGGAAACCCCAAATGTGCTCCCCTATCCTGGGCCACTCTAGGTCTGTGTAGATTCTTGAAGGCCATGCAGATATTAGAACATTCTGCTTTTATAGCTTTGAAATGACCAAATGCACACCTCCAAATATGGCTGAAATTGTTCTTCCTGTCATCTACATAAACTGCCCTGCTTGCTAATTCTTTTCTTTCATGTAAAAATACCCCTGGCGCTGTGGGATCATATCCCATTTCTTTTATGGAAAGTGGGCTGTCTGCCAGCAATCTGAATTTCAATCTCCAGCCCAGATCTTCTTTCCCAAAGTAGTATTAAATATTTTGCTGATGTGCATTTGTTATTTTAAATGGATGTGCTTTTATACAGCCCAGAGCAGACATTATATATTTATTTACTTACTTATTTCAGGCATTGACATTAGAAGTATAGCTACCTGCCATGCACTGAATGGCTTGATGTAAGCAAATCCTGCTGGGTGGCAAGAAGGAATGGCCTTTGCATACATAACCTTTCCTGAATAGAAATAGTACAGTGAAAGAGAACTGTGGAATAATATTCTCAAGAACCAGTCCAGAGGACTTTTCTTAAGTACACTATATGTAAACAGAAAGGATCCACCAAGGATTTGTTTATGTGACCTCTGAGAGCTTGCCACTGGAGGGCTTCTTAGAAATCTATCTGGTAGAAAGTTAGGAATTGAATTCAGAAATTCTAATAGTTTGGTCCCAATACCACCCACTTTACACTATATTTTAAAGAAAAAGATGGGGCATCTTAACCTTAGGATAATGACTATAAACTTTGGAATAAGTACCATCTGATTGCATGCTGGCTCTAACATCAGCAGCCAGCTCTGTGACATGAGAGGCTCCTTAACCTCTCTGAGCTTCAATTTTCAAATTCGTAAGATGAGGTAAGAGTATGTACTTTGTACGGGTACTTAATGCACAAAATACCTGTAGAGATAAATGTTAAACATACAGAATATTTTAGTGTATTCTCTAACACAATACATTTTCAATAAATGCTCATTTTAGGTGAAGATAATCCTATTGCTGCTATAGTCTTTTCTCTCTCATCTTGTGAACCACTCTAAGTTTAAAATTAGAAGTACTGGTTATTTCTTCTTTGTATAGAAGGATAGTTGAATACAAAACTCCTTTAAAATGAAAGGAAGATACAGCATGACTTCAAGAGTGAGAGAGGTTAGCATCACTTAAAAATGTGTTACTGCCTCTTCTAGAGCTTCAGTTTTTCCAACCACAGCAGATTCAAAACTTCTTCCTTTAGTAATAGGCTCCAGTGTTGGTTGGCACTTCTCAAAGCAATTCTGAAGGAGTGGACAGCTGTACAACACTTCAGAGATACCCATAATAGGAATAAATGGAAGCCTATGTGTCCTTAGGTACTGTCTTTACTAAAAAGGCATTTTTTCATTTTGCTAAAATCACACACTCATACATACACACACAGACACACACACACACACACACACACACACACACACACACACACACACACACTCTTCACATGTGCTCACATTTCAGTTACTAGAAAATCACACCAGTGTGTCCTGGGCACACATTATTTATCTCTGTATAGACACAAAAGCCAGGGCCCATTTGTGAGCACAGTCCTAATGTGAATCTTTGAATGAATAAAGAAAACTGTAATAAAATGTAGTCCTAAAAGAAGCAGTGTGGAAGATACTATGTGGGAAGTTGCTGAATCTCCAGTAGTTTCATATCCTTTAGGAATGGCTCCAATACTCAAGAGTGGGTACAAAGCCTTGGGTAGTCAACATGGTCCTTCCTGAAGCAGAGCTCCAAAGTCAGAAAATCCCTACCACCACCACCACCAAGGAATGCATGTGGGAGTCCCCAAAGAATTTGCTCTTCAGTGCTTCTTTAAATACTGCAAAAGACCTCAAGATATAGTCAATATCATCATTTTTTTTTGTCCAATTTCATGCATTGAACAACACAACTTCTTGAGAAAGGGAACTGAACTGCTTTATTTTAAAACACTCTGTGGTAAACTGCTTGAGGATAGATGATGAAATCTAAGAGCCTCCAATAGTCTTTTCTTCACTCCATCCCAGTGTTCTCTATACCCTCTTCCTCCTTTCTCGCACACACTTTGCCAAATCTACAATCTCAAATATGTACATTGTGTTGTCCAACTGAAACTTTCAAGCTAATTTACTGATTCACTTAATTTTAATAATTATTTGAAGCCAAATGCATTTATCCTACTATTTTTGATATTTATTGGAGTTCTTCATGTATTTTCTTTCTTTCTGTATCCATCACTATAATTATTTCTTCTCAAAACCCTTTTCTTCCTTTGGTATCATTCTTCTCCCCCCTCAGGTGGCACAACAGAAGCTCAGAATGAACTCTCTACCTAATTTATCAAAGCCCCCAAAATAACTAGAAAACCCCAGCTATTTGGTGTATGACTGCACTTTAGATTCACGCCCTCAGCCCTCGAGCAGCTGTTACCACCGCTGGGCACTACTCCAAGGTTAGTCTGAAATTTCTCGGTTTTTTTTTTTTTTTCCCTCCACAAAAACTGGTTCAGACTTTCTTCTATCTCTTGAAATCCATTATTTACCCCTCACCTCCATTTTCAGAAAATAATCTTAACTAATATTTTCCATTTCAGAACCTGCTAGACAGGAACATGCTCACATTTTCACCATCAGATTTAGAGACACAGCCATTTCTTCAAAAATCCTGTTACCATAGATGAAGGTGCTCTTTTTCCTAACAAAAGCACTCATGGCATCCTCTAGATCCTGACTATTACTCAATGATTATATTCTTTTTGTTGTTGTTATTATTTCTGTGTCTCCTCCACCTTCAAACCTGCTACCTCCTTGAATCATTAACACACAACATTTACCCTGTCACTCAAGACTCTATCCGCCATCAGCTGCTGGCCATTTTCTTGACCATCCTTTTATCTGATCATACACATATGTAAGCTGCCTGGACTTCTTAGTCTTCCATAATGATTTGCTTCATTTGCTTCCATAAAAATTTGCTTCAAATTTACTCCTGGTTTTGTTCCTACCTCTAGTTATTTATATTTTGTTTCTGTGAGTCCCTTCTCAACTATATAACCTCTACTACAATTTCTTGGAGCTTGATCTTATAGTATCTAATATTATTCATTTTTGGTTCATCTTTCTTTTTTGGTTTTCTGATCCAACTACAGGCATTTTAGTGTAGGCCATATGTTGGTAATCCCAAACAAATGACTTTAGTTTAAACTTTCCCTCTGAATTCTAGGCCTATATATCTAAAAGTCCACTTTACTTTAGATAACTTTTGAATACCTAACGTTTAGCATTTTCAAATTAGAACTGCCTATTCTTCTATTCCCCTCATGTTTATTGTCACTCTAAACTCCTCAGTATAACTAATGGAAACATTTTTTTTTAAAGTTGCTTAAACCATAATACAGACTCATTATTCCCTTCATTTACAGATCCAAGGATTGTTCTTGGACTATAGAAACTGCATTATGAATGACACCCGACTAAACCATGTGTTTCCTAAGAACAGAGATTGCTCTAGTTTATCTTTATTTCTCTAACATTCAAAAAGACAAAAAAATAGATTCCTTGGGGAAGGGTGTTTGAACTAAACTGAGATGCAGTCTTTGAATTTGACATTTCAAACAACATAATATACCAGTTTTACAATCCTAACATCTGCCTAGCTCTCTCTAGGTTCTTTCGAGTTAATGTTTTAAGGGTTCTAAAAGACACAAAATGCATAATAATATAGAGATCTTGGGATTTGAATAAATTAAGACGTACTTGGTATCTGAAGCCTTTCTCTAGAAGTCAATACTTTAGGTAACTGGTTAATACTGGAGGGTCTGTTTTCTGAAGTATAACATAGTTACAGAATCACCTTTCTTTGGAAATTAAGTAAAATGGTTTATCATAAAGCACATAGCTGCTTTATAATGAATATCAATGTCAATAGTATCATTTAACAATAGATCTTATTTGGGTTTAAAGTGTTCTTTGGAATTTGCTTAGGGCCACACAAAATATTACTATGAAGGCTGCAATTAAAGTGGGTTGTTTTTCTCCACATTTCTTACAAAGGATGATATTGTAAGATTTTATTGTATGGTTTTAGGAACTAAAAAAGTATTCTATGTTATCATTGCAGACATATTCTAGAAGATAATACTAGAAACCGGTGGGTAAGCAAAATATTTTATGAGAGTACATTCCAAAGCTATTTTCTATTCCAACTTTGTCAGCGAATAAAATATTGGATACTTGCCATATCTGAGCTACAACAAATGAATCTTTCAACAAGAAACTTACAATTGTGATAATTTAAAGCAAAGCAAATAATACATATGATAAAGGTAATTATCAATTTTACGGCAAACATGTTCCCTTATTAAAATGTCTTCGAAATCCAAGCACATTTCTGAGTTCCTGACAGTCATGACCTATTGATAAGGACTGAATACACCTACTAAACTTGTTAATGTGTCAGTGGCAGGGACGAGTTACCAGGATGGTTGTGGGGATTCTAAAGAAAGGGCAAGCTCTTGAAGGTATGGAAGATGCTACTGCATGGCAAATGTGCCTTCTACTAGCCAGAGAAAAGTGATGACAAACAACTGGATTCTACATGATTTAAAAATACCTTAGCACTTTATAAGGAGGTTTTATTTGAAGCTCAGAACAGAAAGCTATTAAAAAACATAAAACTAAATTTAAAAGAAATCTTTCAAAGAATTCTAATATTGTAAGAAAGCTTTTCAATAGAGTTTAATTAATAATTGTTTCTGGTAGTGCATAAAATAGTGGTGAATCTTATAGTGTTTCTCAGATTTGAGAAAAAGTAACTTATACCCAATAAAATTATAGGTTATATAATATTCTCTAGCAAAAAGTAATCTTGCACTGACAACAAATATTTAGGTTGTGACTCTATTAAAATAAAATTAACTAAGTTATTGAAGAGTATGGAAAATTTATCATGTTGTAGTTGTAAAGCTCTACGTTACAAACACTGGCTGCCCTTCCAGAGCAGCAGATACTCAGCACCCACATGTTAGCTCACAACCATCCATAACTTTATTTCTAGGAGATCTGATGCCCTCTTTCAATCTCCACCACCAACAGGTATGCACTTGGCATACATATATACAAACAGGCAAAACATGCACATTCATAAACTAAACTAAAATATAAAATATATGTAAAATAAATTATAGTGTATTCAAAAATAGATACGCAACACTTAAATTATAAATATCTGTGGGAATGTTGATGAGTTGAAGAAGAACATATATATGTATGAAGAAGAACATATACATATAGATTGTATGAAGAATTCAAGCCGATACTGACCTGGAAGCTTCATCACTGCTGACTAATTTTCACAGTGCTGGAAAGTACTGGTGGAGAAAGGTCAACTGTCATATCAGCTGTGAACCCTGTGAACTACAATAATGACTGGCCTGGCAAGATACATTCAATGATGCAATAGTGGCATGAATGTATGGAAGTAACCACCACTTTTTATTTTATTTGTTTTAAGGCCTGCTCCACAAGATGGAACACAAGCCTGGTATTGTAAACTGGACCAAGAACCCATGCCTGGGTAGGCCATAACCCTTACTACTAACTCCTACTACTCTGGCAAATGGACATAGGATTTAAATTATCCCCTAAGTATTTATCTTTATACCCATAGATCAGTACATCTTTCATCTCTCATTAGAGAAGATTCTTTGTGCAGTAGACGGTTATGTATATAGAGACTCAATACTGGTCAATGTGCAGAAAGACTGTGGAATGCTCAGCCTTAAATGGGACATCCATATCGTATTCCCTTCCCTCCATGTTCAGGGACTCACTGAGGAAGACAGTATAGCAGGATGAGAAGAACTAGAAATCGTAAAAGACTTTTGGGAAACAGTGTTTTTAGGACATTACAGTGCATGCACACATGTACTCCCATGTACAAGACCTGCTTAAGCTCAAGCCGTCAAAAATCTCAGCAGAGATCAGGAGGAACTCATGAATTCCCACCCCTAGCTATTGGCAACTGATGGCTTCTGAGCGAGAGAGAATCAGTTTTCTTAAGGAATGTAGTACCTGAAAGTTACCCATGTTCCAATAAATAGTCATTTATCCATGTACAATTGACAGTACCAAGTGAAATCAGTGGGTTTTCAAAAATAGCACTTGGATTTTAGAAGAAATACAAGAAAATATTTCTTTTAAATAAATTACATAGGTGATAAAATACTCTGCTACCACTAAAATTACATTTTAACAATTATAATGATATATACATTTTTATAGTATATTGCTATATGTAAACTATTTAAAAACAGCTTATTTTTATTTAAACTGTATAAAATGCTATAGACACATACAAACATGCATGTGTGTACTGTTTTCATGGACACAAAACAAAAGTAATACACAGTCCTGACAAAAATAATTCCTAATGTGTTGTGAAACAAAATAATTCTTTTTGTTTCTTCATCAGGCTTTTCTGCATTTTCTAAACTTTCTGCAGTGAACCTATACTACTGTGAGAACTGAACAAAAGAAGAGTAGCTATGAGAAATGACCTATGCAAAACTACAAAGAAATACTTTTATTCCCACACCATTAAAACCAAGCTTCCAAACATAGGACTGGTGACGACTTAGTCAGGAAAGGTGCTGTCACTAAGCCTGATGATGTGAGTTTGATCACTGGGTCCCATAAGCCAAATGTAAACTTTTATTCTTCAGAGGTTTTCTAGCCTCTAGTATTCTGACACAGTAGAAGAAAATGGGATACAAGAGCAGGCACCAGACATTTCATACAATTGTTCTGAAAACTGCACCTCAACATCCTTGTCTTACAGGTGAGGAATGCACGTAAAGGAACTAAAGGCCTTACTTAAAGCCAGAACTCAGAGATCTTTCCCACCTCCAAACTGCACGCTGGCTACTACCTGTTGCCTCTTCTTTGGTATATTAAATACACAGATTTTCTGAACCTAACCGGAGACCAATCTAAAATTTCTAAAATAAATGAGGAAAAGAATGCTGCTGTATAACTGTTAGATTTGCTGCTGGAAAACAGAAAAAAAATATAGGTTCTTACTAGGAAAATGACACCAAATTGAAAACACTTTTCAATTAACCAGTCTTTAATATTTCTAAGCTGTGAAATATTTAGTTTGAATTTGGCTGTTGTGATGAATACAATAAATTAGTTTCTAGGATTAATCATTTTGTTTTTAATGAAAAATATAAATACAGGAGCTATGCTGTGTTTATACATATGGCTGGCAGGGATAATGGCTTATGTTGAAAAATACTAATTCATAGGAATTCCTACTACTGTTCATGTCCTAATTCAATTTTCCCATTTAAATACAGAACATGCTAGTCCTTCAGTCAATCAGTTCTCCATTTGAGGTTTACAGAATGTTAAAATTGCAATCTTTTTCATTTAATGCAAACAATGAAATCAATTATCTAACTTTTGTTCCCCTCTCCCTACTAGTTCATGGCACTAGAAGCAAAGGGAGTACTTGAGAACTACATAAACTCAACCAAACTGAATTCATACATCTTTATCAAGTGCCTTCATATGTACCCAGTATTCTGCTAAATGGTTTACCATTTCTATCTCACTTCTTCTAATAATTCTCCCATTCCAAATAATAAAATATTATTAAATAATATTAGCAAAAGCTGAACAGCTAAGGAACAGCAACAAGAATCTGAACCCAGACCTATCTGACTCTAAGTCCCACGCTACTAACATGACACTAAACCTTTTCTGAGGTTATGTATATAATAGAATATTGAATACGCACAATGACAGAAGTTTTTATAAAATGTCAAAACACAAAGATAGAGATGCTGGTGTGGAAAAACCAAGAGAATTCCTTTGAGGGGACACATTTAAATGTTTATATAATCATTGTTTTCAACATTTTTTAAAATTAAAATAGAGATATGATATTCATTTGCATTAGGTAACAGACACTCAATGCTCATGATTTTGCAGACACTCAGGGCTCATGATTTTGATACTGAGATTCATAATCTGCCAGTAAATCGATAACCAAAACCCCAGTTCCTCATGTTGAGGCCACTGGAGTGTGGGAAGGGAGTCACATCCTACAGAGTACCTAAATTACAAAGGGAGTAATTAAGGACAGTGTTAGATTTGGCTATCTTCATGACAATTGACAAGAGAATCACACGGAACTTCACTGCTTCAAAAATTATTTCCAAACTTTCTTTGTTAAGACATTATCCATCTTGACTTTAGTATCAACATCTGCAAAACTTCTGTTACTTTTGGACAATTGATAAAGTAATAAAGCCAGGAAAACATAGATAACATACTCTAATTTTTAAAGTTCAAAGTTGGTGAAAGTAAAGACATTTGAAGGAAGGAAGGAGGAAAGAAGATTTACACACGGGAGGAAGTGAGCAGGTGAGGGCTTTTGTAGAAGGTGAAAAGCATGCTTAGAAACTGAAGGGAAGAAGCTCCAATTTGGAAAACAGCTCAGGTGATCAGAGCTCAGACAGTGTGAGAGAGTGTGGGAGGAGTGTGTTCTGATGTACCTGAGCCAGACCTTGGAGAATCCCGAGTGCCAGGGTAGGCTTTCATGGAGTTCACTGCCAGGTAGGTGACCAAAGTCTAAAGTATAGAATAATGTTGCAGGATCTTTAAGAGCAGTTAGAAGGAGACAAGCCAAGGAATAAACAGGTGGATACACACTTTGCAGAAACTAGTGGAGAAAGTAGTGTTAAGGGGAATGGAGTGGTTAAGAGTCACATCCATGGCCTCAAGAAAACATAGCCTCTCTCCTCGAAGCCCCTCTTCCCTTGCTTGCCCTTCTGCTCCACTACCAAAATACTTCCTAATCCATTTACTTTTGAGACTTGTTTGGTGCCCCCATTCATTCCTCAGCCCACTGCTATCTTCCTTCTTTCTCCATCATATCAATGCAATGGATCTATATATCATCTGTGTTCTCTCGGTGTCAAAGGCTGCCTTCATTCTGTTTGATTTGCATGTGTCTCTTTTGTCTCCAGCTCAAATCCTACCCATGTGAAAACTCACATTCAGCTGCTGCCTCATGCTTCTGTGTGGAGTCTATCAAACACCTCAAGTCTGACATGTCCCAAACAAGTTAAACCTCTACACCCTCTTCCACAGTCTTCATCATCTGTGTTGAGGACAGAGCCATCCTTCTGATGCTCCAAACAAAAATAAATATCACCTTCAACCCCTTTCCACCTTTTTCCTGCAGCAGCCCTTTAATAAGTCCTACACGTTCAACACGCAGCCCATCACTAATACCCTGGGCTCAAATGACCAATACTTCTGATCTACATTAAAATAATAGTTTTGTAATTGGTGTCCATTTTGTAGACTGGTGGTCTGTTTTCAATGTATGAGTGAGAGTAATCTGGCCCAAAGCAATTTTTTCTGAAATTACTCAAGCAATCTAGGCCACAGCGAGATTGTATTACTTTCATTCAAGAGGGCAACTGTGGTTGTATGTGATGAAGATGAGTCTATAGCATAGCTATATTAGTTTGTTCTTCATGGGAATGTTTCTTATGTATTAAATAATACATGTCAATCTCAAGATTATCTTGAAGTTCAAGGCTCATGACTTCCTTTTTTTTTTTTTTTTTTTTTTTGGAGATCAAACCAGCTCTAAGAGTTGAAAAGACATAATTCATTTATCCATCAATCCATCCATCCTCACAATATTTAATTGGATCATGTAATGTACCAGTTTACAGACTTTAGCCAAGTTCCTAAAATCAGTTTTATGGACCTTATCATACATAATTTCATAAAAGATACCCAGTCCGGATATTTTCAGTTATTTTGTGTGTACATGAATAAGAAGCATGTGATAACTGTACTTGTAATATTGTATTTATAATATCATATTATCATATTTATAATTGGACAGAATTATAACACTTTATGTGCAATAATTTATACTCAATGTATGTGTTAAATAAATAAATGGATGGGTGAATATGAGGATATTCTCATCCTACCCCTTGTGTATGGGTGGAATGAGATTATGATATAAAAAGTCTTTGGAGGGATAGCTTTAGAGTTCTTATCTCACATCATGTTTGGAAATGAGGACTGAGAAGGAGGTGTTAGATCCGCCTCTCTACAGAGCAACAGCGCTTAGTTATATTATAACCCTGTCTGTTTTTACCCACTATCTCTTTCACAAGATATAAGTGACTCTATTATTTTTATCTCCACATACTACCAGGTTCATAAAAAAAAGGGTTTGATTTGTGTTTCCTGGTAATTTACAAATTTGACTTTATAGATTAGAATGTTAAAGCCCAGGAGGCTAAGAGACCAGAACAAAGTTACCTAGCTATTAGGTGCAGAGCTAGAATTTACACTCAGGCATTCTAACTCTAATACTTTTTATAATACATGACTTTATGATGTATATGTTTAGCTACAGAAGCAATTTAGACAGCAATAAAAAGACAAAGGACTTGGTCATTTACCTGATACGTTCCCATAATTCTCCTATACAGACCAAACAACTCTGAAGGCACAAATTATAAGTGAGAAAATCTTTACCTGCAGTGTTCTAGACATACAGAATTTCCCAGGGGCATAGACCTAGCAAATTCAGAAGCCAGGCTCTTCTTCAGGCTAAACATCTCTGGCTCCTTCATCTTTATTTCCACATCCTTCCTCTCTCTCAGGCTGCTATGCCCCAGGAAAGCCACATAATGCTCTTAAGGTAGGCTATCCACAGACGACTACAGAAGGTACCTTTTCAACTTTCACACATTTTCAAATGGAGATATTTTATCATCTACCAAAGCTGTCAATGCTCCAGGGGCATGGCTGGTGAGGAACAGAGCCAGTGTGTAAAGAATTTGACAAAATCCCAACTGTGTGTGATTCTCGAGTTATTAGGAATCTTCTTGGATGTGCCCATTGGCCTATGTGCACCATAATCAAAGTAGGATTTTCAGGGGCTGCTATGGCAACGTGACATGCATAGAGATCTTTTCACATTAAAAATAGTTTTTAAAATTCAGTTATTTTTTTGGCCATTTTTGAAGGTATATGAATGGCATATCTCTGGTAAGAGCTAAAAATACAATGGGGCTGTGTAGAAGGAAGATGCTATCATATAAAGCTAGGACTAAATATTTGTGCTTCTTGAGGCTTTTAAAGGTAGATATCATTTCTTAAAGTTAAAAAACTTTTTAATTGTTGACATATCAAAGCAAAGGGGAAAACAGTTGTAAGAGAATTAATATTTAAACACAACAGGGATAAGCTCTAATCTTAAAAGAGATGGGTATTTAAAAGGGGAGGTACCACTGATTTCATTCCATTTAAATTCAGTGATACTCAGTTTAACAATTATTGCAAGTACAATGATTGTTTGCATTTTTCTTAACTATACATAACATCCTATTGTGAAGTCAGATTAATAGGAAGCTATGAGGAAACACATTTAATTAATTTATTCTTTTATTTGCTCATTAACTATTTTTTATTGATCATAGGTTTTGGAACCAAAACTAGGTGTAAATCAAGCATCTGTTACTTAATAGGCTTAGTTGTTATTTCCAATCATTGTGATCACCATGCATTGAGTCCTTGTCCAGATGCTAGGGAAATGATTAATATGTTGGAATAGAGTCAACAATGTCACGGGCTTGGAATTCAAGTTGTCTCTGTCTCTGGTTTTGCTGCCTGCTGTTGGATACTTCCCATTGAAATTATTAATCTACTCATGACGGCAGACTTTTTCTTTTCTACTTTTCTTCTTATACTTTACTGCCAACTCTAAAGCCAGCCATGCGAATTAACCAGAAATAACCCCAAAACAGGAATCAACAAACAATTAATGAGAATATGATGATAATCTGAAAGGTGCAAGAAGAAAGGTGCAGATCCTTGTAGGACCTGAGAAGATAGGACCCTGGAAATTAACAAGTAGGTGATAATACGAGGGAGTTTCGTTGCTATTGGTTTTAGGTTAGATGGAATCCTCTGGCCCAAAGACCAGTATTCAAAGTTCTGTCCTCTTTTAACAGCTGTGTAACCAACCCTTTCACATACATTGGGGATAAAACAAGAATGACAGTAACAAAGACAAACAACAAAATCCCAAAGTTGTTAGGTTACTATTCTTAAGACACTCAGGATAGGAAGATGTTTAAACAGCTATAATACAGTTCAGACTGTAGTGATGCTATGGAAAAATGATGAGAGTGTCAGAAAGGGCAATGAATTTATTCATCTAATAAAGGATTACTGAATGTCACCTATGCATCAGGCACTTTACTCAGTGCAGGCAATACAGAAATGATTGATTATGATAAGATCCTTCCTCCTGTCAAGCTTATGTTCTAGTTGGGGAGAAACAAATTAACATTTTAATTAACAAAACTCAATAAGTGTTTACAGTGATAGAGATTATTAATAGAACAGATCACAGTGGTTTCATAGAGATGCTCGTGTTTAGGGTTATATATAGTTAAGGAAGAGCACAGAAATGGTAACACAGGAGCTAAGTAAAAACGAGCTAAGAAAACCACCTGAAACTCAGTCCAAGTGTACCCTGAAGAGACAGATTGCTGGATATGTTCTGTTTGTTTTCTAGCTCTGTCAAACTTTCAGCTCTGCTCTTCACCAAAGACAGTTCACGTGGATGTATTGGGTTACATCTTATGCAGTTCTGATGTTGGTGATTGGTTTCTTCACTAAACAGAAAAGTCCCATTGCTCTTTCAGGTTAAGGTTAGACAATGAGTGTTCTTACAGGATGTAAGAATGGGAGAGAAGAGTTCTTTTCATTCTCTGCTATACTAGTTCCTTTCCTGTGGATTCACTTCAGCCTAGCTTTACCCCTTTGTGTGGCTTCTTCTCAATTCCTATCAAATGGTCCTCTCAACATAAATCACTTATTTTCAGCTTTGGTTAACATTTGTTTCCTCGGTTTACCTTTGCAGGTCTTGGGTGACAATACCCTAGTATCACTAGCACCAGATAGTACATTGCACCTTGTGTTTCCCCTGCATCCTGCCAGTATCTACCTGTCCTTTTATTAAATTCTCAGTAAATTTCTTCCAGGAAATGAGTTTGGATATTTGAGAATACTGAAGGGGCTAATGTGGCTGGAGTTTACTCAGAAATAGAAAGTGAAAAGATAAAATTGGAAAAACAAGCTGAGATCAAATTATCTAGTATCTTACAGATTATGGTAACTACTTTAAACGTTATGTTAAGTGTAATAAGAAGCCACTGGAAATAGAGGAAAGGATGAGCCTCAATGGCTGAGTTTAGTATTGGAAGACAAGAAAAAGAAAGAAAGAACATTTTGGTCAAGAGGTCTAGTGGTGCAATTATAGGAATGAAATTTGGGGAAAACTAGTTTTTTGGCATCTTAAATGATGAAAATAGTATGAAATGTGCCATTTAACTAAAAATTTTAAATCAAAGTAAGCAAAAATTTGTTTAGTCTAATGCTTTTTATTGTAAGCATTCTTCTTTTGATCTAATCTCTCCAAAAATCATTACCTACTCTACAATGTCTATCTATTCATGTCTATATGTCAAGAGTAAATCAAAACTTTCGCATGGTACTCTAGGCTTTTTGTTCAAAATTACATTGATACTAAACCTATCTCCTTCCCAGTTGGAGAGAACATTTCACATTTTCAAAGCCACATTTTATTTCTTCCCATCTACAAGCATTTCTGTTCTCTCTTGCCTCACTGTACTTCTCTAGTTACTATGATTTTTCACCCAAGGGTTCATGGTTTCAAATCTTTGTTCCTAGTGTCACAGTGGTGAGAGAGAATATGAAATCAGGGGTCTAGTGAGAGGTCTTTAGATCAATGGGGGAGTTGTCTTCAGAAAGGCTTAAGGTAACTCTTGTAGAACTTCAAGCCTATCAAGAAAATAAACTGATATAAAAACCAGCCTGGCCCAGGAGTTCCTGTGTGGCTTCATGTTTGATAATGGGATCTTTTACTCTCAGCAAATGCTCATCTCATAAGGCTATTTGTTCCTCATCAGAGGCTGAGTCAACGTAGCAGCCTGATCTCTAACTGTCAGCCTCCAAAATTATGATCTGAATAAACCTCCTTTCTTTATAAAGTCATCCTGCCTTGTATTTCACTAAAGAAATGGAGGGTAAGCCAATATAGCAACAAACTCAATGCATAGAGACAGATGTAAGATTTAGACTAACACATATTTAATTCTTGCTTTACCAGTAACTAGTTTGGAGCCCTTGAATGAATTGTTAAAATATTTCTAGCCTTGTTTATACATATATAAAATGAAATAATAACATCTGCCTGTAGGTATTAGGATATTACTTTCCTAGGGACATGAGAACAAACATTTATTCACCAAGACAGGATACCAAAAACAAATCAAAGAAAACATCCTATCCAAGTTTATTAGACACGCTTATGGTAATTAGATGAAGAGTTACCTACAGGAGAACTGATGACTTAAAAACCAGCATCACCCACCCCATCATGGGTAACAATTTCATGAAAGCTGTGTCACCTTCGGCTCACTTTCCATTGCCTATGTATCCTAGCATCTCCTGATGTCCTTAGATCACCTGCAATGGAGAAGCTGGCGGGAGTGCTATGAGTAATTCCAGGACCTTTTCCCCTCTCATTTGTCTAGAGAGGGTATTACAATTACCATAGCCTAGCTTTCAGGATATTGTTTTGTTTAGTTTGTTGCCATGACTACCAGGGCCAAGGTTATTCTGTAGGTCAGCACTGAAATCTCTGCTCCATAATAATGGTCAGGTTAAGCTGGGAGGAAATAGTTATATCCCAACAAAATGACTTAAAGGTAAGCAAAGAACATAGTGTGGCATTAGCCCCATAAGTGTTCAACAAATACCATTTTCTTTCCTTTCTCTTCATCTATCTTTATGCCTACAATAATGTTAGTGTCATGAAATTTAACATGGAAAAATGGTCCAAGTCAGCAATCACAAAACTTTTTATTGAAACTGCTTGTTTTATTATCTGAAGAATGTCTGAATGCTTGTTGAAAATACACTTAATATATTAATAAAATATTATAAAGTACAATGAGTAAAAGTTTAAAACTTCATAAGTTTTTCATACCATATTCTTCATTTTCTTCTCAAAATTCTCTTACACAATGAATAGGTCAGATATTAACCAATTTTCTAGGTGAACAAATAGGCTTGGACATGTTCCAAGCCATAAGCACCCTCACTAAATCTATTAGAGTAAGAAAAATAAACAGAACCCAAACCTTCCAGTTCAATTACAAGCCTTCATACCACTCCATCCTTACCAGTCAGGATTATGGACAAAATGAGTTCTGTACTGTTCCCTGCCCCCTTCTGTGTTCCTCAGGACAACTATACAGTCTTGTATGCCTCCCTCCTACCTCCCACTACACATCTACCTTCATTGCTCTCCATGTCCACTCACTAGTTTAAGGGGGAGGGGCATGCTGAGCCTATTGCTTGTTGTTCTTGAAGCACACCACACTGTTACTTCTGGACACACACTCTTGTCTGCCTGTAATAGCCTCCCTGTTGCTCACTCAGGCAGCACTGCTTCATGAATCTCTCAAGACTCAACCCAAGGACTGTTTAAGCTTGAAGAATTTTTCCATGCTGCATGTAAAACGTTACCCCTTACCTTACATGCCCCTAGGCAGAACCTTGAAAAAAAATGCTTATGTCTGTCATTTGGTTCACTTGCCTGTTTCTGTTTCACCTGCATTTGGTGCAGTTATACTTATCACTGAACTGACTACACGCTCCACAAGGGAAGGACATGTGGCAATTTTGCATCTCCTCAGTGCCTAGACAGGGCCTGGCATGGAGCTGTTACTCAGGAAATATTTGATTTATGATGAATGAATTAAGTTTGCTAGAATATTCTAGGGTCAAATCTAGAAGCCTCCAAATAAATGGAAAACTAACTTAAAGATTTCCCCAGGAAGGAATCAATCCAAATCATCTATATACATTAAGTCATAGGGAGGAAAGTAGAAAAACAAAAACAAAGATAAAGAAGTCAGCAATTACTGAAATTACCACTCTTTAGGACACAACCCTTAACATGCTATTTTCCCAGCAGCAACTCCTTCACCATTTTATCTCCATATGTCATTTGCCAACCCATACTGAGCTGGCTCTCTAGTGAAAAATCGCCTCAATGCTATTGAAAATGGTTTTGCTAGTAAACAGGGAAGGATCTTCCACAGTGCAAGGCACATTAACAAGCCTAAGCAGACATCTGAACAGTGACTACACACATACTTCTGAGTTCTTTCTCTACGTGTAAGGTACAGATTATACCCTGCCTTGGTTCTCACACCAGCAAGGTGATGATATGAAGCAAATAGTGAGAAAATACTCTGAACACTCTTATTCTGCTTTATTTAAAACCTATGAGAAGATTATCAGGGAAGAGTTTGAGACAATATGTCACTGGCTGCTGATGGCTATGTGCAGGCACCAGGAGCTGTGCTAGAACTCTGTAAAAGAAGGAGGCGTGAGGGGTTATTTTAAAGGGCTTTCTTTCGTGGGAGGGAATCTTTCCAGTGCATTGAGCCAATCATTGAAGAAGCTTTACAAATGTAATAAGGCATAAGAAAAAAAGGATTACTTTTCTGTGTTCCAAACACAAACACAATAGGCATAAGGGAGCTAGGAAGGCAGACATAAAGAAAGTAGGAAAAGAGAGAAATGAAGATGGGAGAGGAAGAGGGCAGGCAGTCCAGGGCCAGGCACTTGTGTTAAAAGCAGCCTGAATCTGTCATTAGGTTTAATGAGGATTAAGCCGTCACTATCTCCTACTTATATCTCATAGTCATAAACAAAGGCTTAGATCACTTCAGTGACTTTCTATTCAGTTGCACCCATGCACCCAGGTACACACATATGTGTATGCACAACACACACACACACACACACACACACACACACACACACACACACACACACACTCACTCACTCACTGCTACTCCCTCAGATCTCTGGTAAGTGAGAGTGATAGAATCTGTCATATGAATGAGACAGGACATTTGACCTCAAGGCCTAAAGCTGACTCAGACTGACAAATAGACGATAACAACTTAGTGGCAAATGTTATTGAGAGAAAAGTTCAAAAGGCAGAACCCATGAGCAGTTATCTACTAGTCACCTGAAGAACTGTGAAAGCCATCACAGACAAGAGGCACTTGGGTTATGTGTTGATCGAAAGATAGGACTTTTCCAGGCAGTCTGGCAGAGGGGCTGGTGGCAGCAGTAGAGGAACTGGTCAGGACTGGGGAAGCTCCAAAGAGACCATGGAACAGATGAACAAAACAGGCAGGGGAGAAGGTGGCTAGGGCAAGACAGGTATGTGTCAGCTCAGCTGTATGAAGGGAAACAAAAGCATAGATGGGAGGACTTGGGGAGAAGGGATCCTTTACCAAGTCATGTTGCAAAGGGTAGTCACATTGTCATGACTGTCACCAGAGGAGCAGCACAGGGAAGAACAACCTTTAAATGTGGAAGACAGGTGCCAGGTTCAGGGTGAGATCTGGAATCCCAGCTACCCTGGAGGGTGAGACAGGAAGGTAAAAAGGTCAAGGCCTGTCTGGTTTACAGAGTGAGGTTAAGGCTGTCCTGGGAAACTTTGTGAGACATTGTCTCAAATGAAAAGTAAAATGATGGCTAGGATAAGGTTCCATGATAGAGCATTTGCCTAACATGTGGGAGATTATTTGAAACAATCCAACCCACTATAAAACCAAGTGGCTTCTTCTGGTAGCAGCCCACATCACAGGATCTGAAAGAAGGATACTTTGATTTTTGCCTGCTTGCTTTCACTCTCCATGCCAACTTCAACTACCCTGTTTCTGGGGCATTCCTTCGATGTTTTTAAAATCCAGCTTCTTCAAGATTCAGACCTAGACTAAAGGCCAAACTCTCTCTAGGAATCCTCTGGGACTACAATGTCACATTGGGACTTCTGGAACATCCAGCCCTATGGACTGAACAACACCAGATCCTTGGCCTTTCCAGTATGAGACAGTCATTGATGGACATCAATGGACCACATCCTATAAGCCAGTGTAATAAATCCTCCTTTAACATACATATTGAATCTATTGGTTTTACTCCTTTAGAAAACTGACTAATACAGACAGGTAGCTGCTGATGTTGCTCTTTCTTCTTCTTCTTCTTCTTCTTCTTCTTCTTCTTCTTCTTCTTCTTCTTCTTCTTCTTCTTCCTCCTCCTCCTCCTCCTCCTCCTCCTCCTCCTCCTTCTTCCTCCTTCTTCTATTTGGCCCACCTCCCTTGTAGGTTTGTTGATTGGATTGAATTGTTTGCTTTTGTTTAATCACATACTATATTCTCCCCACCATTCTTGTCATCCAGCACTATGTAATAATGTCTCTGATTGATAAATTAAGGACCATGAAAAATTGCCTGTTTTGAATTTCAGTGATTCACTTTGTCAGCTCTTTAAGTTAAAAAATATTCCAAGCCTACCTTAGTCTTAGGTTTTCATTCACCAATAGGAGTAATAATATTGTCTATAGAATTATTATGTATCTCAGTTATAACAGCTAGTTTCCTCTAACATTCACTACATGTGAGGCCCAGTGTTAATCATTCTGTGTGTGCTATCTCATTTATTTCCTAGGCAGTTATTATGGCTTACATAGAATTAATGTTCCTACTTTATAAGTAGAGAAAGATTAAGAATTCAATTTCACTTCTTTTTGTAGCAGACAGAGACCATTACAGAAAGCCATAACTAGTCAAGATACAGGCAACAACTGATTATGTGGTGCCCAGCTTCAAGCAATACAACTACAATACAAATCCTATATCCAAGGCTCAAGGAACATCATGGAAGAGGGGGAGAAAGCTTTTAAGAATCAGATGACCAGGGAGTCTGCTGTGAGATTATTTTCTAGATATGACAGGGAAGCTATACCCAGGCAATCTCAACAACATGGCTGCCTATACGAGACCTGCACAATGACCCACCAGTTGGTATGCCAGTGTTCCATCTCTAAAGAAAGAGCAGCAAGCAATTATTGCCTGCTGAGAAAGGGAGAATTCGTTTTCCTTGGGGACGTGCCCCCTCTTGATTATCCAATACCAAGTTGTCAGCTTTAAAAACATATACATTCAAGCAACATTAAATGGACTCAGTAAGTAGTATTTATATATTTATTTATTTTTTTATTTGTATTAAAGTAAGAGGCCATTGATTTGAAGAGAATATGGAAGGGACTTGGGGAAAAGGGAGGGATAATATAATATTTTTAAAACAAAATAAAAAAAAAACTTTGGCTTCAGATCACACAGATTTAAGTAGAATATTCAGGATTTAGAGGTCGATATTTTGCCAGAAGAGCTTGTGGTCCTAATCATGAGGGCAAGATATTCAACTTAAATATCTGACACCATGTGGGGTCACAAAGTGAATATGCTCATAACCATTTCAATAGTTCTGTCAACTGAAAAAGGACAGCTGAGTGTCTGACTTAATAAGTGGCCTTGTAAGCAAATAAACAAATATGGTAGAAAAGAAGGAACCAGACTCAGAGGTGAATTCCCTTTCCCAAGAGGCTCCTAGGGCAACTGGGGAATTGGCATTTATGAAGTGGGATGTGGTGGTGAGTGTCAAAGTCCATTGTGTACACTTGACACATGGGCACTGATACTCAGAACCCATGAATAGGAAACCGAGACAGGACCTAGAGGGATTCCAGGAAGTGTGATGGTGCCTTAAAGAACACACCATACTCCCTATGTAGTCCTAATACTGGGCTAAAGAAGGCAATCTCCTTTTTTTTCTACCTTACCCATTATCACAACAGCTAATCCAAGATTCTGACAGCAGCAATGGGCAGCTAGGGAATCCAGCACTTCCAAGCTAAAAGTATGAGGACTGGGGACAGAGAGAGTCACAACTCATTAGCTTCAACATCTCAGTGGTGGGGGCAACACAAAGCTGATGCTTCTAACCTGATGAGAAAGCTACAAGGGTAAGAAGACAGCCTCAGTGAAGCAAAGGATGTAGGGGACAGAGGAGAAATGGCCTTTCTGTCCACAGACATCTGCAAGGGGAGACATCACAAACATTCTTGTCTGTGCAAAGTATCTTGCAAAATGACATTGAAAACAACATATCCCGTGAATCCTTGGTGTGGGATAAAAATGTCTGAATTATCAGAAAGTTTCAATGACTTGCCTGTTGTGGGGACCCACAAGGTTTCCTAGTGAGATCTGAGCTTGCTTTACCCAGCAGGGCTGCATTAGAGGATTGCTTGACTATGTGTGTGTTTACCAGGTGATTGGAAAGGGTCTATATTTGGCTGAGCTAGGGGAAGGTCTTTTGCTCCACCCCTTGGCATTCCTATAAATAGCCCTTTAGAAGAGACAGAAGGGGCTGGTGGAAAATGATCCAGGCCCTCTCAAGGCTATCCTGTGTTTCTATCTGTTTCTCTCCCCTCTATCCTTCTATCTAAATCTCTTATCCCTCTCTCCTCAAGAGTACCCTGTCATAAAATGTGGGAGCCAGTCTCCTAGCTGGGCTCCCACAGCCTCTAACAAACAGATCGATATAAACAAAGAGGCAAGATTTAACCAAGAGTGCTGTAATTCCAAATAGCCCCATGGTTACATGAGAACATTTTAGGTCATGTGCCCAATTTGAGACTGCTGCAACACATGAGTTTGGAAAAAAGATTAGTAATTTTACTATATCTCATTGACTCCAATATTCTATCCTTGATACCATTTCCTATTAGAGAAAACCCGACCCAGCAAAAACACCAACCTAATCAAGGCCACACAGTTAGCATCTGGGTCTGTGAATTTTCAAAGAAGCTCATAGAAGAAGAAAAGTTATGACCTCAAAGTACCAGTGAAGACTGTTCCTTTAAGGCCAGCCAACAGCTTGAAGGTCATCTACTAGGAGATGCCTGCTTATTTAAGGGAGAACAACCTAATTATAGCTCACTGAGGGACAAACTGCTGTTGGACAAATGCAATTAGAAAAAATAACCAACAGTTTGTTGAGGAAAATGGAGAGACTGCAGGCCTAAAGAATAGAATATTCTTTAAGCAGACAAGACAGGGGAGTGACAAAGTACTGTCTTGGGTTAGGTGTGAGGAATTCCAGGTCACCAGCTATATCTAACACCCCCACTAGGTACTGCTCTCAGTCTGTATTCTAGAAGGGTTGTCGTTCTGTACCCTCAAATGGTATATGCAGTCTGACTTAAAACAGGTAAAAAAAATTCATCACAAATAACTTGGATTACAAAAGCAGGGGTCCCAACTGTCTGTCACTCATTAGCTGAGTTATTTGGGTGCAAAATGACCTTACTTTTCTGAATCTTCATTTCTTCATATTGCCAAAGGAGATCACAGCCAGTTTGTAGGACAATAGGAGGATTAAAGGTAACACACACATAATCTTCCTCTACTGTAACAGTAACTATTATACTTACTGCTGATGTTACTATTGCTGTTGTTACTTTCAGTTTCTATTCCTTGTAAAGTAAAAATCATGCCTCCAATATTTAGATGGTTGTTTGCAGAATTCAGTTATTTCTGTTGCAGGGACATAACATTTCTTTAACAATAGTGGAAACTGCATTTGTTTTCCTGAAATGAATGTACTCAGCTCCCACATAACACCCTACCTGCCCACTGTGGGTATTCTTCTGAGGGGGAGGTGGGAAGTATTTCTTTCAGATTTGTCACTGAGCCAGAAATTTCTGTACCAGCTTCAGTAACGCTCTTCTGGCTCTCGTAGGTAGAGACCCTGTCTCTTAGTCTCAAACTTTAGGGTATCTGAAACATGTTTAAATGCCTATTTAGTGCCTGGACTGGCTATGCATACCTAGGCAAGACATCATGAGGGTAAGTTCTGGTTGTGTCTCATCGCCTAACCTGAAATATTTTAAGTCCCTTCCTGGAACCTGTGATCATCCATGTCTGGTAATAAGACTGGGCAGGGTCTTCCAGCCCTCTTTCTCAGATTCAAGGTGCACTCTATTCCTTTACCCTTGGTTACAGGTAACCAGATACTTTGAGGACATTTGCAATTTCCAGTTAAAGGATTATCCCAGGCCCCAGTTATAGGAGGATGTCCAGGCAAGCAGATTATTTCTGTTGGCTAGTATGACATTATTTTTCAGGATTATGCAATATTGGGCAACCAGAATGGTGCTCACACTATCAGTTAATGATAAAACCATGTAGGGAAAGTTAACAATGTAATGAAGGAGAGCACATTTGGATAGGCAGTGAACATGGACTAAAGCTTAAGAGTACCAGAGAAACATTGTTGGAAAATGTGTTGGTGTATGTTTGTGCTAAACAGTCTTGAATGGTATATTTAATATAACTAGAAAACAAATTCACATTTTCTTATACAATCAAGATGACTATTTCATTCATGTTGATCAACAACGAGCATCACAGAAACCTTTAAGAGAGTCACTAGAAACCAACATTTGTGAGCATATACTGAAGGATGAAGCTCCATTAGTAATGATGGAATAAACATTAAATAAATGGTACCTGGAAACTAGAGGTAATACTACTTTGTTTTGGTACAAACATGTTCGGAAGCACTGTATGTTGCAAGCAGCATCAGCATTGCTGCTTTGCTCTCCATGTGGAAAGCATAAAACCAGGTATGAAGTATGCATTTGGCAATAATTAATATGAATAGATGGTTGCCTGGAAGCTGGGACCACACTAGCTGAACAATAAACAGAGAGGTAAAATATTTCTTCTCTATCCATTATTCTAAATCTTCATTTAAATTCATGAACTTCACACAGATCTAAGAATTCTGAAATAGAATTTTTAATCAAATATTATATAGACAGAGACCTCACCTGCAAATGTAAATATATGCATGTGTATGCACATCTTAGGGGTGGCCTTGGTCAGAGTCATATAAATATGTGCGGTTTGTGATATTAAACATGGAGTCACCTCACCAGAGCAATGGTGACAGAAAACCTCGGAGGAGTACTTAGAGAACTGTCATCCTTCCCTCAAAGCTGAAAAGGTCACTCCAGGTCTCAGCAACAGAAATATGTGCAGCCTTCAAAACTGAAGCTCCAAAGCAATTCTTCACAAGACTTATTTGTACCTACAATGTCACATAGGATTGAGCACCGAATTTTTATATATTCTACACTCTACTACAGAAAAGGAAGATAAGAAGAATGAAAAGGAAATAGGATAAAATAATGAGTAGTCCCTTTAGAGAAGAAATCTGAGGGGATTTTCCTGTTTTGTGTATATTTTTCCACAACTTTCTAAATTTGCAACAAATGTGCTCTCCAGTTTTATCTTTCATCTCATTAAGCTTCCAACGCCCTTCCCTTCTCTGCACGATGTTTCCTTTTACATATAGACTCATTCTCAACTAATTATTTTAAATGAACTAAATCCTATTTGTCTTTGAGATTTCACTAGAAACACCCTCACTGAGCCCTCAAATTTTAAGTAAAAGCTCTTGAACCAACACCCACATTATTCTATAGATCCTTACTATTCCACATGTAACTCCAAGTTGGCTTCCAGTCCTGCACTTCAGCAGTGCCTGCCACTGTTTTAAAGCACTGAACAAACAAGTTCTAAAGAGCACTGATTCCATAGGCTACTCCAAAGGAAGAACAAAGAGAGGAAAGGGATGCACTAGAGAAACAACCCCAGGAAATGCTGAGTGTGCTGGTCCCCAGTAAATAATTACAATAGACATTAGCATATTTTAAACTTGGTAAAAGCACTAATATAAAGAATCCAGCTAATTTATTTTGAATCCAGAGCTCCTCACACTTATTTAAATATGAATCCTTCCTTTATGTAAGACCCATTAATATCTATTTCCCAGAACACTTTAGGAAATTCTGGGTTTAAGAGATAAGGCTTCCAATGGATGGAATTTTCTGGCTCATGGTGAAAGTAAGAAGAAGGAAAATTACTGAAAGGGCAAAAACTGCAAGTATTAATTCTAGCGAAGTATAGTAACTCGTGGGTGGTTTACCAAGTATTTTATATAAATATTAGATTATTTAACTTTTATAATAAATTTAAGAAATAGGAACTATGATTACCACTTTATGACATGGAAATTAAACATAATTGAAGAGTCATGTCTATCTGGGTTACTTCAGAATCTCCCTCTTAATACTATGCTACCACCAAGATGACAAAAACACTCCTTCCTGTGATGGAAGTTGATGAGATGTGCACAACTCTTCTATTATTCGCCTCCTCTTTCTCACTTTGACTTCTCTTCTCTTTTTATTTTATTCTTTCTTTCTTTGGTGCCTTTCTCAAACATCCCAGGTGTCTACTCTGTGTCTATCATCTGTAGATTCTAGGGTTTCAGAAATGAATCAGAAATGGCCTCTTTTTCAAAGAGCTTTCAGTCTAGACCACACGTCAATCTACTTCTAAGCTTTGGGCAGATTAAAATGTCTATGAGAGAGAGAGAGAGAGAGAGAGAGAGAGAGAGAGAGAGAGAGAGAGAGAGAGAGAGAGAATAGTCCTATAGATCAAATGCATCCAAAGGCTGCTGAGTTAGGGTGAAAACTCCAATCAGCCATACCTGAGACAACACATTTAGCAGTACAAGAGGTTGACAGTTTTGTATTTAAAAAATACCAAATTAAGGTTTTTTCACCAATTAGACTGATAGAATTTAGGGTAAGCAGAACTACTCCAACTTGAATATTCCCTGGAGTTATGAGAGATGAATAATAGTACAAGAATCTATCTTGGAAAGAGGTAGAAAATCTTTACTTACTTGGAAGTTTCAAAGTAAATATAGTTCAGGGAAGATGGAAAGTTGAACTTTATTTATAGATAAGAAGACAATAGAATAGGTAATAACATCCCTGAATTGACATAGATCATACTGCCAATCAAAGTGCTCTGTGAATGCTTCATAATCAATGTGGAGATTCACTAAGATCTAAGGCCTTTTCTTCTTTCCTGCCTTTATTCGAAGCCCCTGGCACAATGCTTGGTGCATTACAGAGGCTAACAGAGTGTTTGAAGGAGGAAAATGGAAGGAGGGAGGAAAAAAGCCACAAAGGGAGGAAAGGCAGATAGGACAACAGAATAACAGGAATAACAACTTCAGGTTTGGGCAGGTAACCAAACTATATTCTCACAGCTGCCTCACAGTGGTGTAGTCCCTAAAATGACACTGGCAGACCTGGGGAACAGTTCTCAAGTGTCTTACAGGTAGGAAGGCTCAGGTCTGCCATTCTTCTAGAAAAAGACTAAAGAGGAGGAGGAGAAGAGAGGAGAGCAAAGGGGAGGGAAGGAGAGGAGAGAAGAAAGGTAAAGTTCTTTTTGTGATTCAACTGGAGCTGCAAAAGGAATGATGCACATGAAAAATTGATCATGACACTGTGCGCAGACAAATATTATTAATAATGCAGTATTTAAACACACAAAATACCTCTCTTAATGATGAAAAGAAATCCAAGGTCACAGTAAATAAAGACATTTCAATGACATCAAAGAGAGATTGTCTCCAACTGCACTATTCCACCAGAGAGCCCTTTATCCATCATCTAACAGATTTCCAGAAGGAAAGGAGCGAAGCCCTGTTCAGTAGGAACATGTCAACCCACTAAGCAAGCTGGAAAACAACAGAATCTAGGATCACTTGGCCTCCCTTCCTCATCTATTCATCTCTCATGTGAGTATACAGCAGTCCAAATACTTTCCAGGCCTCTAACTCCCCATCAGCAAAATGAAGGGATTTCTAGACAATCTTCCAAACCATCAAATTGTAATTACTTACAATTATGCAGTTAACATAAAGTTCTAAAAGCATGTTATGTGGACACCTTTGATAGACTTAAATTCAAATGCAGAATCTCTACACAATTGCAGTAGGACCTTGATCAAATATTATCCCCTAAAAGCCCTGATATTTGAATAATAAAACAAAAACAATACCAGTTTCTAGCTTAGATATCTTCTAAGCACTAAGTAATCCAAGATAATATTGCTAGAAAGAGGAGATTTGGGAAGCAAGACCATGTCTGTTCACCTTCAGACTATGCTCTCTCTACAACAGTGAAGACTACCAACATCAAAAAATGTATAGGAAGTAGGGGTTGGATATAATCAAAATACACTGCATACATGTATGCAATTCTCAAAGAGAAAAATAAATTTGTTTTATGATTAAAAATAAATAAAAAGCTAAAATTAACCACCAGATGCAATAGAAACAGAGCTAGCCTGCTGTTAAATGAATTAACAAAAAGAATTAATGATGTTTAGTCATGAAGATAATATATTATGTCATGCAAAGAGCTCAGGAGTCAGGCACCAGGGATGCAAACATTTAATTTCTCCAAATTTTCCCTTCATTTATCCAGACAGCATCCATTAGGAGTACAGATAACATAATTTTATAAACACTATATAGTAGCCATGACATAAAATATCAACAAATGAGAGCTACTATTAGTGTTGTTATTGGTTCTTTTAATTACATGCATATTGTTATTAATTATTAACATCCCTTAAATAATTTCAGTAGTCCACAAGGTACTGACAATCCAAAAAGAATCGAAAGCCTAGGACAGTATTTTCCATTGCCTTTCCAACTTGCATATCACAAAGAAAATGTCTGGAAATCGTGTGCTTTGGCCTTTAACCATGCTTTATTCTCAGAGGTATTATTTACATTTCAAATTTATTATTGTCTTCCATGTTGCTGACATGAAATAACCTTCCATTCTCTTCCATGTTAAAAGAGTACAGTGCTTCTTGCCTCCATAAATAATTCAGGCAATATTAATATTTTAAGAAGAATAAGCAATATATTTGGAATCCTAGAAATGCCATGAGGATTGAAATTAGTTATTTGTAGCTGAAAACTTAATTGAGTCAACATATTGATTGCTTTCTTTTTCTGGTTTTATTGCCCACACAGTGAAGACCAGTGCTTGTTTCCATTCTGAATGCTGAGTTCTTAATTGTATCTGCTAGATTTTATTTTTATAAAAATTCCAAAGTATTCAACCATGAACATAAATGTTGTACTCATCTATCTGATGCTACACACAGAACCATCCCCTTTCCTTACAACAGTGCACTCTTTTTCACACACATTTTTTTTTAAGGTTGATGAATGTGATTTCTCATAAACAGCACCTACTAACTGGCTAAAGAAACAGAAGGGAAGTACATGTTTCACCAATGCTTATATCTATGTGCGTGGACTTGTTTAATCATTAAAACAACCTCTGGTGTAATAACATCTTCCCTGAAGCAAAGAACAAACTTCTAGCTCAGAGAAGAGTTGAGTAAACTTTCCAGGTCACAGAGACAAAGTAGGCATCTAATTCAGAAGCCCCAGACCGTTGCCCTACCCTGCCTTATAGCACAAACAGTAATAAGAGGGAGCTGAGGTGTACTGAGTATTTGCTATGTATCAGGTGCTGCTTTCAAATATTTACACATATTAATCAATTTAATTATTATAATGACCTCTTGAGATGGACATATTGTTATCTCATTTTGCAATGGAGAAAAATAAACATTAGAATTGAAGTAACTTTCCCTGACACTAAATGTTGAAGCAGGGACTAGAATTTATACAGCCTGCTTTCCAGGCCCAGTCTTAGAACTACACGTTATATTCAGAGAAGTGGATTTTTATTAGGAGAGGAGTAAAGACTACCAGGGGGCCATGTTCTCACTTCTAAATGGGACTCTAAACAGATCTAATGAAGATAAGGTAACCATAGTTTGCAGCTCAGGGATGACAAGCTGACACTGTTAACAATGGCTATCTCTACATCAGTCTGGGGATTAGCCGCAATCATTTTCTTCCTGGATGATATGTTAAAAGTAACCTGTCCAGCAAGGGAGTCTTCCAGGGCTTTCCTCTGTGCTAGACTCCAGTCATATTCTATTTCCTTTCAACTTATACCATACAGAGGACTATGTGGCACTATCCTCAACAACAGAGCTCCAGGAGAAAGAATTTCCTATAGTTCATGGAATGAACATTGCAAAGTGCACTTCGTTTGGAAAGGTAATCTACTTCATATCTTGGTACATGGGCTGAATTTATGTATGTATATCATCATGTACTGGTACACGTATGTGCAGAGTTCATGCTTTCTCACCCCGGTTAACACTCATGGTGCAATGCAGAGTAACAGTTTTGATCTGGAAACCTACCCTTTGAAGAGAGAGACAAGTCCATATGCATATAGATAGGTAGACTGAACACCTATGTAAAGAGTAGAGAGTGGCAGATGTTTACAGAGCTTCTACTAAATGTCAGGCCCTATACTGAGTCTTTGAGTCTTATCTATTACCTATGTGACTCCAGAAACTTGAAGCCAGGATATTTACATCAGCCTAGTCATTGGCATCTAGATTCTAATTTTCCTTTTACTGAAAACATTGAAGTTAATGATTTCCCATCCCAATTTAATCATCTTAGGTAGACAATGGACAGGTAATTCACAATTTCAGATGCTAACACAAGAGAGTCAAAGATCTTGGAAAGGAAAAACGAACATAAGTACGAATTTTCTTTGGACTTGAGTAAACAAATTATGTGATATCCATATGCTATTGCATGACAAATAATTGTAATTCTTACTGGCTTGAAATAGTAAATGTTATCTTTGATCTTGTCTGAAAGTCAGTTTTATGGGAGTGGCTTAACTGTTTAATTCTAATTTAAAGTCACTCATGAGGTTTTAGTCAAACTGTAAATTCAAGATGTAATCTCCTGAGAATTTGACTATGGCTAGAAGATATAACTATAAGCTCATCCATGTGGCTACTAGCAAGAGGGTTCATTCTTAACCACTCTGGACTATGTAGAGAACCACAGAAATTCTTATGATACAGAAGCTGCCTCCATACAGGGAGAGAGAACTAAGCCATATGTGAGAGTTCATAGTGTTCTTTATGCCCTTATTTTAGAAGCAACACTAATCACTAATTCTGTATTTTATCCAACAATTTTAATATGATGTGGGGGAAGTTGTATACGAGTTGAGGTTGAGGATCACTAGGATAACTTGAAAAGCTAATTTCCAGAAATGGAAAACAAAAACAAAATGTAACAATTACTCATTACAGTGCCACAGAGAGATGGTTCTCAACATTTATTCAAACATCCTTCACAAAGAGAAATAGTTTAAAACAATTGGATTTTGTTTAGGAAAATTGGTTGTTAGGTGACCTTCGTTCATATTTTAGGTTTAGAGGACTAGCTCTTTAAGACTTCTATAGATAAAATAACCCAGCTATCTAAACCCTGGTGATCACAGTAGGCCAGATTCTGTGATTAAAAGTTAGGGAACAAATGTTTCCTTCTTCTAACATTGAGTGTCTCCAATAACCCAGAAACTGGGCATATGCTATTTCTCGTTGTTATAACCACCCATAAATAAAGATTTAATGTCATATTTTGAGAACAAGGAAGTAAGGTCAGAGGGATATTTATAAAATCACAGACTTTCAATTCTAAATCTGAAATTTCTAAGACAAATAATTTTAAATAATTTCTTCTGGACAACTCTATGATACTTCTATGGAAACAGGGTGAAAATAACCAAACAAAACTTTGGCTTTCCAAGGGTGATGATAAATTATGGCTACTCTTTGACTGGCATGATTTGATAAGGCATGAAGACAGAGCAATAGGACTTTTAAAGTAATGCCAGAGTCACACAAGATGCTTTAAGTCCTTAGTCTATCTTAGCCTGTCTCAACTACTCACAAGAAGAACACAAAACTGAACCATGCAGGGGGATGCACTCCTGTAACCCCAGCATTTGGGAAGCTGTGCTGGAATCAAGCCTGGGGAACACTGGGTAAGTATGTCTCTAAGGAATAAATAAACAAAAGGGACTGTCATAATCTGAAGATTATGTTGCCACTCTGCAGAGCCACGAGAAACTTCTTGTCGAGTCCTGAAACCAATTTTGGCATGGTGTAGTACCTACTCATCTTCATATGCACCTGGTATTCCTGTGGAAAAATTCAGACTGCACATTTTAACCATAGAGAATGGACACACTGTCAGTTTCAATGGCAGCTTCTAGGTTATTAATCACCAACAAGAACTTAGCACTAACCTCCCCCCTGCCACACACACGCAAATCCTGTTTTTTGGAAATAAGAACTCTGAGAAGCAGTCTCTAATATGTGGCCTTGAAACACTTTCAGTTTTCTGCCTCCCCGAGCTTCAATTTCCTATCTGCTAAATGAAGACAGAATTACTTAGCTAATCAGCAAGCACAAGGGGCGTGCTACCTGTTTGACCTTAAGGCTTAGGTAACTGTTAGAACCTAGCTTAGATTTGCTAGACAAGGAGATAATGATCGCTTTCTCAGATGGTTATGAGAACTGAGATGATGTGTTAAGAGCTCACCATTGGGGTTCATATACAGTGTGAAATCATAATCATTGGGAACTAAGTAAATGTACATTATAATATACTTTATTATTATATTTAATATTATAGCATGTCTGTTTTCTATAATGTTGCTACATACACAGATAGAAATTATGCTATCCAGAATTTGACATCTGAGTGCCAAATAAGTTACTCTGTATTTCCGAACTTACTTTAAAGAGAACACCATAGATCTGTATATATTTATTCTGGAACATGAATGTCCAGTCTGTGGCCCTATGGGCCACATGCAGTCAAGGACAGCTATGAATCCATCAGTCCAATACAAAATCATAAACTTAAAACGCAAGAGCTTTTTGTAATTCTGTTTTGTTACTCATCTGTACGGTTCTCAAGCATGAATTTTGTAGATGATAATATTATGCCACAATGTCAAAAGGTCGGATACACCTACTGACATTAAATGTCAGTTACTTGATTCCATAGTCATACCAATTAAATGATAAATGAACAGAAACTTTATACTTACTAAGTACCAAAGGTACAAAATCATTCCCAACTTCACACTCATAAATTTACTCAACTGGAAGCTTCCTTCAGGTAGTTTTTGAACAAACACCCAAGCAAATGTGCCACTTCAGACAAACAAATGCAACAAGCTAATCCTTTGAACTATGCATAACAGCAGACAGAGTTTGGGCTTTGAAATGTTTGACATGACTCTTAATCATGCCCCCTACATTTACGATCTGCAATGCACGGCAAGCTCCACAATCTTTTAAGAATTTGGTTTTTGTCTGTGGTGACACTGTGTCCCCCAATATATTGTGCACCTTAATAAACTCATCTGAGGTTAGTAAACAGAACAGCCACTAGATAGACATAGAGGCTGAAAAATTGGTTGCACACACACCTTTAATCCTAGCATTCCAGAGGCAGAGATCCATCCAGATCTCTGTGAGTTCAAAGCTACACTGGAAACAGCCAGGCATGGTGACACACACCTTTAATCCCAGGAAGTGATGGCAGGAAGCAGAAAGGTATATAAGGAGTGAGGACCAGGAACTAGAGCCTTTTTAAGCTCTTAGGCTTTTAGCAGCAGTAAAGCTGAGATCCATCCCGATGAGGACTAAGAGGCTTTGAGGAAACAGGATCAGCTGAGAAGTAGGTGAGTTGAGGTTAGCTGTAGCTTGTTCTGTCTCTCTGATCTCTCAGCTATCACCCCAATATCTGGATCTGGATTTTTTTAATTAATAAGATCTTTAAGATTTGTGCTACATTTTTCTTTTGTAAAATGGAAGTAACAATCTTTATTATCACTGAAGAGCTTTGTGAGTCAACAAATATAAAAATTCATCACACAGAAACTGACATACAACAGGAAGATAAACAATCATGAGTTCCTTTTATTTTTCTCCTAACACTCTGTTTTGAAAAGCAAATTGGTAGTAGGTATCAATGTTCAAACTTGTCTTTCTAGCCAGAAGTTTCACACCTGGGACTTTTCATCAGGAGATGACCTAAAAAGACCACACACACACACACACACACACACACACACACACACACACACATACATACACACATGAACACACACATGCACCCCTACCATTATGTTGTACAATCTCTGTATTTTTAAATGTAGCTTATCAGCACAGGTAAATTGGCTTTCCAAATATATTTATCTGGGAAACCTCTGAACTATTTTAGTGTGTGACAAGGCAGCTCTTAAAGCAGGCATTCTTCACAATCCATTTACTTACTCATTTGACAAATATTTGAGTACTAACTATCTGTAAGGTGAGATGGAGATGAATAAGCCACTTTTCCTGGTTATCAGTCTTAAGATGTGTAATGAACTAATTTGCTGAGACATCATATTCCAATTCTAGAAGACTTTTATTCATCCTTGGGTCACAGTTCAAATCTAATCTAATCCATTATAGCTGCTTTCACCTTCCTAATAACCTAGGTACTTGGGTCCCTCCCATTTGTCTCTGCACATATCTGTTTTTAAGGTTTAACACATTACATTTTAGTGTGTGTGTATGTATTTTATCTCCATCGCCAGATTATATGCATCACTGGCAAAGACTACTCAATCTTGTTCACTTGTATAAAGCCCGGCAAACAACAACAAACAACTCCAAATTCTCATAAATGTCTGTAGATAAATGAATAAATTAGTTCAATTAAAAATTTAAGATATATTTTGAAAAAAAGGATAATCTTAAAAGAAGCTAAAGAAGGAAATCAAAAAAAGGAGAAGGAGGAGAAGGAGAAGAAGGAGGAGGAGGAGGAAGAGGAGGAGGAGGAGGAGGAGGAGAAGATGAAGAAGAAGAAGAAGAAGAAGAAGAAGAAGAAGAAGAAGAAGAAGAAGAAGAAGAAGAAGAAGAAGAAGAAAGAAGAAAAAGAATAATGGTGGAAGAATAGTGTAATAGAGGTGATAGCATTTGGTATTGGCCTTACAAGGTAAAGGACTTTAATAGAAAAGGAATCAGAGGTCATTCTGTGTCTGTGAATCAGCCCCACAAAAGCACAGAAATGAAAGGGGTGTAGGGCAAGATTTATTGTGTTTGGAGACTAATATAAGACCCATTTACAGAGGTAGTAGAAAACAAGAGTTTGAAGACAGGCTAGCCATTTTATGGAGGGCCTTGAAAGCTGCAGATGAATCATTGAAGTTAACATTTTTTACAGGTTTGGTGTATACATTTTGTATGTCTGCTGGTAGTGGGTGCCAAGTAATATATTTTAGAGGAATGGAAAGGGGGAAGCAAATGAAAGGAGGGAGGGAAGAGAAGAAGAAAGGCAAATATAAGTTGGGTCATAGTAATATTGGTACACTGAGCAAGAGTCCTCTCACCTCACTGTATGTGATAATAATAAACTCCTGAGCTCAGCTCCCTCATCAATTTCTGATATATGACTAATAATTGATAGGATACAGAGACTTCCAGTAGTAGAAAATAAAGAAAGAAGAGCCAGCTTTAACTTTTCAACCTCTTCAAGAACTTGCAATCACTAAGCTATGAAGGCATCCTAGTTGACTGTTTCTTGTGGACATTAAGTGTTGGAACAATTTATCCTTTAAAGAACTGCATAAAATATTTTATCACATCTCTGCCTTGGTAACTTTAATAAAGTGTAATGACTCTGGGGTCTCAACTTCATATAAATTAAAGGTCTTCAACTTGGAGCATCTTTATCTTTTGCTAGCTTAATTATGAGTTTAATTTTGTTTTAACATTTTTACAGGACCTATACAAAGACCAATCTGCTTGTTTAATTAAACAAATGAATACTGTTATACCTAGAATGATCCAAACTTTAATTTGTCATCTGAATGTTTTCTATGGCACCAAGGCAAGTAAGGCAGTCAAGTGTCCATCTGTCCACTCTTCTAGAGCAACTTTTTACTTTAACTTGGCTTTTCCACTTTCTCTACCAATTTGTAGCCAAATATCCCAGAATTCTTAATATGTTTTTAGGTACTTATCTAACGTTTCTGTAGAACCCTTTTCATGATGTAAGATGGACACTTCAGATTGATGAAGTGGTGTGCCTAGAATAAGCTCCCAAAGTACATAGGTCTATTAGTAAACAATCAGCCTATGACCTTAGTGCTCTTAATTTTCTATCTCCTCTCAAGTCATTACTCTCCTTTTTACCATCGTTTAAGTTCTGACCTGGCTTTGAATAGTTCTATTAATTCTTTATTTTATAGTTGTATAAAAACAGAAATCATGTTTTGTTTCTTAAAATTAGCATGTACAGTAATGGGTAGATTATGGAACTTTCATACGGACTTTGTGCTTAATGGTCTTTCTCCTACCCATCCTTCAAAATTAACTGCTACTCTGGTTGGCCCTGATCCTCCACCACCAATAGCCTTTCTTCTGCTTTTATGGCACATATCTATTACTTTCTTCTCCCTTCCCCTTAAGATCTCTTCTTCTCTGTTCATTGCCACCTTCCTAGCAAAATGACATACACTTATAAATATACAAATAAATAAATATGTGTTTATCTTTGTGAGGCTGTGTTATTTCATTTCACATGATTTCTATTTCTACCATTTTCCTGAAAATGTCATTTTCTTTTATGGCTTAATAAAATTCTATGAATACATGTATCACATTATTTCACCCACTCATCTATGGATGGACATCTAGATTGTTCCATTTTCTAACTATTTATGAGGTATACAAGTCTCTGTAATAGGACTTAGAGTGTTTAGGACCATACTATGAAGTAGTGTAGCTCAGTCATATGTGGGTCATATGGCAGTTCTACTTACAGATTTTGAGAAACCCCCATACTGGGTTACATAGTAGCCACACCAGTTTATATTCCCACCAGCATTATATAAGAATTCATTTTTTATACATCTTTTTCATCATTTATTGTCATTTGTTATCTTGAAGAGAGCCACTATGACTGAAGTGAGATGAAATATACATGTAATTTTTATTTGTATTTCCCTGATTATTAAGTATTTTGGATTTTAAAAAATATTTATTGATCATTTGTATTTCACTTGATTTTAGCCAAAAGGCCAAGAAGCAATTTTTTTTATTTTGAGAAATACCTATCCAGTTTATTAATCCATTTGTTGGCTAAAAAATTTGTTTTTATTTTGGGATTGAATTTTTGCATTTATTTATATATTGTATATATTAACCCTGTATGCTGCACAGCTGACAAAAATTATCTTTTATTCTGTTGGCTACCTCTTCATCTGGTGATTGTTTCTTCTGAAATTCAAAAGGTTTTGATTCCATGTAATTCTATTTGTCAACTATTAGGGTTATTTCTTGTGCTATTAAGAGTCCACAAAATGTTCTTGCTTATGCCTATTTCTCAAAGTGTTTTCTTCTAGCTGGTTCAGAATACCAGGTATTATTTTGAAGTCTTTAATTCATTTTGAGTAGATTTTTGTTCAGGGTTGGAGATATGGCAATATTTCATTCTCTTGCAGGTGGATAGCCTCTTTACCTAGCACCATTTGCTGAAAAAAGTATTTTCTAATGTACGTTTTGACAAAGACTAGGTGGATGTGGCTGTATGGTGTATTTCCTGAGTATTAGTCAATCCATTGTTCTGCATGTGTGGTTTTAAACCAGCCAGCACCATGCATAATTTGTCACAATGACTTTGTAGCATAATTTGAGGTCAGATATATGACACCTACAGCAGTAGTATTCTTTCTGCTTCAGAAATGTTTTGACTTCAGGGTTTTTTTGTTTTTTTGTTTTGTTTTTGTTTTTTGTCTTTCTCTGTGAACTTTGAGAATTTTTTTTCTAGTTATGTGAAATATTTCATTAGTATTTTATAGAGGACTGTATTGAATCTATATATTGCTTTCAATGATAATCTTTTCCACAATATTAACTTTGTCAACCCATGAGAGTGGAGAGTCATTCCATCTTATAGTATCTTCCTCAGCTTCTTTCTTTACTGTTGCACTTTTCATCTCATAGTTTTTAAACATCGATGGATAGGTTATTCCTAGGCTTTTGAAAATACTGAAAATGAAACATTCTTTTTCTAATTTTGTTCTCAATTAATTATTGTTGTACAAAGAAATTACTAATTTTTGTATGTTGGGTTTGGATATTGGTGTTTTGCTGGAAGAATTTATCAGATTTCAAACTTTCTTGTGGAGTCTATAAGACCTTTTAGCTATAAGAGTATCTCATAAATAGGAAAGTAGGAAGAGTTTGATTTTTTCCTTTTCTATTTGTAGCTCTATTATTTTTTGAATTGTTTTATTGTTATGAGATTTCAAGTACTATATTTAATAGAAGTGGAGATAGTGGTTACTTTGTCTTAGTCTATATTTTAGAAGTTGTTCTCAGTGTTTCTCCATTTAATATAATTTTTCTGGCTAGTGAGAGTCCCCAGGTGCTTGTCACCAAACTGACAACCTGAGTTCAATCTTCAGAACTGACATGATAGAAAGAGAGAACCAACTTCTGCAAATTGTCCTCTATCCTCCACAAGCATGCATCCATCTATGCATGGGCATGCATATCATACACACATACAAAATAAGTAAAAATAAATGCTATTAATATTAGCTATAGGTTTGCCACATATAATCTTTATTATGTTGAGATATGTTCTCACTATTCCTAGTTTCTTTGGGGCTTTCATCTCAAGGGGCTATTTCAACATCTTTTCAGTGTTCACTAAGGAAATCATATGATTTATTTTCTTTATTTTATGCTATATCATACTTATTGATTTGTGTATATTGAACCAATCTTGTGATGAAGCCAACTTGATATAATATATGATCTTCTTAATGTGCTCCTGAATTTGGCTTGCAGCATTTTGTTCAAAAATTTTGTATCTATGTCGATAAAGGAAATTGGTCTACTGGCTTTGGAGAAGGAGCTTGGTAGTATTCCTTTCTTTTTTATTTTATAGAATAATTTGAAAGTAGAATGGTGTTAGATTTTCATTCAAAGTTTAGTAGAATAAAGCACTAACCTGAGGAGCTCCAGGACTTTCCTTGTGGGTAGACTTAATTAATTCTTCAAATATCTTTCATTTGATAGGTCCACTTAAGCTGTTTTTTTTTAACTTTATTGGTTTAATTTTGATAGGTCATAAACATTTATGAATTTATTCATTTCTTTTATTTTCATTCATTTTCCTACATTTTTGCAACATAATTTTTCAAAACACTGCCTAATGTTATCTAGATTTTATCTAAGTCTATTTTTAACACCAAACTTTCAGATATAATTTTATTAATTTAGGTGTTCTCTTTCTTTTGGTAAGTTTGTCTAGGTGCTTGTCATTCTTATTTATGTTTTCAAAGAACCAAGTCTTTGATAGATTATTTTAATATCCTTTTCATTATGTTCATTTCTAATCTTAGTTTTGCCTTGATTTAGTTCTAGAATTCTGAGGTGCATCATTAGTTTGTAGCTCTCTGAGTTCATAATGGAAGAACATACAGCTATACACTTTCCTCTTAGACTCTGTTTGGTCTGTTCCAGAGGTTCTGCAAAGTTGTACTGTGGTTTTCATTTGATTCTAGAATTTTTCAATTGCATTCTTCATTCTTTCAATGACATTTTTTCATTTTAAAGTGCTCTTCTCAGTCTCTGAGTATTTGTGGTGTTCCTGTTACATATCTATAGGATATATATATATATATATATATATATATATATATATATATATATCTCATAGGATATATATGTATGTGTGTATTTATAAATAGAGAGATTTATATATACAGTATTTTATTTTTAAATTATCTTAGAAAGTAACAGGTTTCCGTGTAGGATTTCCATAAACATTGCATTTTGGTTGGTTCTCCTTCTCACACTTCCCACTCATCTTCCTTTTCCTCCCTTTCCCTGCTAAATCCTTTTGCCTCCAATAGTTCCCTTTCCATTTTGTTTCTATGATTTATCTTGATGTATATTTCTTGTGTTGTCCTAATATAATCTGATAAAATATAAGGCATTACTTTTGCATTTTTAAAGTTTGTTTAGGAACCTAAAATACGATCAGTTTTATAGATTATTTCAGTTTCATAGATGGTTCCACGAGCTTCTCATTTTGTTTTTAATTCTACATTATCAAATATGAGGATTGCTATACCAACTTACTTACCACCACCATTTGTTTGGTCAGTTGATGTCCTTTAATTGACTCTCAGTTTGCATCTTTTCCAATAAGATGTGCTTCTTGGAGAAAACAGTTGGGATTCAAAGCATAAGCTTTCAGCCTTTGTTGCATAATAATATTAGCTGTCCCTTCTCACACTAACTTGGCTATTATTCTACATTCTGATTTCAAATACTATACATAACTTTTTATTTCATCATGCATCCTCATTTTATCTTTCAGAAACACAATATCACTTTTGACATTTCCATACTGCCTAAAATCATATCATCAGTATAAAATACAAGTTCACTAACACTATGTTTAAGACCTTTCACATGTTACCTCTAGGCCAATATGTTAGATTATCATCCTCCATCTGCCTACTAATATCATTCTGAATAGACAGAAGTAGAACTTCAAAGTATTATGCAAATGTTCAGGTTAAAGATAATGCCCAACTACTGCAACCTAAAGAAAAGAGGTCAGGAAACTAGCCAGGATGAAAACAGTTAACCCATTTTTTTTTCCTCTTCACGGGTATTTTCATACACACTTTTCTCTTAATGCCAATGATTACCCAAATAGGAAAGTCCTCCAGCACAACCACAGCCTTAGAAGTTTCAGAGGATGATGACTGTCTTCATTGGGTTTATTGCAACTTCATGGTAAGGGCATGTTACATGGTCTTCTGTTTATCCAATTAGATTGTGCTTATAATATGGTTGCACATCTATATTTTCATATTGTCGAAATGAGCCACCACTCAAAAACTATGGCAACAGCTTGCTGCTCCCACACTTATAATGGCTCACCTCCTAAGCCTATGAAACACCAGGCCCAAGGGTGGGCCACCATGAAGTATTGCATACCATCTACCTCACTGGTGATTCATTCTGTACCCTGTGACTCACTTTTCTGATGCCTGTGTCAATAATGTTGTTGAATATTTCTTCATCAAACACCAGGGATTAAGTGGCATAACACAAATGTTGAAGGAATTTCAACATTTCTGCTTCATAGGACAAGTTCCTACCAGTAAGAAATTGAAAGACTGAGAGAAGACTAGGTGATAGCTATAAAGATATGGGCAGGTAGGTAATACGCCTTTGTATAATTATTCAAAATTTATATTCTATATTAATTAATTCCTCCTTTCTCCCTGAGATTTGCTCATGCTAAAATTTAAAAAGCTGGAATAGAAACATAGTATTTGCTTCTGAGAAGCAGGCAGCATTCTAGCGCAGCAAACCACGTAACGAACAACTACAGCAGTGGTCAGCATTAGATCTGTGGGGAAAACTCAGGTCAGTCATAGTAGAGTACATGGCTTTTGCTTTATCTCACAGATAGCTGGTTATAGCCTCCCTACAAGGCTCCCTTTATCTGTACAACATTTAAATATTCCTTACGGAACTGATTCCATCAGATCCTTTCTGTTTCCTATTGGACATCTTTTTTTTCCCTCTTTCACTTCAAAGTTCATCAGTTACAAACTAGACCATACTTATCATAGAAGTTCTTTCATGTGTGAATTCCTTCTGTAAATACCTTCATGAAAATACACATATATATTGTACAAATTCCCTATGCATATACCAGTATAATCATGTTGAAGATCAAGATTAACCACCACAACCCTGATTTTTTGAATGACTCCTTGATAATTTGAAAGTATAACATTAAGGATACTTGAAAAGTCATAAGGAATCATATTATAATTTATTTAATACATATAAGCCTAGCCGTATACATATACATACATAATTTAAATGAAGTTACACCACTTGAGCTGACGATGCTTCTCCCAAGTGCTGTAGACTATCTAACAAAAACCTCAGTAACCAGGCATGAGAGACACCCTTTTGAATTGTTGGTGAGAGAAGTCCAAGAGGATCCCTAAACAATATATGCTATTGGGGTTGCCCTTTGCTACCTCCTAGAAGTTGAATTTAACTCCCTTTTGGTGAAGACACCATGTACTTAGGACACAGGACTCAGAGGATCTAAGCAGAATTTGACCTCAAGTCTGCTCCCCGAGGACTAGTTTCATAGAACCAGAAGGTGTTATGCAAGCTTCCAAGAGAGGGAAGAAACCAATATTCCTACGAAGTTACAATGTGTATGAGCCACAATAGTGAACAGCATGGCAAGATGTCCATAGGGAGCAATTGTGACAGTCATATCTTGATGATAACCAATAGCAGTTTAATTATACTTAAGGCCCACTCAATAGGAGGGAAATCATGCCTGGACTGGAATCCTAGGCAGCTATGCAAGGTTAGTGAGGTCATGCATCTTAGAGGAGAACCTACTATTGCCACTTTAATAAACCAGCATAATCCCTAATTGCATTCTGCATATTTATCCCTATTCCAACAGACAAGTGTAGGTCTCACCTTTCATCAAAGAAACTTCTTTTTGCAACAGAGAGAGACAGACTGTTACAGAAAGTCATAACTAGTCAAAAACACAGAGAACAAAATGCAGAGAGATCATGGGGTACCTAGCCCCAACTGATACATTTATAACACAATTCCTGCACCTAAGGCTCAGGGAACATCATAGATAAGAAGGCAGAAAGATTGTAAGAATCAGAAGACCAAGAAATCTCCAGGGAGATTGTGTCTCCTAAAATGACAAAGAAGCTTCTTCACCTATGATACTTCAACAACATGGCTGCCTAAACAAGACCTGAACACAAAGAACATCAACAGATATGGTAACAGGAAAGGGGACAATCTCATAGGACTCAACTCCTTGACAAAGAACTAAAGTCACCTAAGAAATGTTGAAAGCAGGAGAAATGGTCTTCCCTAGAGGTAAGCCCCATAGTTGGTTACCCAATACCAAGTCATCAGGCATGAAATCATATACGTAAAAATAATACTGCTGGGTGGTAGTGGTACATGCCTGTAATTCCAGCAGTTAGGAGGCAGAGGCAGGCAGATATTTGAGTTGGAGGCCAGTCTAGTCTACATAGTGAGTTCCAAGACAGCCAGGACTACACAGAAAATCCCTGTCTCAAAAAACCAAAAAATAAAAAAAAAAAATGAATAGGTTGAGCAAGTTGTATTCATATTTATGCATACATATGTACCAACAACAAAGAAAAAAGCCATTAATTTGAGAGGAAGCAAAAAGGGGAATGGGAGTGGCTGGAGGAAGAAAAAGCAAGGTGGGAAATAATGTTATATTTTCATTAAAAAATAAAAAAATTGGTAAAAAAAGAGTATTGTTCGATGTCCATGCTTATACATATATACTGTGGTTTCTATTGCTATTGATTTCTACTTTTAGCCTGTTACGATCTAATAATTTATAGTAAATTATTTCATTTAAAATATTTGTTGAGATTTACTTTATATTCTAAAATAGAATCTATTTTGGAAAAAGTTCCATGGCTTGCAGAAAATAATCTATATTTTGATACATGTTATGCTCATTTGAGAATAGAGAAACTTCAGTTGAGAAAATGCTCCCACCAGATTGACCTGTGGAAACCTATGGTGTATTTTCTTGATTGATGACTGATGTGGGAAGGCCTAGCTCACTATCAGTGGTGTCACTCCTGGTCCTGAGTGTTAGAAAAAGTCCGGTGGATGATTATTTTCTAGTTCCATCCATTTGCCTGCAAATTTCATGATGTCATTGTTTTTTTTACTGATGAATAGTACTCCATTGTATATATACCACATTTTCTTTACCCATTCTTTGGTTGAGGGGCATCTAGTTTGTTTCCAGGTTCTGGCTGTTATGAATAATGCTGCTATGAACATAGTTGAGCATGTGTCTTTGTGGTATGATTGAGCATTCCTTGGATATATGATTGATTCCCAATTTTCTGAGAAACTGCCATACTGATTTCCAAAGTGGCTGTACAAAGTTTGTACATCCACCAACAGTGGAGGAGTGGTCCCACAGCTCCACATCCTCTCCACCATAACCCAGATTCAAAAGGACAAACATGGTATGTACTCACTCATAAGTGGATACTAGATGTAAAGCAAAGGATAACCTGACTACAACCCACTGCTCCAGAGAAGCTAGCTAACTAGGAGGACCCTAAGAGGGACACATGGATTGCCCTGGGAAGGGGAAACAGATGAGCTCTCCATGAGTAAACTGGGGATGAGAGGGGCAATAGAGGGTAGGGGATGGAGGATGAGAACATAAGGGAATGGGATGGTAAAGATGGAATAGGGATGGAGTAGGGGAGCAATGAAAGAGACACCATGATAGAGAGAGACATCATAGGGATAGGGAGAAGCTGGGCACTAGGGAATTCCCAGGAATCCACAAGGATGACTCCAGCTTAGACTACTAGCAATAGTGGACAGGGTGCCTGAACTGGCTTACCCCAGTAATCAGATCAGTGAATATCCTGTCATCATAGAGCCTTTCTGCAGTAACTGATGGAAGCAGATGCAGAGATCAACAGCCAAACACCAGGCCAGCTCCAGGAGTCCAGTCAAATTGAGAGAAGAGGAATCCTGTGAGCAAGGGGCATCAAGATCATGATGGGGAAACCAACAGAGACAACCAAACCAAACTGGTGGGAACTCATGAAATTTATACCAACAACACCTATGGAGCCGCCATGGGACTGGACTAGACCCTCTGCATAAGAGAGACAGTTGTGTAGCTTGATCTGCTTAAGAGGCCCCCTGGCAGTAGGATCAGGATATATCCCTGGTGCATGAGCTGGCTTTTTGGAGCCCACTACCTATGGTAGGACACATCGCACAGCCTTGAGACAAGGGGAGGGGCTTGGACCTGCCTCAATTGAATGTGCCAGGCTCTGCTGACTCCCCATGGGAGGGCTTACCTTCTTTTAGGAGTAAATGGGGGAGTGGGTTGATGGGGGAGGCTGGAGGTACAGGAAGGGGAAGAGGAGGATCTGTGATTGGTATGTAAGATGAATAAAAAATTCTTAAAAAAAAAGAAAGAAAGAAAGAAAGAAAGAAAGAAAGAAAGAAAGAAAGAAAAGAAGGAAGGAAGAAAGAAAAAAAAGTCAGGTGGAACAAGTCATGAGAGCTAGGTTTACTGATTGGCTTATTTGGTCTTTTATTATTTAATTTATTGAGTTCTTTATGTATTTTGGATCTTAACTTTCTGTCAGACATATAGTTGAAAAATATTCTCTCCCATTCTGTGGTCTGTTTCTTCACTGTGTTGTTTCTTCTGCTGTGCAGACATTTTTACATTTCATATTATACTGTTTGTCCATTATGATTATTTTTGATGTATTGGAATCCCATTTATGAAGTCCTTGCCTATGCCTAGATCTTGAATCTATAAATGCACATACCATAATAAAAAATACTGAAAATTTTTGAATTCTTAAAGGCCTTTATCTTTGCAAAGATTGAAAATGATGTAAATGTTTTAATTTCAAGTCTTAGTAATTTAGCTTCGCATTTTCCATATCCTGTTGTAATTTATTGTTACTGTAAGTGTCCTATTCATTGTGAGCTTCTTGGACTCATCATATATGGCCATATATCTTATTCATTTTTATGTCTTCAGAACTTTTACTGAAAAGTAGTAATGGGACTATTTGCCTTTATATCATAGATATTTTGGATTTTTATCTATACATAATATGATCTTAGGGCATATAATATAAGGTTATGAAACTTAGATTCCTTATGATAAATGAGGGATAATTATATATATACATAAGCATTTTTGTGAGGATATAGGACAGTAATGTACAAAATCTGATCTATCACAGAGCCTGAAAAAATGCAAATATTAAAACATGATGCTATTTTCCTACTTAATGTTTGATTAAGAGTGGTCCTGATTTTTATATTTACATTTGTAATCAAATCATTAGCAATTGAACAGTGAATACATTTGTGAGAAGAGGAAATGGCTGAGGGAAGCAGGGAAAAAGAGCAAGAATGGCCACAGGAAGGGAAGTCAACAGATTACTCTAGTGAAGGAAGAGATGATGTCACTAGGATGAGGGCAGCTGGGGTGAAGAGAAGAAACTGGAGAGAAAATAAACATGGAGTAAGGAAGATCATTTCTAAGAACCATGCTGAAAACAATGGGGTATCTTTCTCCTGACTTCCACAGAAAAATACATTGGGTATGGAGCTGGGCAGAGAAGGGGAGCACCACCCAGGGTCTGTAATAGTGAGGATTAGTCATGGGCAAAGCAGCTGAAAGCAGAGTGTAGAGACTTCCCAGTAGGAAGAGGTAGAAGCATCAGGAACTCTTGGGAACAAAGGGGACATGTCCTGGGAATGTCAAGGCCTTAACAGTTTACATGCTATGCAGTGTGTTTATTCACAGGAGTTAACAGTTTACATGCCAAACAATGTGTTTATACACTGCAAGAAAATAATGCTCTCCACTATGCAATAATGATAACAAAGCTCCCAAGGATTCTGCCTTCCAGTTCTTTGGAAGCTTCCTTCACCTGATCTCATGCCGCTGGAGTGGCCATGTGCCACCACACAGGAGCACCACAAACTATTAAAGAACTTACTCTGGATCCACTGCCCTTCCACACAGCCCAGCCCTAAATACTCTTCCTCTTATGTGACAGATTTTTTTGCTCCATATTTAAAAACTGAATCTAAATATTAGTATGTGAACTGATCAATCAGGGAAATAAGTCCAAGTTTCCATGGGGTGCATGAGAAATCGAGCAAGATGGGTTTTGCCTATGTAGTTAGGATTTGCATATGCTGGAATACTTCTGAGAGATACCTTGTAACTCTCCTGAGATAAAAGCCAATTAAGAATCTACATGTAAGTACATGAGAGAAGTTTGTATAGAAAAATGAAGTCCTTTATGTTTTTTGGTTTCTATGGCAATAGCTATACATGCTAATATAGTAGTTATACATGCTAATTATATATCAAATGGCAGTGAATGGTTGTATTTCTTTCTGATAATTTCAGAGAAATGAGAACAAATAATTTCCTTTCTTCTGGAGTGGAAAGAAGCTGAAAATTGCTGTAGAGAACTTTTGAAAACATTTCAAGAATCAATATGTGATACTGTCTTTATTCCTTAGTCCTCACTCACCAAGCTTCCAGGTAAAGGTTTTATTTTAATCTTTGTATAAATAGGATGCTTATTTCTAGCCACAGAATACCATCAAATGATGCTTAAAATTGGTCTTCTGCTATTTGCATGTCCCCTAATGTGTCTGAGTGTGAGAATAGGTGTGGAATTGAACAATTTGCTTTCTGAAACACAAGCCACTATATTTCCTCTCATTTTCATTCTCACATTCTAATTTACTACTAGAACTAGATGAGACTGGATCTCAAGCCTGAATCTCCATTTGTTTGGCCACAGTTCTTCAGAGAGACAAAAATTCTTTCCATAGACTGCCTTTAATGAGCTGATCTCCCAGAATCTTTTTCACATGCTTGATTTTTATGCTCACCTGCTTCTTGCTATTTTCATAACAACTGCTTGCTGTATTGGGGACTTGGGACAAAATTTTATCCCAGTTACCCTTTTACCTTTAAGGATTGTTTATTCAGTGGTAAATAGGTAACTGGGTTATTCCCCAGCCTTTTTTTAAAATTCTGGTCCTGACATATTGCCAGTCCTCACTGGCCAACACAACTAAAGAGCTCCCCAAAATAGTTACAAAAATTATTACATTTTATTTATTTAGTTACTTCTATTTTGTGTTCATATATGTATGTTTGTCAGAGACCATGCATGCCACCCTGTACATGTGGGTGTCAGAGGGCAACTTGTGTACATGGATTATCTCCTTCTCTAGTATGAGTCTCAGGGATCAAACTTAAGTCATCAACATTGGCAGAGATACCTGTACCAACTAAGCTATTTGGCTGACCCTTTCCCATGTAAAGTAGAGCCTCACCTTGGGTCACACATCTTGAACGACCCCTCCACTGAAAATTAATACACAGTACTAAATCTGTGTGCATGTCTGTCTCTTATTCCTATGATCACAGAGAAAAATAGTTTACTAAGTAATTGTTGAATTGAGTTAAATTTGTAAGTTTGATGGAAGTTCCTTGGCATATGCAATAAATGTAACTCAAGCTGTTGGTTTCTTGTACCCAGCTTGGGAGAACACATGTCCTATCTACCTGCCATGGTTGGCTGCATCCAATGACCAGAGACTTTTGTGTCTTGTCTGAAGGAATAATTCAGGACACAGAGCCAGAAGATCCCTGGCAATTGCAGATCTGCTCAGACCTAATAGCTCTTAGTTTACTCTAAGTGCCCATGGACTTGATTTTTTGTGAAACGTATCAGAAGATCCAATGAAGTAGCTTGTCAGCATCTTTCTGCTCATCAAGAAAGCAAGCCTAAAGTAAATGTGGGTATTAAGGGCTCTATTTTATATCCATCCAATACAGCTTTCAAATAATTGTAATAATCACCACAGTATATTTCTAGTAGTATTACTATGTATTATTTTATCTGTTTATACTCTTTTTACTCTTAAAAGTGAGGAGCAATTTTCAGAAAGATGAAATACAGTACAAAAGTATACAGTAAATTTCCTTAAATAATGATTTTTTTTTTATACATTGATGATAAAGTTTCTGTCTGGATGAATGAGACTATATCCTTAAATTTATGTAACAATAGAATAATAATTAAAATAATATACTTATCCTTTGCTCTAGAAAAGTAACCTTATGGCTTAGGCACTTTCCAGGCCTGAGCAGCAGAGGACACAGATGTCTCCCTGCCATACCTCTTGGTTTCACGGGTTTTTGGGAAAGTGGGCACAACTGTCCAGGATCCGCTTGGCACCAAAGGCACCAGGGAGTCACTCACCATCATACCAAGCCTGTGGCTTCTAGGTCTGGCACACAAGAAATGAAAAGCAACATCTCTGAGCCATGCCTTGCAGCTGGGGTAAGCAGGACTAAACCCACTGCCACTTATAACTCAACCAGGATCCTGTCAGGTGTCAGGGGATCATTATGGTGAGCACGGTGGGGAAATGGAAGAGACAAAGAGCTAGAAGTGTGTATGGGCTGGGGAGAGAGGCCTATCTGAAGAGGTGAGGGCGGTGAGGAATAGGCTGACATGAACGGCCTGCTTACCACCCGAATCCAGGGTTATGCCCAGGCCTGGGCTATTGTCAAGGGCTATGTCTTGGTTCTAGGCTCTGACACAGCCATGAAGCCTGTGTTGGTTGATGTCTATGGCTCTTGTTGCCACTGAGGGCCGTGCAGAGGCCAGTAGTCTGAGCTTCCACCTGGGGCCATGATGGTGTCTAAGGGCCACGCTGCCACAGGGGCCATGCCGATCTGGGTTGCCTGCACTGCCACCTGGGGCCATGGTGACATCTGGGCCCTGACTGCTGCTAAGGATGTCTGGGTTCATGGTCCTTTCACAGCCAGGGTCTATGTTGATGTCCAGTGGACCATGTTGTTACCAAAGGCCATACAATGCCTGTATCTAAGTCACAGGCTGTGACCATGATAGTGTCTGGAGGCTGTGCTGCCACCAGAATCATACTGACCTGTGTGGCCTGTGCTACCACCAGAGACATGGTGACATCTGGGCCCAAGCTGTTGCTGAGGGCCATGTCTGGGTCCATGGTCCTGCAGCAGCTGGGGTCTGTGATAATGTTCACGGCCAGGGTTAGCACAGAGGATCATAGGAACCATGTGCATGGGAATCCAAGGGCTGTGTTGAGCCAGCTCCACTCTTTACTGGCCCTGAGATGGATGGCCCTGACCCTCACTGGATACTGAGGCAAAAGAGCTGGCCCTGCTTCTAATGGAAGCACTCTCACTCCCCATTTGGGGAAGATGACCCCACCCCTTGCTATGGGCATGCAAATCACCAGGGCAGCACACTAGAGCTGAACCTATTGTCTGGACACAGATGAGAGGACTCTGAGGGTATGAGAACAGCAGAGCTAGCTCCGCCCACCCCCCTTACCTGCCATGTAGTGGCATGAGTGAGAGTAAGATGTCTCCCCTCCCCCCTTGCTATCTATCTGCAACAGGCAAGAGCTAGTCTTCTGGTAAGAGAGGAAGAGAACTAACCCTGCCCCTCACTAGCTGCAGCACACCCCTCCCCATATACCCTCTGCAGCAATTGTGAGAGAGAGGGCCTTGCACCTCACCTGGGCAAAACAGTGGAACTGACCCTGGTGGTGTGAGTGTGAGCAAGTTGAATCTGGGGACCTGAGAACTGGCCCCACCCCTTGCCGCAGGGTGCACTTGGGTGAGCTAGTTGAAGCAGTGCTAGAGGTTGCCAGGGCAGTAATGATGAGGGCAAGAAGGTAGGCTGACCAATCCAGCTACCACACAGGCCCAGAACCAGGGCTATGAGTTAGCTCACCCATCATCCACTGCATCTATGAACTGTTAGAGTTTGTAAAGGGGATGAACCTACAGTTTCAAAACTTCAGGATTTCCACAACACAGGACAACAACAGGATATCCAAGAGGAGCCCCAGGGAGAGCCCATTATCAATAGTGTAGCAGAAGCCAGAGTCCTTGAACCAGACCAAGGACTCACAGCAATGTGAATACTTAGAAGTAAAACTGAATGGACTAAAGGGTAAACTGTGTGACCCAATGGGCAATGTTGAGATCCTTGTCCTTTTGGGAGGGGGTTGGTTTTTGTTTTGTTTTGGGGTAGTTTGTGTGAGCAGAGAGTGAAAGTGAGGAGACAAGGAGATAAGTGGGATCAGGATGCATGATGTGAAATCCATAGAATCAATAAAAGTTGAGAAAAAAAAGGAAACTTAGTAGAACACACACACACACACACACACACACACACACACACACACACACACAAATGCTTGCCTTGTAACCAACCTTGTTGCTGTAAGTTAATAGAAAACCCAATTCTAAATTTCCTAACCACAGGTACTAAAGACAATGAGAACTGATAATAGAAAGAACAGTGAATAGCAACAACCCCATGACATGGTGACAGATTCATATCCATGCCCTGATTAACTCACTTATTAATTGTATGATTAGGATAAGTCAGCTAAGGTCACTGAATTTCATTTCACCATCTGTAAAATGGGGAGTAGCTACCTCATAGGTTTCTTGTGATGACTAGATAATGCAGTACATGGGACAATCCTAGTCCATGACCTGGCACAAGGATCAGACATCAATGGCAGCTGCCACGGTGGTGGTGATGATGACTTTTAAAACTGGTAGTTCCAGCTTAATTTGAATGATTATTAGAAGCTTTGAAAACTGTGAAATGACAGTAAGTATATTTAAATGGTTGCATCTTTATTTATAGAGCAATTATTATATATTTCCATTATAAAATTTGCAGTGAATAGCAATCAGGCACTTAGTACAGGGAAAGCATTTCCTATGAGGACTCTGTCACACATAATCAGTTAAGTGTTAAATAAATTCTAGATGAAGGTTTACTGTTTGCCTTCAAATACAACTGCTATTGTCACTATGATTATTCTTCATTGAATTCTTCAGTTATCACAACCTGTATTAGGTGTTTTACACATACTTTTATAGAAATCTGTTAACATTATCATACCCTTTGTACAGATAAAGAATTGTAAGTAAAGAGTTGCTGTGATCTTTTTGAAACATCAAGTGACTCAATCTCCTTATCCTCCTCCATTAAAGGTTCTTATCAAAAGTATTTTTTATTGTTTCCCTTAAAAAATTATTAAATTGTTGATTCTTTGTGGATGGATGAAAATATTTATGCTAATTCAACTTCTATAATGGAAATTTTTTGCAACATCAAAATGGAAAATAAAAGAAACATTTCAAGGAGTGTATGTCCAGCCCATGACAGCAATGGAAAAACTACTAATAAAAGCACTAGGCATTTTAAAAACAATTACATGGATTTGATGGAATGTTGTTGTTTCTGTTCCTGAGAGACATCTTGCCTGCATGTTAGGGATGCACTTGGGCCACAAGCAGGGCAGCCATTTGGCAGAGTACATTGAAATAATGGGTGGAAAACTCATTTTCTAAAGAGGAAAGGGCAACACCTAGAAGGGAAAGAATATTGTGTTGATACTTCCAGGATCCTATTAAAAACAAAGGCCTATAAAATAGCATTTCCAGGGTAGAAAAGCAATACACCTTCAAATAACTTCACCAAGAGGAAGCTGGGACAAAGACAAGGGTAGAATTATAACCATATAAGATTTGCAACACAGCCAAGTAGAGTTTATTATTTATCTAAAGAATATTCATGGTACACTATATCTTGTGCTCAGTAGTTATGAAAATTTACCCAAAGATATTTAATGATGGAAGGGGATAACATTTATATCTATTGCATCAGAATCAACAATAGGAACTTTCCACAATTTGGGTGGAGAAAGAATGATTAAAATAATTATTGTATGTTCAGATAGGTTGGGAGTATAGCATTTCTAAACTACCCTCATCAGGTAAATACTCCTGAGCATATAGAAGCATATTAAGACAGAGATCAAATTTTTAAGCAGTTTTTTAATACATAGTTACACAAATGTTTCTGTGTCCACCAGTGTGTGTTGGTATTGTTTGTGAAGGTGGTAAGATAGAAATCTCTTTAAATATGTATGGAAGTAAGCTCACAAAATCCTACATATGCTCCTATCTGTAATGGAACAATCATGAACTTTAGAGTCAGTCTTGTGAATCAAATCCTGCTGCAACATGGTAGTTTCATGACTGCAAAAGATGGTTTACTTTGTTCACATATGAACTGGGGAAAAACATCATCTGATTGCTAAGTTCATTTTTATAAGAGTTTAAAATAAAACCATGTATGTGTGATTTTTGCCACAGAAGAAACATGGGCATGATGAATGATTTGTGAAATAGCTCAATGTGAGCAGCTAGCCAGCACTGGCTAGTGGTGTCCTGGGGAAAGGGTTGTCTGAAAGACCGTAGATGACTGATATAGATTTGAACCCTTAACTGCTCTCTTTCTCTTATGCTTCCATTCTGTACATAACTGGAAGTCACTGCTTGTTTACAAATATTTATTGAGTACATTCTATATTTTAGGTCCTGAAGATGCATTTGGAATGTTACAAACTCCAATGAAGGTTTTCTTCTTCTTGAGTGATTGTACCATCCTTTGGGTATCCCCAGTTTCAACCTTCCCCTTTCAGGTGTGTATTCTGCTGCTAGTGTAAGCTATTCAAAGAATATTTAAAAATCATACTCATCTCTTCTGAAAAAACTCAAGGTCTTTCTTCACCCTAAGGAGATTGAATTTCCTAATTGCAGACATAATGGCTGTTTATAAATGGTTCTAGTCAACCACTTTTGCTTCAGCACTATTTCCTACTTTATAGCTCTTACTTACTGATCTACCTGCCCTTCTCCAATCATGCTGGAAACTATGGGAAGTGCTATTTCTTTTAATTTCTTATCACCAGACTGAGTAGCTTATTTCTCTTCCCTTGACACACATCTCCTACTAATGCTTCCACTGTTAAATACCTATGCAAACAGTTTTTGACAAAACATATCAAAATGAAGGGAGAAGAAGCTTCCTCACCTTGTGCCCACTGGACTGAGTATCCACAAAGTGAGTCTGTTACCATAATCCTGACGTTGACAGAGGTCCAACAGAGAGTGATGACAATGAGGGTAGAGATTATTTCCTCTAACAAAAACATGGTCCAAGAAGACAACTAACGTTGAATCAATAGGAAGTTAGCATTTAATCTATATAGTTCTTTTTTTCCTTGACTTTAAAACATAACCTAAGTCTTTCAAACTCGTTTACATAAGAACTGAGTTTGAGATGATTCTATTTCACTTATTTTCCCTCAAATTTCATTTTTAAGAAAATCAGCATTATTCTATATATTTGAGGTATATTTCATGATGTTATGGGATGTATACCAATAGTAAAAATGGTTACTGGAGTAAGAAAAATAACATTTCCTAACCAGATCAGAAATAATTATTTAAGTTATTAAAAAATATTAAATCAATGAGACTTTCCACATTACTGTACACTAGTTATCATCACTAGACTGAATGGTTTCTCAGGTCCAGAGTAATTGATTAAGGACCCATAGCTGAAATCACTGTTTTTCTTTTTCATATGCCCTGGCTTTCCTACTACTGAAGCTGCCTGCGTAGTTGTTTCTGCCCAGAACTGACTCACTCTTAGGTAATGAAGAAAATCTTCATCTGGCTTTCTTAGAAAAATAGCTTTAAGATTGGGAGGGGAATGTAAGTTTTGTGTGTGTGAGTGTGTGTGTGTGTGTGTGTGTGTGTGTGTGTGCTCAATGTGTGTGTTGCCTGCATATGTGGATTCAACAAGAGCTAAGTTCTGACATTTCACGAATATGAGTTCCTCTCCTCACAAGCCAAATTAGGCATGGCCTGGTTCTAGGTTTCTTTGGAACAATGATTTGAATTAATTTTGTTTTTATAGCTTAAAGTGAATCTCTGTGTTACTCATAAAACCAGCAGCCTGTGGGCCAAATGAGATGAGGAAAAGAAGATCTCTTAGGGTGATGCCAAATTCTTCCCACTTCTCCTCCTTCCATGTTAGGAAATAACCAAGAATGCATCTTCTGTGGGACAGCAACATGTGTACACAACAGGGACAGCTGTGATTGAGCTCCCTACAAAAATCTATCTTAAATCACTAGAATTTCTACCTATTTGGTTTCAAGTATATAAAATGATCTGCAATGCTGGAGAAGCATAGCTGGAAACAGGCCGGAGTGAGAGAGTATCGCTCAAAGGGAAGGTCACGCTGACTGAAGAGGATGAAAACCATCAGACTGACTGACAGAAATGGGTTATCATTGAAAGCATGAACTTTCAAGTCAAAGAAAGGATGTTTTTGCAACATGGTTCTGAGACTCTCTTGTGGCTATGTATAAAGGAAGGGAAGAGGTCTGTGTTTGGGAGAGGTCAAGCCAAGTGTGCTTTAACTACACTAAAATATAAAAATGAAAGAATAAACAATTAAGAAAAGCAGGCAATGGAGGAAGCAATAAAAAATGTAGTGATAGAAAAGTCTTTTCATTCCCTATGCTCTACCCTTCACAGGACCATCCGAGTGGTCAGTGTGTTTGTTACTTGGTGAGTTTATTTCTGTCTTTGTTTTCATTTCAATGTCAGAACTAGTCACTGGAACTAGTCACTGGAATTCAGTGCATTTATTCTGGTCACCCTTATGGGAGGGAAGTCTAAGATGAAGTCACAGAAATGCTAATTAGAAATAGGAAATTATTTCCTCTCAAACACTTCTATGTGTTCTTCCTAAGTTTCTTGAACCTTCTCTCTCTCTCTCTCTCTCTCTCTCTCTCTCTCTCTCTCTCTCTCTCTCTCTCTCTCTCTTTCTCTCTCTCCATACTGTTTTTCAATTCAGACTATGACACATCTTGTAAACTTTTTCTAGACACAGCCTACTTGCTTTCTGTTTGGAATAATGCCCAAAGTTACATCCTAATTCTCCCTTCCCACTCCCCTTATCCAATGCTCACATGATCTCATCTTCCTACAAATAAACTTTCTTTTCCTAGCAGCTCCACTACATCCAGGTAACAGCATGAGAAAAACAATTGAAATATGGGAGTCATTCCTGATGTGGAATAAAACAAAGCCCTAGAGGTTTGTGAAATCCAGGAACGCAGTCATAACTGCATCAAAACAAAGATTATGTCCACTAAGTACAACTTGATTTATAAAATATTTTCCCAAATAAATTTTATAAGTGTATTTACAATTTTATAATTAGGTAATATTTTTCAGTAGTTACATAAGCAACATGAACTACAATGTCTGAGAATAGACGTAAAATGTTCTTTAGACGGTACCTTTGTTTTGGAGAAAAGATGGAACTGCAACAGATCTAAGACACCACAATGAGGACACACTCTCATTGGGGATAATGCTAGAGTCTTTTGACACCTAGTCCACTTTCTATCTAAATACGAGCCTAACTCTCTGTTTTCACTCCCAAGCTACTCATCTTATGAGATCAACCATAGGATAGGGGTAGGATCCAGGGTTTACACTGTCCATACCTAAATGTGTTTACAGGTGACATCAGGAGAAGCAGACATATAGACAGTTTCTAAAGAGCTGGAGTGCTCTTTGGAATCTAGAGGAAAAAGACAGTTAAGGGAGAATCAATAGAAACTAAATCTAGATGGATAGAGGTTATTAAAGGGACACAGAGAATAAAGTAAAAGTGGAGCAGGCTTATTCACAGAGGAAGAGTTATCTGCTGCCCTCCTCTGTGCTCTTGAAAGGAGAATGTTCCTTTGGTGATAAATTAAAGTCGCATGGATGGAAAAGAAGAAGAAACGAATGTAAGGGAAAGAATTCAATCAAAATCTTAGTTTAATAAGATATGACACTTTGGAAAGATGTAATTGGTCTTGGCCACCCTTTATATCCCAACCTCTCGATGCTCAGTGCACAGAAGAATAAATGAAGACAACACTAGGATGTACCTCTCCTCTTTGAACCCATGGAGAAGGGAATGGTGATGTAATCCAGGCCAAGAGAATGGCTATTCTATTCACCAGCTGCAGAACCCCAGGAAATCACCAAATTACTCTGAGTCCATAATACCATTAGGAAGATTGCGTATATCTGAAGATAATGGTGCCCATATCTGATTAGCACTTGTGGGAGTATCACTGCGAAAGAGTTCAGGGGTTTGTTCCCAGTGTGCTCTCTGCTTTCTATTTGTGTATAGAGATGTGAGCTCTAGCCTCCTGCTGCCTGCTACCTCTGTTCTGCCATCATGGGCTCTAACCCTCCAAAACCATAAACCCCAAATAAACCCTTCTATACATTTTTATGGTCAGGGTATTTTATCAAAGCAATAGAAATATAACTAATAGCCTCCTCTTTTCTTTCCATTTCTAAATCATACCTGATCTATATGCTAAATTTCTAGACTGGGTCTCTCATTATTTCTTATCTGGGTTGTAAACATTTTCTAAACTGGTTACACTGCTTTAAGTACTGTCATTCACGTTTTGTTTCCTATACGATATTTTTAAAATATGGATCTGAGTATGATATTACCATAATTAAAACTGATCACTGGTTGCCAGTTATCTAAGCTAAGAGTCAATACTCTTAACAGTGCCAGTACAGCTACCAAGATTTCGTTCTCCTGTTTATGTTCCACCAATGTCAACTATGCGAAATGTCCTTCCTCCAAGTGCTAACCCTCTTAACACCTTTTGTTCAAATTGTACTCTCTACTCCCACCTGCTCTTTCCTAATGACCCCTCCCCCATTTTGATAATGACTGTGTCCCAACTGCTGACATGTTTTATTTTTTAATCTTTACTGGGAAAAAAAAAAAAAAACAAAAAAACCCTCACAGCAGACATTTACCATCTTGCATTTTAAGTAGACAGCATTGCTACTGCATGTATGCACACACATGGTTGTGAATAGTTATTTAAAACTTTTTCATGTTGTGTATCTCATCATACATTATACAGTTTCCCATTTCTCATTTTCTCTTCCACCCTACTCCTTTCAACTACCATTATATTTTGTGCTGGAATAAATTTGGCTGTTCTAGATTTCTCACATAGGTAAAGTCAATTAGTATTTTGTGTCTGCATGTGATTGTTTTATTTAACTTAGCATAATGTCCCCCATGTTCATCTGTAGCATGTGGCTGTTGTAGCATATAGCAGGCTTAATTTTCAAGACCAATTAATATTCTATCATGTATATATGTCACATTTTCTTCCTCCATTCATCTATAGATGGACATCCAGGTCTTTGATGTCCATGTCTTTATTATTGTGAATAATGCTGGGAAAGACATGCATGTACAAATTATTTTTGAGATCCTGGTTTTCTTTCTCATGAATATATACACAAAAGTGCAATTGATGGCTCACACAGTGGCTCTGGATTTAACTTTGTGAGAAGTCTTTACATGGAGTTTAAACCATCTTGCGATCCAACTGATAATGCACAGCATTTCTAAATTCTCTTTCTTGCCAACTATTGTCATTTCCTGGATTTTTAAAATAGTGGATGTTTTAATGGGTATGAGGTAACACTTCACTGTGGTTTTGACTCTTATCTCCCCAAACAGTGATGCCAAACATCTTTTCACCTTATATCCACCTGTGCATTTTTCTTTTTAGGCAATACCTCTTTCCTGTGCCCATTTAGAAATTTGTTTTCATTGTTATTATTGTTGTAATTGAATTTTAGCAATTACATATACATGCTCAATACTAACTTCCTATCCTCTGTATTGTTTGTTTGCAAATATTCTTCCCGGTCTACGGGATGGCCTTTTTACTTTGTTTTATGCTTTAGTTTTCATTTTTCTCTGTGCAGAAGTTTTGAGTTTGTTTTTGTTATCTGTGCTTCCTGTCATATCCACAAAGTTTTGCTCACCACTTTTTTTGTATGAATTTTAGAAATTTCCTAGCTTTGGGTTTTATATTTGGGTGTTTGATCTACTTAATTTTTGGTAGAATAGTTCATTTTCATTCCTAGGCACATACTTATACAGTTTTTGAAACACTAATTGTTAAAGCGACTGCCTTTTCTCCATGGTGTAGTCTGAGAACACTGGTCAAAAACCATTTGAGTGCCTATGTGAGGATTTACTTTTTTGTCTCTATTCTGTTCTGTTTTTCTAATGTCTGTATTTATGCCGGTGCTGCACTGTTTTGATTACTATAGTTCTGAATTATGTTTTGAACTCAGGAAATGTGAGGCTACCAGCTTTGTTCTTTTTATTCTTTCAAGCTTTAAGACTCCTTGTGAGTTTGCATAGGTAAATAGTTTAGTAATACTATGTCTAGAATAATGAATAAACCAGATTGCATACTCCATCTGAATTATTAGTTTAGGAATGAATTTTCTTTAATAACACTCTCAGCACAGTGCTTCACTTATACAAACACTGCAGCTATGGATTAGTGAGCATTGTACTCAACCTCTTGGCTGTAACTCTGAGGAGTCCTTGGTGAATAGAATTTCCTGAGGGACTGTAGTGTTAGTGTGCTTTTCTCTTGACACTAGAATGAAGATTTTCTCATTGCATTTTTTTCACTCCTTGGTTTTTAATAACACAGATTTTCTCCCTTTCTCATCCACCTCCCTTACACATATAACCCTTTTCTGGCTGGGAATACAAAAAAAAGTCAGGGAAGTGTTATCAAATTAAATTTACCTTATATATTCTGAGTATCAGTCCTCTGTCAGATGTGGGATTGGTGAATATCTTTTCCCATTCTGTAGGCTGTTGCTTTGCTTTGTTGACCGTATCCTTTGCCCTACAAAAGCTTCTCAGTTTCAAGAGGTCCCATTGATTGATTGTTTCTCTCAGTGTCTGATCAGCATTGTTTGTAATAGCCAGAACATGGAAACAACCTAGATGCCCTTCAACTGAAGAATGGATAAACAAAATGTGGTACATATACACAATGGAATACTACTCAGCAGAGAAAAACAATGACATCATGAGGTTTGCAGACAAATGGATGGATCTAGAAAAAATCATCCTGAGTGAGGTATCCCAGACTCAGAAAGACAAACATGGTATGTACTCACTCATAACAGGATACTAGATGTGGAACAAGGATGACTGGACTGCTACTCACAACACCAGGCAGGCTACCTGGAAAACAGGACCCCAAGAAAGACACGGGGATCGCCCAATGACAGAGAAATGGAATGAAATCTACATGAACAGCCTGGACATGAGTGGGGGTAGTGAAGGGCGAGGGTCGAGGGAAAGAGAGCTTGGGTGAGTGGGAGATCCCAGCTGGATCAACAACAGAGAGGGAGAACAAGGAATAGGAGACCATGGTAAATGAAGACCACATGAGAATAGGAAGAAACAAAGTGCTAGAGAGGCCCACAGAAATCCACAAAGATACCCCCACAACAGACTGCTGGCAATGGTCGAGAGACAGTCCGAACTGACCTACTCTGGTGATGGGATGGCCAAACACCCTAACTGTCGTGCTAGAAACCTCATCCAACTACTGAGAGATCTGGATGCAGAGATCCATGACTAGGCCCCAGGTGGATCTCTGGGAGTCCAATTAGCGAGAATGAGGAGGGTTTATATAAGAGAGAATTGTTGAGACCAAGGTCGGATAAAGCACAGAGACAAATAGCCAAACGAACGGAAACACATGAAATATGAACCAATGGCTGAGGGGTCACCAACTGGATCAGGCCCTCTGAGTGGGTGAGACAGTTGATTGGCCTGATCTGTTTGGGAGGCGTCCAGGCAGTGGCACCGGGTCCTGTGCTCATTGCATGAGTTGGCTGTTTGAAACCTGGGGCCTATGCAGGGTCCCTTGGCTCGGCCTGGGAGGAGGGGACTGGACCTACCTGGACTGAGTTCACCAGGTTGATCTCAGTCTGTGGGGAAGGCTTTGCCCTGGAGGAGATTGGAATGGGGGGCGGGCTAGGGGGAAGGTGAGGGGAGCGGGAGGGGGGAGAACAAGGGAATCTGTGGCTGATATGTAGAACTTAATTGTATTGCAAAATAAAAATTAAAAAAAAAAAAAGAAATAAAAGACTTTCATTCTGAAAAAAAAAAAAAAAATTAAATTTACCAAGTCTAACCAGCCCTTGGGGAAGGCAGGAAGGAAAAGGAACCCTCGGTGGGAAGTATGGAGGATTACTTGATTAAACAGAGTTTTAAAATTAGATTCAACTTTATACTTAAAATTTCAAATGAATTTCCTAGGTGATGAAACTACAGTAGCTCTGTGAACACCATTTTATTTTTATTTTTTTTAAAGACCCGCTTGAAATGTTACTGCATTTTGAATAAAACTTAAGAAGTAATTTCTCATTTGCTTAACACAGATTTTTTTTTCCACTTCAGTACACTTGTGCACATTTTCAAAACTTACAGTAAATTTTATTCACTACACAAGAAAATGCATTTGACAAATCAGGACATGGCCAGACTTGTAAAATACCTTTAAGCACATTGACATGTTAAGAGTGCAAATCCTAACACTGTCACTTTAAGGCTTTGTGGCCCTTTTAACATTTGTGAATTGCAAATTCCTTGTTTATCAATTAGACTAAGATACTAAGAAGGGGTTAAGTAAATGCTAACATTGTTTGGCAGGCATGGGGACAGCAGGGAGTTCAGGTTAAGCTGGAGTAAACAGGAAGTAAAAAGGATCAGCTCTGAGGTGTGGCTTCCAGATTTGGAAGAATCTGGAGGAGATGAAGGCTCCAAACTCAAAATTTAGATGGTGAATGTGTCATATGTCATATGCAACATAGGATCCTGTTGTCTCAGGAAATTTATCTGGAAAGTGCTTGGGACATGGGATTAGAGTTAGCATAAAGTAGTAAGGAAATATGGGTTGCAGGAGCCTGGGAAGATAAAGCACACAAAAATTAACTGAAGAAGATTGGGAAGGTACTCAGATTAAGTCCTTGTCACATAACCATAAGAATATGATTTCTATCCCCAGAATCCATATAAAAAAACAGATATAGTGGCCTTTGTTTATAATCATAGTACTAGAAAGTAGAGAAAGCAGGACCATATTTTTGAGGGTCATTTGAGATGAAGAACATTTAACACATTTCTTGGCATATAGGAAACACTTAAACATGTTTTTGATGACAGTAATGAGTGTGATAAAGAGAAGAGAATGGAAGCAGAAGGCAAGATGATCATAATGGTATTGACATGACACCATAACTTTCTGCTGTATCATGTAAGCTAAATTATATTTACAAATATACACCAAGCACATGCATACAAGTTTACATTTCCCCAATTTGTTGCTTGACTATCACTTTAGAAATGGGTGGCTAGGCCAAATATCTTACAGCAGAAGATAGGAGAAGGCAAGCAGACAAGGCTAACTGCCAAGAACTAGACCCTTCTCCTGGGATAGGACTGGGAGCTGCAAAGAAGTGATCAATTAACAAGGGAGAGAAAACATAGCTTAAAAACAAACACAAAATTAAAATTACGTCCTTTCTCCACCTCCCTTCCATTCTCTCACTCTCTTTCTATCATAGTATGTTCAGGCTACTTTAACAAAAACACTAGACAAGGTAATTTGTAAATAATAGATGTTCTTGTCTTGATTTTGGAATCTGGGAGTCTACAAGCAAAGAAGGCATTGAAGCACTGGGGACATAGGAAGGGCTGGCTTTGTGTTGAATCTAGTGTCTTGTTGCTGCATCCTGATTGGGGGAAGCTGTGAATGCCATGTCCTCACATGGTACAAGGAAGACAGCATGAAGGGCAAAGAAAAGTAGAAGTATTTCCCTCAAGTCCATTTATGAAGGCACTAACCCTCGTGGGCTAACCACCTTTCAACTGGCTTTATTTACTATTACATTGGGAATTGAATTTCAATGTGAATTTAAGAACAACATAAACATTCAAACCAAAGAAATTTATTGTTAATATACAATTGTTTCAGTCTACATCTGCTGCTGTATCAAAATGCTGTGAATGCAGTAATTTATAAACAAAGGAAGCTTGTGTTTTCACAGTTCTGATTGTTTGAAAGACCACAAAGACACTCCCACCTCAAGGCTTGGGGAACATTGTGGTAGAGGAGTCAGAAAGATCGTAAGAGTCAGAGGATCAGGGATTTGCTGTGAGACTGCTTTTCCTAAGAGTGTCAGAAGCTATACCCATAGTCTCATCAATATGAATGCCTAGACATGAGCTGAACTATAGACATGCTAAAGTGGACAGTGGGAGGTAAAGTCCACAAGGCCTTACCCCTACACAAAGAAATACAGGCAACTAAAGATTGCTGAGAGTGGGAGAAATAAGTCTTAAGCAGGGAAGGACACACTAATTAGTTATCCAATACCATACGGTCAGCCCTGAAAATGCACATATATGCTTATAATAGCAATCAATGAGAAAAGAGACCATGAGTTTGAAAGAGCAGAGAGAAGAATATAGGAAGATTTGGAGGGAGGAAAGGGAAAGGAGGAAATAATGTAATTATATTATAACCTCAAAAAAAAAAATCTACAAAAAAGGAACCAACAGATTCACTGTCTGGTGAGAAGCCACTTTCCAGACAGATTCTTTTTTTTCTGTGCTTTACCACGGTGGAAGAAACAAGGAGTCTCTCTCAGACCTCTATTATAAGAATACTAATATCTTAATGGATTCAATTCTTAAGGCCTCATCTCATCATAAATACTACTATTCTAACATGACTTTAACATTAACAAATTTTGGTATTTCCTATGGTAAAATAAGGTAACTATTCCTTGTTTTAAATCACTGAGCTTTTTCTGTTCAACATTTGGCTTCTACCCTGTATGCTCCAGCATTTCTTTGCTCTTACTGGACCCAAGTAGCCTTCATGGTTGTTCAGCATAAAGCTACTCATGCATTCTGGGTTAGTTATTTCTTAAACATATATGTATATGTATGTATGTATATATATGTATATAAATATATATATATATCTCCTATATAACCTATAATAATATGCCTTAAAAGCATAACATATCCCCCCCTTTCCCTTCATAGTACGTAATACATAGTCAATGTTGAATAAGTATGCATTCCTTTACAGATGTAATATTTTGAAAATAACTGAGAGGTCCTTCTATATAGAAATTATACCTTCCCATGAGTCTACACTCACTGCCTCCCTTTTTTCCTTATTCATTTTCCTATTAAGCCCCATGAATAGGGCTTCTAACACTGAAATTATGCTCTCTGATTTCTCCAGATGGCCTATGTTAAGGGATCATCAATGTTCTTGTTTTATTTTTTCTACAGCATATAGAAATAATTGCACAGTCTCTATTTAGAGAGCTTTAAAATATTCTCTCCAGAAATTAATTGGCAGAGGTTGCTTGGGGACAGGAATGAGAGCAGGGATTGTAAGTAGGGAAATAGGTTCATTATTATGAATATGATTATAGATTAATAATATACTTGTGTCCATATTTATCAAATTGTGTACTATAAATATATATAGTACTTTGTCGCTATGGTTTATATGTTTGCATTCCCCTAGAATTCCTGTTGATATCCTAAATCCCAAGATAATAGTATTTATTATGAGGTGAGGCCTAAGGAATCGAATCAATTAAGATATTAGTATTCTTATAGTAGAGGTCTGAGAGAGACTCCTTGTTTCTTCTACCATGGTAAAGCACACAAAAAAAGAATCTGTCTGGAAAGTGGCTTTTCACCAGACATTGAATCTGCTGGTTCCTTTTTCGTGGATTTTTTTTTTTTTTTTGAGATTATAATATGAGAATTCTGAGGAGGCTATATTGTTTGAGAACTATTGGCTTCCATCAAGATTTGTGTACCACTAATGCATCTTTAGTATTTTCACGACATGCTGGCCACTGTTGTGGTGCAAAGGCATCTTAGCATAACAGAATACTAATAGAAAATATCTCGAGGTCATTAAGAATTGGTTACACAAGCACATTACTTGGAGATAAGAAGAACATAGGAGAAAAACATTTAAATTTTTGTAGAGACTGCAACTAAGGAGCAAGATTGAGAGTAATGAAATGTGGGCAGGAAGAACTATTTTTTCTTTATACTATAAACTTCTCTTTGCTATTTGATCTTTTGATTATGTACTTAACCCATTACTGTGCTAAAATCATTTAAAGTTTTAAAAAATACATAATTTTGAAGAATTTAATAACAAAGATCATATAGAACAAAAAGAGACATGACTAATTCTCACATGTCCTTTCCTTTCTTTGTTTAGTAGATATTTATTAAATTTCCACAGTCTGCCAGCACTGAATCTGAGCTAAAATAGACTTGATTGCTCTCACAATTCCATTTTTCTTCACTATGTATTAAATGAGCACCCATGCCAAGTGGTATGTATGGTTGATAGAGGTCACAGTGGAGAAATCCAGAAGAAATTCTCAGTGTAACCTGTTAGGAGATAGGGGAGAGTGTTTGTAACTAGAGACTCTCTTTTACACAGAGGTCCATCTTTGGATTGGTTCTGGTTATTAAAGGGATTTCACTAAACAGCAAACTTCTTGAGGGCAAGTATTGTTTTCAGACTCATCTCTAAGCTCTCAAGCATTGCCTTAGCACAGGGTAAACACTTAACAACATTTGGTAACCTGAGTTCAGCCCCAAATGTCAGAACATCCAATTTGAAACCCTTTATGAAGACTTCCAATCCAATGGAGAACAAAGCTCTTGGCTTTCCTTACATTTAAATCCAAAGTGGCAGGAGATGCAATCCTACAAGATTGCATTGGTTCTGGTTTGAATGGGTCTTTCCCTCTCCTCTCAAGAACACTGTTGTCTGACTTATCCTGCTAATTACATGCCCTGGGTGATCGGATCCAAACTCAGCACATGCAATCTTTGCAAGTCTGTCCTCCCCTGTATAATTCTAAGACCTTTATGGAAATAGACAAGAACAATGAAGGGAGGCTGGAAGAGGGAAGAAAGCTACCCTATAATCATGTTTATTGTTTTTATAATAGGTTTATAGAAATTATGAATGGAGCTATTTATTAATAGGAATTTTAATTATCCACCATGGTGAAGGGTGAGGCAAAATATCTCTCAGCCCCACTAATTAATGTGGATATTCAATGTCTGTTAATTAAGGACAAAAGGGACAAAAGGAACACAATCCACTCTTGACACTGATGAATGCAAAGTCAAACCAATAGCTTATTTCCAAATTAACATGGCTGATAAAAAGTCAAGCTCAGACCCAAGTCTTTCCTCCTCAGGGAGCTATAATTTTCCTGTTTAGACAACAGAATAAAGGGCTCATCTGTAGTCCCAGGAACAAAGCCCAGCACTGCAGCCCCTAAAGATGAAGAGGCTATGGATTATTGTGTGAGGCCTGCATTTCAATAGGTACTTTGCAAGCCTTTTATACCCTTAGCTTACCCTAGGAACGCTTGCCAGCTTCAGATTCAAGGTTAGGCCTCAGCCATGCGGGTCTAAAATAATTCCACCTCTCAGAGCTTGGACACACAGACTTCTTGGCCTCTTTAAATCAATTCTTTCTGCTTGCTTCTGGATTTATGTAGTCAGGTGATGAGTCACATGCATATTAGTAACCAGTCTCTCTTGCAGCAATTGTGTTTGTGTTTGTCAGTGGCCAATATCATCTCTCAAGTCTTCAGAGGAAAATAAGAAAAGAAAATTACTGCCAATTGATAGTTAGTTTGTAATTCCATGATCTATTGGTGTGGTATTCATCTCCTGTCCTTGGGTGCGAAGAGGAGAATGAAATCTGAGCTGGTTTTAAACTTACAGATGTTGGTATTTAATTAGTTCCAATGTTAATTCTAGTGAAGTTAAGAGGCTTGTGTAAAGTCATGCATTTAGTAAGTTCAGGCACTAGGAATCAATAGTTTGATTCTAAACTCAGTTTTCTTACTGATATACCAAATGCTTTTAAGTTGTATGTTCCTTGGGATCAATGGCTTTTCTCAAGTTTTATTGTAGGAAATACCATGTCCATCCATTCACTTATTGGTTTTGTTGGTAGTGATGGTGCAAGTATAATTAAGGCACAGGAGAGAATAGAGTTTATCACTCATGAGCACGTACACATGCATGTTCTCATGCACACCTGCATGCACACACACAAACAACTATAATATATCTGTGGGAGGGAACAATATTTTTGTTTATAATTAAAACACAGTACAGAGCATAATGCATATATTCATTTAATAAATAAGCAAATGTATTGTCTGGTGTGTACGTAGCCATGTAAACAGATTATGACCATAAGATATGCAGATATGCAACTTTGAAGGTCTGTTAACTAGTAATGTATCTAGAGTGCTAAGGGAACACCCAAGTGAGCCCCTTTCTCTTGTAGAGTGAAAGAAATAACTGACAGTGAGCCATATCTGCCACATCAGGATGAACTGATAGGAGGGTAAAACTTTCCGCACAGTGAACAGCAAGCATGTGTAAAGACAGTGAGAGATACGAGAGTGAAACATATTTCAGGAAATGTAAGTAGAAATGATAAAGTAGATATACACAACAGAGTCACAAGTTTTGAGGTCCCTAAGGATGTTAACTTTATTCTAAAAGATGTTTTGGATTCACTGAAGAGTTTCATGCAAAATAGTGTTGTGATGATATTTATCTTTGAGAAACAATTTTCTGAAATTATAGCTTAAAAATAATTAAAAATCTTTTAACATAAACCCAGCAAGAGGTCTTGAAGATTTGACTTTCAAAAATGTTTGGCTTGTTATTGTCTATGCTGGATCTAATAGTTGACTGTGTGTCTACATATGTATATGTATAAAAAGCAATATTAGCAATAGCATTTTTGTTAATTAATTTTCCCATGGCTGAATTCCTATTTGAATATACAGCAGCACTGTGTGTTGTGATGCACTTCAGCAAAATTAACTCAACGATCTCCTCTTCCCAATTTTAATATTCCATTGGGTTTTCTATTCCTGAAAACTCATTAGTATCTGAGTGCATTGCTGAAGAAAAACAAGAGGGAGGCATATTGTGTGAATGTGAGTTGGAGGGAAGAGACAGCTGGCACGAGGATTTTCTAATAAAGCTCCCCAAGGACTAGTATGTCTTACCAACAAAAAGAGGGTTCTTTGAGCTTCTCCTTTGTACTAAACCCTCTGAATTTTATTCACATCTCATACAAATGTTGGCAAAAACCGAATTTTGCTTACTGAGTTTCTCCTCTGTCTATGTTTTCCAAATTTCCTGGTGGTGCTAAGAGATTGTATGAAGATTTACTTCAACACATGCACATTTATATATGCAGATGATATATATACCTTTAATCTTCAGAAAAAAACTATCACAATGAGTGTCTTGATTATTCTTTCTGCTTCTGCTTTGCTCATGGTGTAATTTGAACATGCAGTTCCACCTATGTTTTTCCAATTATTCACTGTCTTTGTGACACTAGTTCTTCCTAGAATGCTTTCTCATTATCTTTGTATACTGACAATGTAACCATCTTCAAGGTTGAGTTCAAATGTTTTATCCTTCAAGAAGTCTCCAAATTCTTCTAGGCCTAATATTATAGTTATCATGTGGGATTTTTTATTATTACTATCATGTTACATATGAGGGAACTGAAGTTCAGAAAGAGTAAGTTGCTCAAGGACTACACAACTACAAGGCCAGGTACACAACCATTACAGTGTGGACTTTTAGCAGAGAAGTACATTGATTACAAGTTCCCATAAAACCACAGCAGTCAGTTCCCTGCTTTATTTGCCTAGTATTGAGATGATGGCATAAAGCAAACTTGAGATTAACCTTGAATGATGGATACAGTGGGAATTTTGAAGGCAAAGAGTGGATGGAGAATATTCTAGGTAAGAGGTTACATGATTGGAAAAAAAAAAAAAACTATAATGCATAGGGAAACCAGAGGGTGATGAGGAACGATGATTTATCAAACTAGCTACTTCTAAGTCCCTTTAAGGAGAAGAAGGACATGTGACTGGAAGAGAAAATAGACCCAGATTGTAACAGGCTTTGGTTATGAAGCAGGTGGGAAGTCCCAAGATCAAGAAGCAAAGGAGAGGTTGAGACCCTGAGTAGAAGCAGTGTATTATGTACAGAAGTAAAAATATTGCCTGCAAGGTCTAAGGGATTAGGACTAGAGGGTCTATAGCTAATATTTAGCAGCTACTGGACACATGGGCAGTAACTGTGGTAGAGACACAACACCACCTGAAGCTGATTTGATGCTGACTCCTTACTGGAAGAAAGATACTGAAATGCCTGCAGGAAGATTGATTAGGAAAGAGAGTTTTAGGGAAGCAAGAAATGTGAGGGCAGAGAACAAGGCAGAGCATTGCATAAACTAAGTAAAATCAGTCCCTAAACTGGGTCAGGAGGCAGGGAGGTGTGAGGGGGAAGTAGCAAGAACTTCCTTCGTGTTTTTAATGTGTTAAGACTGTTTTAGTTCAATGTGAGGCATGATCAGGAAGAACATATGTCCAAGTTTCTCTTGTTTTGAAGTGTTGATTGGTATAACTAAGAGAATGCTAAAATAGATCTATAGACACACTGAAACATTTCTAACATCATCACCTTTTCTGAGGGCCAAGAAGGGTTTAGTGTAGTCTTGTGCTAACATACAGCTGGCCCCTGACTATATTGCTAATGTTGGATAAATAGTATCCCTCCAGCCATGCTTTATGGACTTCCTTTTAGCAGCCTGGAAATTTACACAAGATTGTGATAATTTGTTTATCACTGGCATATTCATGATATCTGTGGAGAGCCAACTCTGCTATCTATATTTCCTGTGCCCTTTTCTACAGAGCCTATTATATCGTGGAGAATTTCTATAAGGACAGAGATCTGTTCTGTCTTAATGTCATGCCTACAGAGCCTACTATGTGGCTGTATATATGCTGATTAATCAAAGAGAGAAATAACCTAGACTAGAAAATCCTGAGTTTAGTTCCCAAGTCTGTCACTTATTAATAGTGTGCTGTTAATAACAAATAATGGTCATTTACACTTATTAACAATTTTCTTGTAGGCAAATTGTGTAACGCTCCTGAGTGTCTATAAAATGAGAAAATAGAACCTGTCCTGTTCAAGTCACAAGATTCTTGGAAGGATGAAGCACATAGAGCAACATTATACAATCAGCAAGTGGAGAGAAAGGAAAATACCTATCATATAGTAGGCCATGTTCCTCGTCCTTTACATGCACCACCACTTTTAAAGCTTTCAGCAACTTTAAAGGATATTATTACTGTCTCTGTCTTTCAAATGAAGACACTGAAGCTCATCGATCATTATGGTTTCACCTTAGTTACTGACAAGACAAAAGTGGCAGAGCCACCCTGTCTGACTTTTTAACGACCACTGTTTTTATCCTCTGCTGTGTAAAAAATGAAGTAATTTTATTGAAATACTGACATTTAAATGTGAGATAGAAGCATATCATAGAAGGTCAAAAGTCATTCTTAAAACATAAAGCAATAGCATCTGCCTTTGCATAGGAATAGACATTTTTACTATAATTAACATGATGGTTAGCAGCAATCCTGTTGTAACTAGGGTAGTCATGACTTTGCAAACACAAATTTGATCTGCATCAGCAGACCAACAATTATGTTTCCTAGTTCTGCTGAGTCTCCGTTAGTAATGATCATTTGGTGTGTTTACTTCAGAATCATGTTGATAATATACACTGTCTCTTTATAGCTATTGTCCTTCTTTCTTGTAATGTTCTTCCTATAGCAATTAGAACAGCACTGAGTAGTTTTAGTGAGGGCAAACTGTGCCAAGCGAAGGAAAAGCACTGATGTGTATGGTAGTCTAGCTCTGCTCTTGCCGTTCTCTATAGATAGTAACAAAAGCAAACTGGCCGACCATATTACACAGGAAAGCATGTGTCATTTCTACATAGTTCTATATTTGGCACCTTGTAAATGTTGGTTTGCTTCATTTCTTACATAACTTCGATGTTTGAAATTATTGCTTAAAATCAAGAGAGGTAGGTCCTAGACCTCAAAAGTAAGCATATCACTTCTCATTGGTGAGCCTTAGTTTCTCCATCTGCAGTGAAGCAGATCAACTTGTTAGTTAATCTACGTTCATAATGTTGGAATTTTGGTTATATCCCATACTCATAAAGGCAAAGGTGTACTACATGAGCTGTGGTGTGGTCATAAGGACTTTGGAACTGAGTCATCACCAAAGAAGGTGGTTTCAGGGCTCTGGATCAGGAAGCCAAGGAATGACAACATTTGATACTCCAAAAGAAAAAGAAAAAGAGGTACCTAAGCACTTAAGGGCAACATATTTATCAGTGTATATAAAGCCAGAAGGTAAGAGAGCAAGAGTCAGAAAACCACAGTGGTCAATAAAAGTGAAATGACTGCAATGTCATGGGAGAGAGGAAAGGGCTGGGAAATAGGACTGAGAGCTTATGGAGCTGCTGACTTTAGATTCTATCCCATAGATGGTAAGGAACTTTGAAGGGCCTAGAGGCTTGGTCAGTTTTGGCTATTAAAAAGACCCTTTTGTGACTATGGGTTGTGAGAGAGCAAATGGAAGCAAAAAGACTAATTAGGAGTAAACCAAAGGACCCTCGGTATGAGTATGGTGCATTTGTGGGCAGTGAAAAGACCAATTACTGCAGTAACCATGGTTATGTGCTGAGATGTGGAGGAAATTAGAAAGGACTGGCCAGTAAAGTCACTATGAAAGACTCTCAAACAGAACTAGGAGCAAGCAGAATTTTTCTGATTCTATAATTGTTATGAAATTACAAATAGAGGCCAGTGTTATATAAATGTATATTGAGTTAAATATAGTCTCCTTAAAATTTTATCTGAAATATTTATAAATACGAATGCAATCCTTAGTGTTGAATGTGAATATTTTTATACACTTGTATATGTTTGGTATATGTCTATGTAACTCTGCATACATGTGTACATGGATACATATACGTATACACACATGTGTGTGAAGGTCAAGGTTAATGCTGAAGTCTTACTTAACAGAAGACACTCTACCTCCGTTTTTGAGACAGGGTATCTCACTGAACCTAGAGCTCCTTGATTTTGATAGGTTAGCTGGTTAATGAGCCCTAGAGATCCATATGCCTAGCACTAAGATTACAGATCATGCACCACCATGCCCAGGTTTTTAAATGGATGCTGGGGACCTCTACCCAGATCCCTCTGATTGAATGGTGACACTTAACTGAGCTCTCTCTCTCTCAGATCCTGCATATAAATAAATTCAGACACTACTGTGTGGGTAGGAGGATCTCTGGAGCAAGAAAATGCATCCCCTATCAATTTTAGTAGCAGAAATTTGATTCTTTTTAGCAAAATAGGTGACAGGATTATGTGTAGAAAGTTCACCTTCTGCTTTTTCATTAGTCATTTCCCTTTTGTCCTCATTAACAGAAACATGCACACACATACACACACACACACACACACACACACACACACACACACACACACACACCCCTCAGCAGTACTTCTACTCTCTATGCACATCATTCAAACCCCAACATATGAAACTAGACCTTTCAATTTTTGTATTTACTGAATAGCTGCCATTACTTGAAAAGTAGCCAGCTCTAGAGGGAAAAAAGGACAGAGCTGTTAGGAAAATTAAAAAAAAAAATTGCATGAGGTATGTAGGGTGCATAGCACAAGGACAGGTATTGGGCAGCAGCAACAATGGTCTACTTTTTATTCCCCTAGGTAAGGATCAAAGGATGAATAACAAACAGCTTGTACTCACTGGGAATTATAGCCTCATTAGAAAGATGAGATACAATGAATAAAAAGAACCTTCTAATGCATCACAGTTTGCAAATAATTTTCACATCCATTCCTTCATGTCAAATTTCCAACCAAGTTACTAGGGCAAGGTATATTATTTGCTCTCTGAAACAGATGAGGACACTAACATTTACTGAGACTGGATTTAGCTTACGTCTCTTTCTATTACACATCAATTCAGCTTAGTACCGAGTGTCTAGCACTAACTCTGTGGTATGTACGAAGCACTCAAACTGAAGTGCTGATTATGCATGATGGGACTTGTAGTTTATAGTTTTATTGTAGAAACAAAGTGCTAATGAACCCTTGAGGAGAGGGTTCCTATCTCTTAGGATATACTTGAGAGGACAGTCATTCTTCAGTTGCTCTTTTGCCTCTATCTTATGAGAAACTATTTTCTAGAAACACTCCTTCTGTGACTATGGATTGTGAGAAATCAAATAGAGGCAGAAAGACTGGATAGGAGGAAAGTACAGGAGCCTCAGCTGAGCATGGTTCATTTGTGGGCAGTTAAAGAGAGCTGGTCCGATGTACTAAGATGTTTTCCTCCACTCTTAAAGTCTCATCTCTGTTTAATATAGACATCCTGGGTAAAAACTGTTTTTCAGCCACCAGAAGGCACTTGATATTAAGAGCACACCACTGCTGCTAAGAACTACTGCTCCAACACACATTGTGCTAATGGGTTTCTGGATTCCTATTGTCAAAGTCACAGGGCTCGTCTTCTGCTACTCTCTTGTTTTCTGTTATTTCTCATCCTTAGTGCAAACCTCTTCTATGCTTCCTGAGATATCACCTTGAAATGAAATGGGCAAGACCAAATCCATTAGGGCTAAGTCTCCTGACTATCTTATTTTGTATGTGGAGATGTAGAGAAGTGAAGGAAATGCAGCTAATCTGATTGTTTTTCTGAAGAAAGGAAGATGAGTACATAATGCTTGTTCCCAAACAGGCATGGTACCCTGGAGCAAGTTCAGCAGTAAGCACTGGACTCTGTTGGAAAGATGGTCCCTGAGATAGCTGCTTTAAATGCACTGCTTCATTTAATCTAGGGACTTCTGCTCTGAGTAGCATTCATATTTTCACTTTACAGATGAAGTAACAGATTCAGAAAGATGTCTGGACTCTCTTCAAGTTTTAACAGCCAAGAAGGAGCTGGTTGAGGATTCATTCCCCTGACTGAATGTACTATTTTTTTCCCCTTGGACTCCTAAGTTGCAGTAGATGTGTAAGTTCTAGATGGCACAGCTCAAACGCCAAGCGAGTTCAGGTTGGTCTGGGGTGTAAATGTGGGATGGAGCATTGGAGGAAGTACTAAATGCCTGGGTGCTCAAAGGTAAGTTTAAAAGGGAGGGAAGAGAAGAGGTCATGAGTAGGGATAAAATATACAGGGAGGGGATGCACTGGGCACCTATAGGCACATGTGTACTGTGGCACCATAGGGCTAGAAAGGGCGTTGTGAGGAAGAAGATGGTATTGTTTGCCTGGGAGGAGGGCTTTCAGCCTCAAACTATTTCTTACCCACTTTTCCCCCACTGGCTGTGGAGATCAGCCCTCTGATTGTGAATATATTGACAAAAAGCAGAAATTTGGCTCTATTACACTGATCATGTTCTGTCAAGATTTTTGCAGTTGTTGTTTCCCAAAACTTTTAAAAACTTGTGTTGTATTTTAGAAAACAATCCTAAATCCTCGAACAGTAGAAAGATGTTTGCTTAAACAAATAGCAGATCTCATAAAATTTGCTGATTTATTTCTCTACCATTTTGCCTATTGAATCTGACTAGCTTCTGTAACTATCCATCTCTCAGAATGAATTACAGAATGCATATCCTATTTATGTGGATTGGACTGTTCTGGTCCATGGAGTGGATATAGGATGCCTGGATGATGGGAGCAGGTTTTGTTGTATCCTTGAAGCTACTGTTTTTGTGAGTCTTCCATGCCCTCACTTAGCCAAATGAACCTAGTCTTATGGGAAATACCTTCATTACTGAATGTGTCAGTGCCAGGACTGCTCAGGGACTTATCCAATAATTTAACAGTTAAGGCAGATAATACTTTGGATTATCTGCCTACTATCTGCAAATTATCTATCCTCTCTGAGCCTCAAGATCTCCATCTGTAAAATGGCTGTAAAGAGTTAACTATATGACAGATGTTAAGTAATAACAGTTGCATGAACCTTATCCATAAGTTGGTAGCTAATCTTTATTGACAACTTCATATGCATCTTACAATTTAATCATCATTATCTCTGAATGAGACTGCTACCATTTTATAGATTTATAAATAAGGAAACTATACATTTTAAGATATTAAGTAACTACCCAAAGAAGTCCTACAGTGAAAAGAGTGAGAGTCAGATTAAGAACCCATGCATTCTGGCCCAGGGCCTGAGCTCAAAACTATTTTTATTGGCTTTGTCTTAACTTGTAACTACTTTATCTGTTCACTTCCTAAGGCAGGGATGCTATCTTCTATCCCAAGTCTGGCTGTTTCTCTGTATCTTAGTCTTAATTGTCTGACTAGTGTTGCCTCACCCCTGCCAGTCTTTCCCATAAACTCTAGCCCAGTGCCACAGACCCACTGGTATTTCTCTGTGGGTATTGATTCCTGAATATTGCTCTTTCTATTCTCTGCCCACTGGACAACAATTTGTTCATTATTTCAGTAAGTTTTCACAGAATATCTGTTTCTCAGGCCCAGTATGAGGCACCAGGAACAAATTAGATGGGGCTGTTGTTTTAGAGGAAGTCAGGTCCAATGTGGGAGAAAAACAAAAACAGAGAAATGTTACTGGCATCCCCAATCCACTCCTCTCTTTTCAGTGTCCATGCCCAGGATATAACAAATTCATATGTCTTGCCAATTTTACCCCAATTATCCTTTGAGTTTCTGAATTTTTCACATTCTCCCTTGTCATTCTACTGTTCAAGTTACCATTATTTCCCATTAGATTACTACAATTGCTCTCCTTACTCATTTCTTGAATACACATTCCATACTATTTCTGATATTGTAACCAGATTCATCGAAGACATATGTATACCTCTTTAAAATAGTATTTCTGCCTTCCCGATGCTCTTAACATTATGGAAACAGGCCGGGCGGTGGTGGCACATGCCTTTAATCCCAGCACTTGGGGGGCAGAGCCAGGTGAATCTCTGTGAGTTCAAGGCCAGCCTGGGCTACCAAGTGAGTTCCAGGAAAAAACATTATGGAAACAGTAATAAATGCCTGCAATCATAAAATAAAAAGGAACATGGTGAAATAAACAAATAAAATGCCCTGATAGTTTTTTAAGCCTTTGTAGGTTTTGACTTCATGTAGAAAAAACTATGATGCTCTGACATTATTTCTAAGCAACATATACCAACTAGATTTTTGGCAATTGTCTATTTATTCTATGTCAATCTTCATCTGCTTTAATGGAAGGATCAGTTTAAGAATTCATGAAGTCACTCATCCAGTAATTTTGCAAACATTCACTGAGCATCTCCTGAGTTTCAGGTCTGCAATGGGTGGTAGAGATACAGATTCAGGTCACACAGCCTCCGTGGCTGTCCTGATATTGGTGCTTCAGTAGTAATCAAGGAAGACTAAGACATGGTCTCTCTTCTCATAAAGATGAAACTATAGAATAAGACTAGTTCTTGCTTTTGAGAGGCTTGTAGGCTATTAAGTAAGACAATGTCCATTTATTTACACAACCCCTATGTATTATCTATTATGTTCCAGACACTAGGGGTATAGTGATGAGTGAAGTAGAGCTGTTGTGATTCCCATTTAGTGTAGTGAGTTTATGACCTGAAATCTGTGCAGGAGGCTGAAGGATTCAGAGAATGGAGTCTTGAATTGTGAATACATTACTGGAAAGAACTTTTAATGGGAATGATTAACTAATTCTTAATTTTTTTTGTGTGTGTGTGTGTGCTTATTTGTGAAACTATCTTACTCTCAGATAAGCAAAGTATCATGGTTTGTATTTCATTTTTTTAATTTTTAAAATATATTTTTATAGTTTCATACACATACATAATGCTTTATTTATATCCTCACACTTCTTCCCTTTCCCCTTCTCAGTCCCACTATACATCTTCTTTCCAACACATCTACCTCTTACTTTTATGACTTTTTAAAAACACTGTGACCCAATGGGTACAGTTGCTTGCATGAGAATTAGTGGAGGTTTCTCACTGAGGCATAAGCAACTTACAGTGGACACACCACTGAAGAAATAGAGGTTTAAAAGATAAATTTTCATGGCTAGCATAGGAAAACACATGGGCAATTTATTAAATCCTACACATGCTGTATATTACAGAAGGTAGGCACAGTGGAAAAGAGACTGATGCCTTAAGGAGTATAGAGAAGTACTGAAGAAGAAAGATGTTTTGAAGCCACAAAGATATGCTATAGTCATTGACCATACTTTGTGAACTAGCACTTAAGGAAAAAGAATAACCCAAGGGGAATAGTAGTTAATGAAACAATGACCAGCTTGTAGCTCTTGAACATCTATATTAGTACATATGGGTTCTCCTCTATCACTTGACTCCATAATTCACTTCTAAACAGATTAAACAAGAAAAAATTAAGAGGTTCATTGATTTTATTGAAAATCCATTTAGAACTAGTGTGTTTTGGTTGAATCTGAGAAGTCACTTTAAGTACAGACAATTGATCAAGTCCCAAAATGGAATACATTAATTAATATAGGTGTCATATAATACACACACATGGAAATAAGAATATTCATACTCCCTATCTGTATATTGTCTATGGGCAGTAAAATAGTGACTATAGTTGTAGCTTTGGTTCCTTCATCCCAAAGAACTTTTGAAAGGATACTTATAGCTGGCCCTTTACAAACACAGGAAAATAATGAGTTGCTATGTCTGATAAGTTGATACAATAATGACTGTCAATGAATCAAACCTTCATGATTTTACACAATGTCTTATTTATAGACTTCTCATAAAGTCTGCTTATGGCCTTAGAGTTTGGCTGGGTCTTTTGACTAACTTTGATAACTATAAAGTAGTAGAAGAGACATTATGACATCTGAAGCTGGGCATGAAAAATTCTTGTCATTTCTTTGGTGTTGTTAAAATGCTTCTGTCTTTATGTGACTAGGAGGACAAATGAAGGGAAACTGAACTACTTTGGTGACATCCAAGAATTAGAAGTGGGATAATGTAGGTGGAAGTTTGTGCTCTGCAAATAACTACCAAATACCCCAGCAGCCACTTGTCAAATTATCATACAGAATCTTATATTAATTATAACTGCTCATGCTTATTACTGATCAGCTCTTTTTTAAATTAACACATAATTCTTATCTATGTTTAGTGAGCTTGCTCATCCCACCTATACTTCCTGCCTGGTTACTGGCCAATCAGTGTTTTATTAAACCAATTTGAGTGACACATCTTTACAGTGTACAAAAGCATTATCTCACAGCATTTCCCCTTTTTTGTTTAATTAAAATGGAAGGTTTTAACCTTAATATAGTAAAACAAAAACAGTTATTAAGTAAATTATAGTAATAATATCCAATCCATTTGCATTTGGCAAAAATCAGAGAAAATACATCATTATCTATCTTATCTTAGTGATTCTAAAGTATTGTCTCTAACTTACTTTTATTATAACTAGAGAAAACTATAACTATCTAGTCTTCAACTCCATCAAAGACTCCAGAAGGATGTAATGTTACCTAATGACAGGGACATCAGGCTGCCTGGACAGTCACCCAAAGTTCCTCTGCAACATAGGGGCATCCAACTTTGGCCTACAGGCCTAGCATATCTGAGAGACTTATTTGTGAAACAGTATTTTTGAAGGACTATCCCATCTTGTCTTGGCAAAGTTCAGCAGTCACATTCTTTTGTGTCCTGCTTGTACAATTTGTACAGCATACTGTCAGCAGTTGAGGCAAGGGCACTTTCTTTGCCCACGTGGATAGCTTTTGTCATAAAGAAAACAAACTCCATGTGGAGATTTTTCAATGCCAATCATCCTCTTTGAAGTAACTGGTGATGCCAGGAGCAGACGTGACTCACTGTCAAGTAAAGTTTAAGTTCTTAAAACATTTTAAATGCTATATTCTGTAGATCTTTGAAGTGTTTGAAGATTCCCTGTCTATCTGAAATATATCTCTGTATGACCTTGAAAACACACCTAACATGACCATAAGTTTGTAATTATAGATGACTATTAATCTGTATTTCTTAATTTGATATTATATTTTGAATGAGCTACATAAATATAATATCCTAAACAAGAGTAGAAATACACATACAGTATAACAAAATCAACTTTAAATTTGTATCAGTAAACCAAAATCCATACTGATGTAAAATATGTAAGATTAACAGTTGTTTTTGAATTAAAGTAGATTTAATAATCTACCCTTTTTCCCATCATTTTTATATCATACCCTATTTTCTTCTTTTAGAAATAAATTTACTATGACAAATAATAATTTGTAACCAAACCCCCTAAACAAAGACAAACATTCATAATCCATTTTTTGGGGGAATGTGGGCATAGTTTTCTAGGCTACTTCCTGCTTATTGGGGGCACTGTTAACCTTATGGTGACCCTGAGAAAATTTACGATTATGGTCCAGTCCTAATTGGAGTAGTCTGTGAAGCTGGATCATCTCAGCTAGCAGCCTTGAAGCCTTTTTGGATGCAGAACTCAAAGGAAACTACAACAGAGGCACTCTGAAACAATGAATCATTTGGGCCATCTGTTCCCATTGGAGATGTTACAGGGGGTCTTCCTTGATCAAATCTGATTTTTCTTAACATAGAATGAATCCACAGCCTCTCATCTCATGTGAAAATAAAAGCATAACCTCTTCTCCAAAGTAACATATCTTTTGACTTAAATTTTGAAGTCAAGGCATTTTCAAAATATATAGATTGGATTAATCCAGCAACATTTATAATCAAATGTCTCTTAGCAGCTGTTGCTCCCTCCTCAGATGCCATATAAGTAAAAAACAACACAGTAACATATAGTATCCAGACTCTGTATATTTTCCATCTTTACATGGCTTTTTTCAAACAATACTTTACTCCCTTTTAAATAACTTTATTATTTTAAAACTATATATTTCTTTTTTATGACTATCTATACCTTCTCTTTACTCTCCCAAGCCTACATATATTTTTAAACACACTGTGAAGAGTGTTTAGAGGCTGTTTTTTGTTGTTGTTTTGTTTTGTTGTTTGTTTGTTTTTTCTGAATCTGCCTTTACTGCATATCTTTATCTTTTTCTGACCACATGAGCATTTAAACTGCTTAGCAGGCATGGCTAGGATTAAAGTGGCTGGCTCCATCCCATTCCTTGGCTTCCTGAGAGTCTAGTCTCATGGCAGAGATACTGGAAGGGGCCACGTGTATCACCCCCAACTCTTGGGAAGTTTTAGGTCCATGCCACCACTGAGTAGTGTGCTGCCAGCTGCTCATACACACCATATAAGTGTATGGCAGCTGGGCCTCTTAAAAGAGCCTTGAAGTTTTTGCCACTAATGCTGAGTCAAAAAACTGTCCCTTAAAGGAGCTGTGCCTCTGCTCACCACCAGCAAACTGAGCCCACTGGAGAAAAAGCGGTTATCAAGAAGCCACATTTGACTGTTTTTATGTGTTTAGAATCCTTTCCCAAGCTCTCTCAGGTTTTATGTGGATGTTGTTGCTGAACATTGTGTGCTATTTGTGGGTCAACAACTGTTCTGCCAACAACTCCCAAATAGCCAGTAGCCACTTCCCAAATTACAACACAGAAGCTTATATTAATTATAACTGCTCAGCCATTAGCTCAGGCTTATTACTGACTAGCTCTTACACCTAAATTAACCCACAATTCTTATCTATGTTTAGCCACATGGCTTGATTCCTTTTGTCAGTTTGACATTCTCATCTTGCTTCCTCTGCATCTGGCTGGCAACTCCTGACTCTGCCCTTCCTTTTCTCAGTATTCTTAGTTTGCTTGCCCTGCCTATACTTCTTGCCTGCTACTGGCCAATCAGCATTTTATTAAACCAATTCCTGTGTCAAATTTTTACAGTGTACAAGAGCATTATCCCACAGCAGAATAATGTATATCATCAGACCACAATGACCATCAGAAGATGAAAGTCATGTAATGTATATCATGAAAGACTAGCAGAGCCTCCTAAGAGTCCAGATTAAATGGCTGGTAGAGAGTTATTGTTGAGTTAACCCACTAACGTTTGAAGTAATTTAATTCTGTAGCAGTAGATAACTGATATGCTAATGGATTAGCTATTCAAGGTTTAATATTGTTACATATGCAAATATAATTTTTAAATATTCCCAGAATATTAATGATGTTAAGGCACAGTTTAGTGGAATGTGCACAGTATTTATCCTTAAACACAGGTGAGTTCTGATCATCTGAATATCATTCTAACATCCATTATAGGCCTAGTATGAGGACTAGATGTTCTAAAACTAGTAAGCCACATGCTACTTGGCAAATAGAGTCATCCAATAAATATCGAATTAGACCTCTATCTTCCTTATGGGTGAGGCTTACATAACATTGGTGCTTCATGGATTAATGTAGAATTGACCAAATTTGATATCTTTATACTACTATAAGAGACTAGATTAATACTGATTGTAGGGACTTACATATTTTAATTCATGAAATAAAGGTTTGGGAAGAGATAGATGAACAATAAAGAGGAGGAGAAAATAGTCATATTTTTCATTGAATTTATTAGGTGATTTTTAGGGTTAAAGAAAAAGAAATGGTATTTTTTTTAAGTAAACACTGAAGCAGATAGAGCTCTGTAGTAGAGTACATGCAGAGAGTATGGCAGAAGCCCTGAATTTGATCTAGTGTGGAAAGCATGGCTGGGCCTGCAAGATACCCCCAATAGTGCAATAGAGGCACTTTTTTCTTAAAGCTAACCAACAGCTAAGTAGAATTTTTGACCCACTCAATAGGAGAAAAATCACGCCTGTTACTTATAAACTATCCCCGGCTGATAAAGCCAAAGATCCTAGAGGAAAACCTACTATTACAATTTTTCTAAACCAATATAATTTACAACTGTATTATAAATCCTTTCATTAAACCTACAGAAAAAAAAACATCATCAAAGAAACTTATTTTTACAAACAAATGAAGATCATAACAGAGATCCATACCTGGTCAAAATTGAGAGAATAAGTTACCATGGAGTACCCAACCCCACTGATACAATGAAATCCTTACTCCAAAGGCTCTAGGAAGATTTAAGAGTCAGTAGACAAGGATCTCTGCTAGGAGATGATGTCTTCTAGAACTGACAGGGAAGTTGAACACATGAAATCTCAACAATTTGGTCTTCTAACTGCATAGTGATAGTACCAGTCAGCATGTCAATGCTGATGAGGGAAATTTCAGAAGGTCCCACAGCTAACTGAAAACCTACAGGTAATCCATGACTCCCGAGAAGAGAATCAGTTTTCCCCAAGAAACTAGCCCCTTCATACACTATCCAATCCAAAGTAGTCAGCCATACCTAAGCATATATGTACATGTGAGCAACAGCAAATAGAACTAGTAAGATTTATATAGACATAGCCATGTGCAGATATGTAATAATAATAATTTAAAAGGTGGTCATGAATTTGTGAAGGATTTGGGGCATAGAAATAATCAGACGAAGAGAAAGAAGAGAATTGATGTAAATATAGTACTCATGTATTAAATCACAAAATAAAAAAATTAAATGAAAAAGAGATGAACAATAGCAGACATATTTAACTTAAACCTTTGAAAACTCTAATAAAAATATACAAAAATTAAAAAGAAAAGGAAGGAAATCATGCCCAGATAGAGAAATGGAAATAACTTTTTAGTTATCTTATTGAATTTTCTTTTAGTGTGATAAAAAATACTTTAGAATTAAATAGGGGTGCTTGTGGCAAAACATGGCGAATGGTAAGTGTTATTGAGATCACATAAAATGATCAATTTTGTTATGTTTTATTTAAATAAAGGCAGTATATGACCAAAATAGCAAGATAACTATACATAGTCATTTTGTATAATTTGACAATAACTCTGAATATAAATTATTTCAACAGTCTAAATAAAAGATATATATTAGCTGATTCGATTTTTAAAAACTTGCACATAAACCTTAGCTGCCTATAGAAAACATACTTCACCCATAAAGGAAAGATAGACTGGAATTTAAACTAACAATGAAGGTATTCTAAAAAACTGAAATCAAAAAGGAAGAAGTAGTAGTATATTAGTCAATTTTGCCATCACCATCACCAAAATACACAAGAATACAATTTAAAAGGAATATTTATTTTAGTGAATAAATTCTGAGTGTCCAATTCATAGTTCCTTGTTCCATGTGCTTGGATGGAACATGTGGTGATAGGACATGTACAGAACTCTCTCAAGTTGGTCTGATTCCCCAGTTCATTTCCTAATACTCTATTCACATTCTGAATTGAGGAGTGGATTAAACCAGAGCTCTCATGCTCCAACCTCCTCTGGGAATGCCCCTAAAGACACACAGAGCTGTGCTTTACTCCTGAGTTTTTGTATTAATTGAATCAGGATTTTAGCAATGAAAATTAGCTATCAAAAGTAGATATACCCTTGGTCCACTGAGATGGCTTGGCTGGTAAAGGCACTACTGCCAAGCCTGAGGACCCAAGTTAGATCCTCAGGATTCAGAGGTTGGAAAGAGATACCCGATTTATGAAAGTTGTTCTATGGCCTCTGTACACACACATGTATACACAGATTCTCATACAGAAAATAAATAGATGTAATATATTTTTAAAAAGATACACTCATATCTAAAGATGCAGTCTTCAAATCAAAATTAATCAGAAGAAACAAAAACACTTCCCATTGATACAAAGAATAATTTATAGGATAATATACAAAATTATAAATATATATCCACTGAACATTGACACACTGAATTTTATAAAACAAATGCTATTTTAACTGGATGAAGTAGAATCCAATACAATCATGATGAGTGACTTCAATATTCTACTTTCACTGTGTCTTTCAGAGAAAAGTTCAGCAAAGCAACATTGGAGTTAAATGGCTGTATAAATGAAATGAACTTAGAGACATCTATAGAATACTCCAACCATAGCTACCCAATCCAGGATTATTTTAGCAGACCATGCAACTTTGTCTAAAACAGATCGTGTTTTAGAAGGTAAGCAAGCCTTAACAAATATTAAAAATTGAAATCATGTCTTAAAATTATCAAATAATAATTTAATAAGATCATCATAAACACCTTAGAAACTATAAAAAAATATAAACACATGGGCATTAAAAAGATATCTTTGCATAATCAGTGAGTCTTTGAAAAAATAAGGGTTCTGATGGTTAAGTTTGATTAACAACTTTACTAGATTGTGTCCTTGAAGGTATTTCCAAAGACAATCAACATGTGGAAAAAGCAGCTAAAGAGAAGAGCTGTCCTAAATTTGGATAACACTGTTCAATAGAAAGCATTGAAAGATAAATCCAGACAGTACACCTATGTACACTGATTTCTTCCCAAGTTTTTTTTCCTGTTAATGCTATCCCTTGTGAACATTTACCTCTAGAATTTTCAAACTTTCACTGCAGACTGAAACCAACGACTATCTGTGGATCTCCTGCCTTTTCCCTTAAGGCTTCTTGTACTAAGAATCTCAGATTCTCTCTTTCTCAATCATGTAGATGTCCATCACTGAATAACCCAGTCTCCAAATACCTAAGCCAACCCACAGAATTCTATTATAAGTACATGTTCACACACATATATACTCTACAAAATGAGTATTAGTTGTTTATGTGTGTGTGGGGTAGTGAGCCCCCACATGCAGGTAAACAGGTGGACATAGATGGGAGGGAGTAAAATACACCAATAGACTTATATTATATTGGTTCTCTTGCTATTTGGAACCCAAAAAAATACAGAGGAGAGGGGGATTAAAAGTTCCTATAATCAAATAAAAATAAAATACAGACTACCAGAAGTTTGGAGATCTGGTGAAACCAGTTGAAAGAGGAAGTTTATTAAGCACCTACATAAAACAACCAAAGGAATCTTAAATAAATCATATAATGATACATCTCAAACTATTAGAAAAATGAGGAAGAACGCAATGCTAAATCTGACTGAAAGAAATAAATAATAAAAACAGAGGTAAAATTAATGAAATGGAAACTAAAAGGACAATACAAAAGATTAGTAAAACAACTAGTTTAATCTGTGAAAGGATAAACAAGACCAACAAACCCATGCCAAAACATCTAACGGAAGGAATTCTTAAATAAAACTCGGGATGAATGGGGGCTATAACAGCAGGTATCACTAGAAGGTGTAGGATCACCAGGGGATACTTTTAAAATACATGATCCAATAAATAAATTAGGAAACGCCTAGAAAAAATAGAAATTTTAGACATAAGTGCCAAAACTGACCAAGAGGTTATAAACAACTTAAAGAGATCAATGAGCAAGATTAAGATGGTAATAACAATTCTCTGAGCACAGGAAAGCCAAGTATTAGAGGGATTTACTGCTCTATACTAAGCTCTGTAAAGGGGAAATAACAGCAATGCTCCCCAGACTTTCATATAAAACTGAAAGGTAAGAAATATTTCCAAGTTCACTACATAGGGTTCGTCAGATACTAAAACTGGATAAAGACACACAAAGTGGCTAGATAGATGGTTCAGAGGCTAAGAGTGCATACTGCTCTTCCAGAGGACTGGAGTTTGGTTCCCAGCATATCATGTGACTCCAACTTCAGAGGATTCCACACCCTCTTTTGGCTTCTGTTGGCAGCTGAACATATATGGATATAGCCACCCTCCACAGACACACATGCATACACACAGATAAAAATAAAAATAAAATCTTAAAACAAAAGATTTCCTTGAGGGCTGAAGAGATGGCTCAGAGGTTAAGAGCACTGACTGCTCTTTCAGAGGTCCTGAGTTCAATTCCCAGCAACCACATGGTGGCTCACAACCATCTGTAATGAGATCTGGTGCCCTCTTTCGGCCTGCAGTCATACATGCTGTATACATAATAAATAAATAAATCTTTTAAAAAAAAAGATTTCCTTGATAAACATTCACATAAAAATCCCTAATATTTTTTTGAAAAGTGAATTGAAATAGACATTCAAAGATAATAAGCCATAATCATATTGGTTTCATACTAAGATTGCAATAATGGTTCACATATACAAATCAATAATATAATACTGCACATATGTAGAATCAAGAGCAAAAGAAATCACATGATCTTCTTAATGGATTCAGAACATACCATGGACAAAATTCAACATACCTATATGATAAAATCCCTGAAGAAATCAGTAGAACAATAACATTGCACTACAGCACAGGCTATATATGATAGAATTATAATCAAGTTTATATTGAATGGAAAAAACTAAAAACATTTCCCCTAAAACCAGGGAGTAAAGGAGTGCTCAAACTTACCACTGTTATTCAAACAGTTTAAAATTAGGAAGAGGAATAAAGCAAGAGAAAAAATGAAACAAATGGTAATAAGGAAAACGAAATTAACTTTATTTTCAGATGATATTATCTCATATCAAAAAGACCCTTAAGATTCCACCAAAAGACATTTATAACAGATGAAGACTTTTAGCATAGCAATATACAAACCCCACATATCAAGAACAAACTTAAGAAGGAGAAATTAATCAGGAAAACAACCTTAATCAGAGAGTCACCAAAAATTAAATAAAGTACCTTGAAGTAAACCTAATAACTAAACTACAAAAGAACTGTGTAGTAAAATTCAAAAGAAGTGAAAATGACAAATTACTACATGAAAAAAAATCAATATTCTTACTTATGAGAGAAAATGCAAATCCAAACCACACTGAGATTTCATCTCATCTAGTCAGAATGACTATCACCCAGAAAACCCCAAATGGCAGTTGATGGTGGCTGAGAGAGGGAGAGTCACTTTTGCTTGGAAAGGGCAGACCATTGGTATGTGACCCATGCCCCAGTCGATGGCCATTCACACATGTGCATTTGGGCAGCAGTAATAAGAGCAGTTAAAAAACTCCATGGCCTACATGAATCTTACAGGGACAAATGATTTACACATCATTAATTTATGGATTTACTATATCCATAAAAGAAGACCTCCAAATAATTACATTGAGAACTCCCAAATAAATGGGACATTTGCTGTCTTCAAGAGAACTGGTAGAACTAAGTGCTCTGAATTTCTGATAAATTTGTTTGACTCCCCTTTTTTACTACTTTCTTGCGGCGGGGGGATCATGCAATCAATAGGAAATCTTGGTTGTTAACAGGAAATCTTGGTTGTTAACAGGAAATCTTGGTTGTTATTTAATATAGTCCGAGTAAGTCTTCAGGACTGCCTTCCACTTGCTAGTCTACCACTTTCCTTTGAAATTCTGTGAACTCCTTATTTCTGTTTAGGTCAGAAACCATAGGAATTTGTCTTAAAATCTTGTCATCTAAGCATAGCTTCATAACATTTTAGTTCATTTTTTCTTCAGAAGGGCAGAGAAAGCTTTAACTAGATCAGCATGAGGCAAGATGGGTAATAAATATCCAGCCCACAGATACCTATTAACGTTCATTGGCTCTATTTTAAAATAAACTGTGGGAAGGTCACCTTGATTACACAACCACAGACACATTCTCAAATAGCTACAGGCTTTGGTCTTAATGTTCAGAACTCATTGTTCTTAGGGCTGAAATGAACCAGAACTTGGAAACCAAAATGATGAATCTCTTGAGAATTGAATTACACTTCTCTTCTCACTGTTGTATTTGAAATTCATCCTTCCCCTGTAAAATGTCCTGTGTTTCAGTGTTTCAATGTATGTTCAATTCGTTACCATTATTACGTAGTTGGAATAAGTATAGAGTTTTTCATCATAAAGACTCTTTGAATCCTGGCTACAGAACATTTCTATTACCTTACATTGGACAAGTGCATTAACCTTTAGAAATTAAAATTTGTCCTTGGAAATAGAAGAATAACTATCCATGGATTACAGAGAAAATAAAATTCTAAAATACCCATCACATGGCTTAGCATAATTCTTATATATAGCATATATTTAATAAGTAGTACTCCTCTCCCTCCTTTCCCACCCTGAACCATTACAATATCCACTGGTTCTTCTTTAGATAGGACCAACCCATCTTCAGCAATCTGGTTCCTTAGGGATCACAGAGCTTTCCATTGTTCCCAGATCTCCTTGAGGAAGCAGCAGCCTTTCATAGTTATCAAGCCCAGTGTGAATTTACATCACTCAAAATCTCAAAAGTCATATTTCTTCTTAAAATACTACATGTTATATTTGTTCTGTTGGGAAGATTAACCGAATGTGAAGCATTTTTAGGAAATCTGACCCATACAAATAGACATACTACAGCTCTTTCAACTGCTTACTTAGATTTACTAAGGTTTTTCTGTCTGTATTATCTGAGCTGAATATAAGGGGCAGGGGAAAAACAAACATAAAGAAAACAAAAACCAAGAAAAGAACATCCTCTGGACTGCTGTAGCTCAACGTATGGAACAAGATATTTAGCAAAGTGAATGCTAAATAAACTATGGAATTGTCTGGAAAGACACTTAAAAATCATCCCCCCCCCAACAGTTAAACCAGGCTATAGTGACTTCATATTGCTGTATACCATGAAGGACAACCATGCTAGATTAATAAGGGATTTCCATAAAACAACAAAAACTTGCAATTTGGCTATAAGGTCACATTTAGCTCTCTGAGATGATGCAGACCCTTATTCAACATCCTTTAGAGAAGACAGAGTATTCAATGATTCCAGAGACCACAAGTCCTCAAGGAGTGCTTCAGACTTCTAAAAAGTCAGAGCTCCTATGGAACTACAAATAAAATTCTCAGTAACTTGTTCATTTAAGTGCCCTTCTCATCCCCAAGGCAGCTGTGAAAGGGAAGGATGTATCTAATCAAAAGGTGAAATCAAAGTGAAGAATTTGGAGAAAGAGAAGGATAAATCAATAACTATACATTCCTTCTTTTGCATGGTAAATCCTTATAGTACCAGTTACTAAATGGTAACATTCTCACATATTACCTTATAAATGATCCTAAGGTAACTCTGTGAGCAAAGTAGTAATCATTTAATTTCTTTCCCTTTTTTGAACAGTCTATTTATTTTGGAGAATAACTGTACCTTACTATACATTAAAATTTGATAAATCAATCCAAACCTTATTCAATTCTTCTATAATTGATGTACCAATGTAGATAGCCCAATGGACTAAGTACCAGCCATGCATGTATGAGAACCTGAGTTAGGATCCCCAACACTTATGCAAAAAGCTTGTCAGGGAGGTATCTACCCATTATCCCAGCTCTGGGAACTTGAGGTAAGAGAATATTGGCTTGCTAGCCAGACAGTCTAGTTGACCCTTGAGCCCCAGGTTCAGTGAAAGACCCTGTCTCAAAAAAGTAAAGTGGAGAGCAGTAGAGGGAGACATTTGAAGTCAACCTCTGGCCTCCACAGGAGCACAGCAATATGTATACCTACACACACACAGATACACACACACACACCTAGTTATCCTTGCATATCATCTCCCCCAAAAAATCAAGATTAGAAAAATGAATCAGTCCTACAGGCAGAGAAAATAGAGTACAATTAATCAGTCCTAATAACTCATATAGAAAGTATCATTAGGTCATTAACTTGGCCTTGAATTCTCTGACAGTCATGGCAAAACAGAGACAAGAATTCTACATATAGAGTTTTTTAAATGAGTAAAGAAACATGAGCTCTGGCAGTGCTCTATACAGATGGTTGACAGAAGTCATCAGTAAATGTCTAAGAACAAATTTACAAACATTTTTGGTAAAGTTTTTTTTATGGTGTTTCTAGATAAAATGCTAAGATATGTCTTAAATCACACAATTTAAAATAATTGTGTTTTTATGGGATTCCCGAGTGTGCAAACTAGCAGGTTTATGATTCCTGTGCTTTCTCTTGGGCTCTTTTCCTTCTGTTACTTGTCCTGTCCAAACTGAATGTGATTTTTTTGTTTTATCTTATTATACATTATTTTGTTATACTTTTTAGAAATGAATGAATGAATGACTAAAACCTAGTCACTGGGGTAAAGGTTAACAACTGAGCTGTCATTTATATCTGCACTCCATTCCTGGGGAGGCCTCTTATTCAGGAGTAGTTGACCAAGATACAATGGACTCTACAATTTTTTGTTTTGTTTTGGTTTTGTGTTGTGTATGTATGTGCAAATTTTCATTTGGTTACAGTTTGGTGGGTTTGTTTGTTTTATTCTTTTTTTTTTCCTTTTGAGTATTGTTTAATTTTGTTTTCTTAGTTTTGTTGCATTGGGTGTTTTGTTTTTTTGTTTTTTGTTTTAGAGAAAGAACGTAAAGTTGGGTGGGTAAGGATTTGAGAGGATCTGGGAGGACTTGGGAGAGGGGAAGAATATGATCAAAATATATTGAAATTTAAAAATTAAATAATAAAACATGTAATATATAAATAAAATAATCTTGATGAGGCCCATGTACACGTTCTGATAACTATTGACTTAATAATTCTTACAATTTATAGAGGAGTGAATTTGGGAGTACACATTCTCCAAATAGTCATGTCAAAGTATTATTTTGTAAAGTAATTCATCTTAAAATTAGTACATCATAAGAGTCCCGGGTATCATTTTAGCAAGGATCTACAACATAGACATTGTGTGTTCTTTTCTTATAGGAGACCCATAATTTCAAACAAGTGAGATCTGCAGACATTGGGAAGCATGGGAAAACTCTTATCTATCTATGGGCATCCTAATGTCTGTGTGAAGGGCCTTACATAGGCAAGGGCTTATGAGAAAAAACAGATGTCAGGTCTAACTGGTTTGTAATACATTAAATATTAGGGTTTTCTTTTTAGCTTAACCAATCCAGATATGAGCCCTGAAAACCTACAGTGAAGAAAAATTAAATTTTATAAATTAGGAGAGTTAATATATAAGTTTATTTTTTGAGATTATAATATGATTACACCATGCCTCCCTTCCTTTTCCTTCCTCCAAACTCTACTATATATTAAAACTATGAACTTTGAGGATAGAAGACTGGGTACCTATAAATATAAAAATAATGGAAGAATGGAAAACACAAAAGAGGATAGAACATAAAGGGAGACAAAGAGAGTATTGGTAGTATTAAGGAAAAAAAAAGTGCAAACAGCAATAATGGTCTTGTCAGCTGGCTACACAGGGTGGCTGACGGCTTCCCACAAAGGTATGTGCATGTGAATACCTTCTGTCAACTGTAAAAGTTTATATAGGGCAGCCATTCTGTAATTTTAGCTCCTTTTCAGCTGTTTTGTTTCTCTGATCCTTTAGTTTGCCTTTGAAATGACTTCTTGTAGGACTGACTAACTCGTGGTGTCCAGTGGAGAAAAAAAAAACAACAACATAGAACTCCTGTTTAAAATTTATTGTCTTTCTTTTTCAATTTCTTTTTATTCATTTTACATACCAACCACAGATCCCCCTCGCATCCTTCCTCCCTCTCCCCTCACCATTCCTCTCTATCCTTTATCTCCTCCTCCAACAGGGTAAATTCTCCCATGGGGGAAAGCTAAGCCTGGTACATTAGTTGAGGCAGGACCAAGCCCCTCTCTACTTTATCTTGGGTAAACAAGATGTCCAACCATAGGTAATGGGATCCAGAAAGCCGGCTCATGCAGGAAGACAATAGCAGAGCAGTAATGTAAGCATAGACCTTCTAAATGAAGGACTGCATGTGATCATTCAGCTTGCATACCCAGGAAACCAGCACAGGACTGTCCCTGCCTCCTGTATCTAAGCAGCTATTGATTGGGTGCTCTCGAATGAGGTCATTAATACTCCTTAAATATAACTGTAAATAACTTTAGACGGCTTAAAAACAGTTATCGATGAGCTCTTCCCATTCCTTTCTTCCTTGATCTCTTCCCGTTGATTCTGATAGTAGTGTACTATGATGATGATGTACTATGATAATGATGATGATGGCTGCAGACAGCAAGTGTGGTAATGAGGAGAAGGGAGTTGACGACGGTACTCTAAAGAGGCCTTGTGTAGAGCCAGAGGATTTGGAGGAGCTAGGCTCTACAGATGTAAGACCAAAGAGGATTGCAGGGGTGTGAAGCAGTCATGAGGCTGATTTCATGATTTTTGACCGGAGTTATTTGCCATACTAAAATTCTGGGCTTAAATGTGAGAATTAATGTTTCCTGAAAATTACTTACAAAAAACACAAGAAATCCTGAAAAAATCAAGATGCATAATTTTTTTCCTCAATTCTGGGCCCTTCCATTGTCTAGTATTTCATGGTCTTTGTGTCTGACAGAAGCTGAGTCACTACATTATTGTGTGGTCATAAGCTTAATTTAGATTCTATGAATCAATTCTTTTTTTTTTTTTTTTTTTTTTTTTTGGTTTTTCGAGACAAAGTTTCTCTGTGTAGCTTTGTGCATTTCCTGGAACTTGCTTTATAGACCAGGTTGGCCTCAAACTCACAGAGATCCGCCTGGCTCTGCCTCCTGAGTGCTGGGATTAAAGGCATGCTCCACCACCGCCCAGAATCAATTCTATAAGATGGCAACAATATATCCTGTGCCACTAAAGGAGTAAGCACATTTTCCTCATAGTACATATGCAGAAAACACTAATTAAGCCACCATAGTTCTATAGTGACATTTTCCTATAAAGTCTAGATCTTTTTCTTCATCATTTGGAAGACTAATTTTTCCAAGTGGTAATGTATACATTTAAAAAACTCCAGCCATCAGAGCACCTGGAAAGCAATGGAAAGAAACTAGAGTGAAGACACTTGAAAAGTCAAACATCAGGCAGGATCACAAAAAATCCTACAGGGCTCCTGGACTCAGTACTATCATCTCAGCATTTTTTTTCCTATTGTGATAAAATATGACCAGAACAACTTAAGGACTCACTCTGCTCATGATAAAAGGGTACAGTCTATAACTGGAGAAAAGTCAAGCAGCATGAGCCTGAAGCCTCTGACCACCTGCATCCAAAGTCAAGAAGTAGAGAGAGATAAATTAATGCATACTAGTGCTCAACTGTCTTTTGGCATTTTTTGAACTCAAGATTCCAAGCCCAGAAAATGGTCCTATCCACAATTAAGATGGATCTTCCCACTTCAGTCAGTGTATTCAAGATACCCCTTCATAGACCTTCCCAGAGGCCCATTTCCCAGGCAAGTCTAGAATCTGTCAAGTTAATGATCAACATCACCAAGACTTAATTTTTCTCTGTTATGCAATTCAAATAACATAAAAACAACTCCGTGACAGATCCTGTATGGGAAATACTTAAGAGATTCATTCAGCTTGCTGCTGCCAACTAGTCCAGAGCCAGTGTCTCTAGGAGACAGCCATGAAAGTCTCAGTGTAAATAGTCTCATCATCCCAAGGACCAGATTCACTAAGTACTACCCAAATGCTCTGCTTTATGTTGACAATCTTGTTCTGGGTGTGGTTAATATTACTTTCTCTTTTGAATTCCCAAGATGACTTGACTGTCATTTGGAAACAAGAAAATCAAAGCTCAGAAAATCTGAGTGGCACATTTGTCTTCATAGAAAATTAAGAGCTAGAAGTGACTTCCGGGTCCAAAAGTTAATAGAGTCCTTACTCTTTATTTTTCAAAATTATTCAGGCAAATAAAGAATAAGTACAAGCAGTCTACTGATGCCAAACATATTCAGTCTAATCACAATTCTAGTCTAATACATAGTGAGATCAGATGCAAAATACTAAAAGCCTGACAAACTCAAATGCCCATGATATTTAACTTGAATGGATGTCTGTAATAAAAGGATTAAGATGCACAAAGATATCGATATTGGGAAATTATACAAAACTGTCTTAATCTGTTACAAATTATGTTGAATCCTTAATAATGTGGTCTATAATTATGACTGTTGGAGCTGCTATGGAAGGCAGGAGAAGTTTCATCTCACTTTATTCTACATCTCTGGAGGTGGTCGGAACCATAATCCATGTGTTAATAACAGTAAATCTCTATATCCTTCCCTAATATGTGCTCCTGATATCTGGGTTTATACATCCAAATGCCAACTGGAATCTTTTTTTTTTTTAATTTTTATTTTGCAATACAATTCAGTTCTACATATCAGCCACGGATTCCCTTGTTCTCCCCCCTCCCGCCCCCTCACCTTCCCCCAGCCCGCCCCCCCATTCCCATCTCCTCCAGGGCAAAGCCTTCCTCGCAGACTGAGATCAACCTGGTAGATTCAGTCCAGGTAGGTCCAGTCCCCTCCTCCCAGGCCAAGCCAAGGGACCCTGCATAGGCCCCAGGTTTCAAACAGCCAACTCATGCAATGAGCACAGGACCCGGTCCCACTGCCTGGATGCCTCCCAAACAGATCAGGCCAATCAACTGTCTCACCCACTCAGAGGGCCTGATCCAGTTGGTGACCCCTCAGTCATTGGTTCATAGTTCATGTGTTTCTGTTCCTTTGGCTATTTGTCTCTGTGCTTTATCCAACCTTGGTCTCAACAATTCTCGCTCATATAAACCCTCCTCATTCTTGCTAATTGGACTCCCAGAGATCCACCCGGGGCCTAGTCATGGATCTCTGCATCCAGATCCCTCAGTAGTTGGATGAGGTTTCTAGCACGACAATTAGGGTGTTTGGCCATCCCATCACCAGAGTAGGTCAGTTCGGGCTGTCTCTCGATCATTGCCAGCAGTCTGTTGTGGGGGTGTCTTTGTGGATTTCTGTGGGCCTCTCTAGCACTTTGCTTCTTCCTATTCTCATGTGGTCTTCATTTACCATGGTCTCCTATTCCTTGTTCTCCCTCTCTGTTGTTGATCCAGCTGGGATCTCCCGCTCACCCAAGCTCTCTTTCCTTCGACCCTTGCCCTTCACTACCCCCACTCATGTCCAGGCTGTTAATGTAGATCTCATTCCATTTCTCTGTCATTGGGTGATCCCCGTGTCTTTCTTGGGGTCCTGTTTTCCAGGTAGCCTCCCTGGTGATGTGAGTAGCAGTCCAGTCATCCTTGTTCCACATCTAGTATCCTGCTATGAGTGAGTACATACCATGTTTGTCTTTCTGAGTCTGGGATACCTCACTCAGGATGATTTTTTCTAGATCCATCCATTTGTCTGCAAACCTCATGATGTCATTGTTTTTCTCTGCTGAGTAGTATTCCATTGTGTATATGTACCACATTTTGTTTATCCATTCTTCAGTTGAAGGGCATCTAGGTTGTTTCCATGTTCTGGCTATTACAAACAATGCTGATGTGAACATAGCTGAACAAGTGCTCTTGTGGTGTGGTTGAGCATTCCTTGGGTATATGCCCAAGAGAGGTATAGCTGGATCTTGGGGGAGATGGATTCCCAATTTTCAAAGAAATCGCCATATTTATTTCCAAAGTGGTTGTACAAGCTTGCATTCCCACCAGCAGTGGAGGAGAGTTCCCCTAGCTCCACATCCTCTCCAGCATAAGGTGTCTTCAGTGTTTTTGATCTTAGCCATTCTGACAGGCGTAAGGTGGTATCTCAGAGTTGTTTTGATTTGCATTTCTCTGATGATTAGGGATGTTGAGCAATTCCTTAAATGTCTTTCAGCCATTTGAGTTTCCTCTGTTGAGAATTCTCTGTTTAGTTCTATAGCCCATTTCTTAATTGGACTGTTGGGCATTTTGATGTCTAATTTCTTGAGTTCCTTATATATTCTGGATATCAGTCCTCTGTCAGATGTGGGGTTGGTGAAGATCTTTTCCCATTCTGTAGGCTGTCACTTTGCCTTGTTGACCGTATCCTTTGCTCTACAAAAGCTTCTCAGTTTCAAGAGGTCCCATTGATTGATTGTTTCTCTCAGTGTCTGTGCTACTGGTGTTCTATTTAGGAAGTGGTCTCCTATGCCAATGCGTTCAAGACTACTTCCTACTTTCTCTTCTAGCAGGTTCAGAGTAGCTGGATTTATGTTGAGGTCCTTGATCCACTTGGACTTAAGTTTTGTGCACGGTGATAGATATGGATCTATTTGCAGCCTTCTACATGTTGATATCCAGTTTTGCCAGCACCATTTATTGAAGATGCTTTCTTTTTTCCATTGTGCACTTTTGGCTTCTTTGTCAAAAATTATTTGTTCATAGGTGTGCAGATTAATGTCAGGGTCTTCAATTCGATTCCATTGGTCCACATGTCAGTTTTTATGCCAGTACCAAGCTGTTTATTACTGTAGCTCTATAGTATAGCTTGAAGTCAGGGATCGTGATGCCTCCCGAGGTTGTGTTATTGTACAGGATTCTTTTGGCTATCCTGGGTTTTTTGTTTTTCCATATGAAGTTGAGTATTATTCTTTCCAGGTCTTTGAAGAATTGTGTTGGTATTTTGATTGGGATTGCATTGAATCTGTAGATTGCTTTTGGTAAGATTGCCATTTTTACTATGTTAGTCCTGCCTATCCATGAGCATGGGAGATCTTTCCATTTTCTGACATCTTCTTCAATTTCTTTTTTCAGGGACTTAAAGTTCTTGTCTTATAGGTCCTTGCTTGGTTAGTGTTACCCCAAGGTATTTTATGTAATTTGTGGCTATAGTAAAGGGTGATATATCTCTGATTTCCTTCTCCGCTTCTTTGTCCATTGTATATAGGAGGGCTACTGATATTTTTGAGTTGATCTTGTATCCTGCTATGTTGCTGAAGGTGTTTATAAGCTGTATCAGTTCCTTGGTGGAATCTTTGGGGTTGCTCAAGTATACTATCATGTCATCTGCAAATAGGGAAAGCTTGACTTCTTCCTTTCCAATTTGTATCCCCTTAATCTCCTTATGTTGTCTTATTGCTCTGGCTAGAACTTCAAGTACTATATTGAATAAGTATGGGGAGAGTGGACAGCCTTGCCTCGTTCCTGATTTTAGTGGAATTGCTTTGAGCTTCTCTCCATTTAATTTGATGTTGGCTGTTGGCTTGCTGTAAATTGCCTTTATTATGTTTAGGTATGTTCCCTGTATTCCTGATCGCTCCAAGACCTTTATCATGAAGGGGTGTTGGATTTTGTCAAATGCCTTTTCAGCATCTAGTGAGATGATCATGTGGTTTTTTTCTTTGAGTTTGTTTATATGATGTATTACATTGACAAACTTTTGTATGTTGAACCATCCTTGCATCCCTGGAATGAATCCTACTTGATCATGGTGGATAATTGTTTTGATGTGTTCTTGGAGTCTGTTTGCCAGTATTTTATTGAGTATTTTTGCATCAATGTTCATGAGGGAGATCGGTCTGTAGTTCTCTTTCTTTGTTGTATCCTTGTTTGGTTTAGGAATCAGGGTAATTGTAGCCTCATAGAAGGAGTTTGGTAATGTTCCTTCTGTTTCTATTGTGTGGAACAATTTAGAGAGTATTGGTATTAACTCTTCTTTGAAGATCTGGTAGAATTCTGCACTGAAACCATCTAGTCCTGGGCTTTTTTTGGTTGGGAGACTTTTAATGACTGTTTCTATTTCATTAGGGGTTATTGGACTATTTAAATAGTTTATCTGGTCTTGATTTAATTTAGGTATGTGGTACCTATCCAGAAAATTATCCATTTCTTTTAGGTTTTCCAGTTTTGTGGAATAGAGGTTTTTGAAGTATGACCTGATGATTCTCTGGATTTCCTCAATGCCTGTTGTTATGTCCCCCTTTTCATTTCTGATTTTGTTGATTTGGATGCTCTCTCTCTGTCTTTTGGTTAGTTTGGATAAGGGCTTGTCTATCTTGTTGATTTTCTCAAAGAACCATCTCTTTGTTTCATTAATTATTTTGTATTGTTCTCTTTGTTTCTATTTTATTGATTTCAGCTCTCACTTTGATAATTTCCTGGCATCTATTTTTCCTGGGAGACTTTGCTTCTTCCTGTTCTAGAACTTTCAGGTGTGCTGTTAAGTCACCAGTGTGAGATTTCTCCAGCTTATTTATGTGGGCATTTAGTGCTATGAATTTCCCTCTTAGTACTGCTTTCATAGTGTCCCATAGGTTTGGATATGTGGTGTCTTCATTTTCGTTGATCTCTAGGAAGTCTTTAATTTCTTTCTTTATTTTTTCCTTAACCCATTGGTGATTCAGTTGGGTATTATTCAGTTTCCATGAGATTGTAGGTTTTCTGTAGTTTTTGTTGTTGTTGAAATCCAACTTTAGACCATGGTGGTCTGATAGAACACAGGAGGTTATTCCAATTGTTTTGTAACTGTTTAGATTTGTTTTGTGGCCAAGTCGATTTTAGAGAAGGTTCCATGGGGTGCTGAGAAGAAGGTATATTCTTTTTTGTTAGGATGGAATGTTCTGTAGATGTCGATTAAGTCCATTTGAGTCATGATATCAATTAAGTCCTTTATTTCTCTGTTAAGTTTCAATTTGGGAGATCTGTCCAGTGGCGAAAGTGGGGTGTTGAGGTCTCCCACTATTAATGTGTGGAGTTTTATATGTGATTTAAGCTTTAGTAATGTTTCTTTTACATATGTGGGTGCCCTTGTGTTTGGGGCATAAATGTTCAGAATTGAGACTTCATCTTGGTGGATCTTTCCTGTGATGAGTATGTAATGCCCTTCTTGATCTCTTTTGATTGATTTTAGTTTGAAGTCTATTTTGCTGGATATCAGGATGGCTACACCCGCTTGTTTCTTAAGACCATTTGATTGGAAAGTCTTTTCCCAGCCTTTTATTTTTAAGTAGTGTCTATCTTTGAATTTGAGATGTGTTTCTTGTATGCAGCAGAAAGATGGGTCCTGCTTTCGTATCCATTCTGTAAGCCTATGTCTTTTTATAGGTGAATTAAGTCCATTGATATTGAGGGATATTAATGTCCAGTGATTGTTCATTCCTGTTATTTTTTGGTGGTGATGTGTGTGTACTTCTCTTCGTTGGGGTTTACTGCTGTGGCTTTATCTATTGCCTGTGTTTTCGAGGGTGTATCTGACTTCCTTAGGTTGGAATTTTCCTTCTAGTGCTTTCTGTAGGGCTGGGTTTGTGGATAAATATTGTTTAAATCTGGCTTTGTCATGGAATGTCTTGTTCACTCCATCTATGATGATTGAAAGTTTTGCTGGGTATATTAGTCTAGGCTGACATCCATGGTCTCTTAGTGTCTGCATTACATCTGTCCAGGTCCTTCTGGCTTTCAAAGTCTCCATTGAGAAATCGGGTGTTATTCTGATAGGTTTGCCTTTATATGTCACTTGGCCTTTTTCCTTTGCTGCTCTTAATATTCTTTCTTTATTCTGTACGTTTAATTGTTTAATTATTATGTGGCGAGGGGACTTTTTTTGGGGGTCTAGTCTGTTTGGTGTTCTATAGGCTTCTTGTATCTTCATAGGCATTTCCTTCTTTAAGTTGGGAAAGTTTTCTTCTATGATCTTGTTGAATATATTTTCTGTGCCCTTGAGTTGGTATTCTTCTCCTTCTTCTACCCCTATTATTCGTAGGTTTGGTCTTTTCATGGTGTCCCAAATTTCTTGGACATTTTGGTTCATGACTTTGTTGGCTTTAGTGTTTTCTTTGACTGATGAATCTATTTCTTCTACTGTATCTTCAACGCTAGAGATCCTCTCTTCCATCTCTTGCATTCTGTTGATTATACTTGCATCTGAAGTTCCCAATCGTTTTCTCAGATTTTCTATTTCCAGCATTCCCTCTGTTGTGTCTTCTTCATTTTTTCTACTTCTCTTTTCAGGTCTTGGACTGTTTCCTTCATTTGTTTCATTGATTTTTCTTGATTTTCTTTCAGTACTTTATTGTTCTCTTCCAGGACTTTATTGATTTCTTCTAATTTGTTTGCCCTTTCCTCTAGTTGTTTACAGCGTTCTTCACATTTTTTTGTCTTTTCCTCTACACAAGCCTCTAGCTTCTTCATGATGTCATTCATAAGGCTATTTTCTTCTGCTTCTTCCAATTTCTGATGTTCAGGTCTAGGTGTTGGAGGAGGGTTAGGGCCTGGTGATGCTGTATTGCTATTCATTTTGTTGTGTGTATTTCTGCCTTGATGTCTGCCCATCTCCTTGTGGTTCATTCTTGGCCTTATCGGCACACTTGGTTCAGACAGGGCTGACAGATTCAGGAAGTCTCTCTCTCTTGTCCAGATGGGAGCTCTCTTGTCCAAATTGGAAGTCCAGGGTAGGATGGGAGCTCTTGTCCAGAAGGGAAGTCCGGAGCAGGATGGAAGCTCTCCTCTCTCTCTCTCTCTCTCTCTCTCTCTCTCTCTCTCTCTCTCTCCCCTCCAGAAGGGAAGTCAGGGGCAAGATGGGAGCTGGGGGCTGGCCTCTAAGTCTCTGGAAGAGGCTTGGGGCTCGGGCGGATGGGTGTGGGGGCAGGGCGTGGGGACTACAGGGTCTGCCAGGGGTTTTGTAGAAGGGGATCCTTCCCGATGGGGCTAGAAGGGAACCTGCCTGGTGGCCAGAACCTGGGGCCAAGTTGGGCAGGTCTTCCCCTGAGTGGCTGGTGCCCAGGGATGGGGTCCGGGGCAAGCTAGGGCACTCACCTGTGCTTCAGAAAGGAGCCAACTGGAATCTTTTACTTGGATGTTCCACAGACTCTTTTGTAAAGAATGGACACACTATATCCTTGTCTCATTTTAAAGCTGCTTCTCCTTTAGTACTACTTATTCTTTCATCTTGTCTCTAGAAGTATATTTATCTTCTACTAGAGCTTCAAAACAATCATCTACAACACCTGGGTCTAGGAAGTTAGCTCTGTAAGTAAAGTGCTTGCTACTGAAGTGTAAGGATCCAGCTTCAACTCTAGCACCCACATAAGAAGCTCAGTATGGTGATGTATGCTTCCAATACTGGGTGGAGATGCAGAAGCAGGAGTATCCTTCAGGATCACTGGCCAGCCACACAGCTTAATTGGTGAGCTCCAGGTCCCAATGAGAAATCCAGTCTCAAAAAACAAGATGAATGATATTCTAGGGAACAATAATTAAAGGGACTTCTGGCCTCCACATGTGCATGCATGTACACTTGCCTACACAAACACATGCATACGTGTACACCTGCATACACACAAATGCATGTAAGTGGGCACACAGACACAATGACAATAACAACAGTCTTCTTTTTTGTTGTTTATTTTTTTTTGTTTTCACATCTCAACCAAAGTTTCTCCTTCCTCCTCTCCTCCCAGTTCCTCTCCTCTGCCCCCATCCACTTGTCCTCCTCTGTTTCTGTTCAGATACCATGGATATCACTCACGTATGGATAGCAGTAAGCCATGGTATATCAAGTTGCAGTGAGACTAGGCAACTCCTCTTCTATTAAGGCTAGATGGGGAAATCTGGTAGGAGAAATAGGTCCTAAGAGTCAGAGACAGAGTCAGGCAACAGAGTCAGAGACAGCCTCTGCTCTCACTGTCAGGACTCTCATAAGAAGACTAAGAGATACAGTTATAAGATATATGCAGTGAGCCTAGGTCAGTCCTTTGCAGGCTCCCTGGTTGTCAATTCAGGCTTTGTGAGCCTCTATGTACTCAGGTTAGTTGGTTCTGTGGGTTTCTTGTAGCACCCTTGACCCCACTGGGTCCTACAATCCTTCCTCTCCCTCTTCCACAGGATTCTCTAAGCTCAGCCTAATGTTTGGCTGTGGGTCTGCATCTCACAACAGTCTTCTTAAACTTTTCATTTTCCCTTTTCTATTACCAAGTCTTTCATTAAATCGAAATTTCTGCCTTTGAAATATGAGCACATCCTTTATAGATCCTTAGCCTATTCAATATACTATAATAAAATTCCCTTTACAGGAATCTTACAACAACACAAATTTATTCCGCCAAGTTTTGGAGGCTGGGCAGGTCAAAATCCATGTGCTGACAGATTCAGAGTTAGGTGAAAGGTCATTTCCTGGCTCATAGATGCCACCTGCTCCATATATCCTCAGATAGTGAAAGGTGCAAGGCAGCCCCCTTAGAACCTCTTGAAGAAAAGCATTAATTCTATTCATGAGGGCTCCATCATAACCTAATCACCTCCCCCAAAACACACATTCTAATAGCATCACTTTAGTGGTCAGATCTTGGCAATTGGATTTTATGGCTTAGGAGCTGAACTTAAGACATTTTGTAAATTTACAATTTGAGGAGAGTCATATAAATAGTGTTTTCTCAGTCTGCTATTTTATCGACTTTATATTGACCAAAACAACAACTTTTCCCCCACAATTTTCTCTTTTGCACATATAACAGTATGTGGTAGACAACCAAAAACTATGTGTAAATAATCATGGATAAATCTGCATCTCCTCTGGTATGGAGTAGGTAGAAAAAAATCCATATGTAGATAAGATGGATAAGTCTATTTCCTCCTTGCTATCCCTTCTGTCACACTTCTGATTCAAACCCATATCCTTGTCCACATGAGTTACCACAAGTGTCTTAACTAACTTCCTAGCCATTTGAAAATGCCATATTTCATTCTTCTGCCAGAGTGTACTTTTCTTGGCTCATCTGTAATTTCTGGTCATGTGTTTTCCTTTTTCAAAGTAAAAACAGATTTATCTAAATAGCTCATAGGTTGGTATAGTTTTTCCTCATTACAGAAAGCATCCTACCCCATGAAATGAGAAAATTTATATCTCAATTCTGTTGACTTCTTAGATCATTTACTCTACTACCCAATTTTGGAAGTCACAAATCCTCTTAACTGATGGAAATATATGACTTACATAGTATGTTTTCAGCTTGTTGTCACTATAATAAAATATGGGAGACAATTTGGGGCTCACTGGTTTTGAGAATACAGTTATGATTTATTGGCTCCATTTCTTTTGGTCTGTGGCATGGTAACATATCATGGTAAGAGCACATGTAGGACAAAACCACTTACCTCCTAGCCAGGCAGAAAAAATCTCAGTCTCCTTCAGAGGCATGTTACCAATGACCTAAGGAACGTCTACAAAGTCCCATCTTTCATAGGCTCTACCATCTTAAAACAGCCAGACTGAAGACCAAACCTTTAAAATATGTGCCTTTGGGAAACAGTAAAGAACTAAACAATAAAACTGAACATGATGGTGCCTAGCACTTGGAAGTTGAGGCAGGAAGAACATGAGTTTAAGGCCAATCTGAGTTACATGAAAAGATCATATCAGAAACAAAATGAACTACATTATAGAATGATGAAATGTTCACGAAAATTAAACATGTTGCCAGAATGAAATTTAATTCCAATCTCGTATTAAAACCACTGATTTTACTGGAGGGCTTGAACATTCATGGCTGCAGTGGTATCTCTCCAACCTTCAGCCAAAGTTACCTGTAGTATGATAGTCTCAACAGCTTGGATACATAATCTATTGAAATCCTCCTCTCATCTCTTCTGCAATCTATATTGTGGATAAACTGTTCCTTAGACCTTCCTCACACCCTACTTCTTGAATACTAAAAGAGGAATATGAGTAGTCCAGCATTCAAAACTATATCTCTTTCATTCATAACCAAAGCACCTTTATATGTGGCCATTTGTACAATCCTATATCAAAACATAAAGGGCTTATACCTTAGCCTGAAAATTACTAAAAAATAAGTCAATGATATCATTAATCTTTACATGTAAAAAATATTTAACAAGGAGGAGGTAAAAGAGGTAGTCAGTAAATATGTATTGAAATCATTCAGTAGTTAATGAATATTTATTATATAGCAGGCACTGTTCTAGGTTCTTAGAATATGTTAGTAAACAAAGACCCTATACTCATGGAGCTTATATTATAGCAGAAAACAGACAATATTAATAAAATTTAAAATGTAAAAAATAAATTGATTACAAATTAAAGGAAAGTGAACAAAAAGGGAGAGAGTACACAATGGAAGAACAAGAGTTCTGGAGAAGGGATGCTTGAATGTTTTCAATAAGATGGCTAGGGTATATGCCATTAAGGAGAAATCTGAGCATGGTCACAGAAGATGATGGAGTAGGCTATGTGGGTACCTGATCTGAGCTCTCCAGGGAAAGGCAGTAGCCATAAGAATAACTCTAACACAGAAATAAAATCTGATAAATTTGAGGAACACCAGAGACCAGTACAGCTGGAAACCTGAGCAAGGAGGAAAGTAGGAAGTGGTGAAGGGAACAGAAGTATGTAATGACCTGACTTGTGTTGAAAGGGATCATGCCAGCAGCTATACAGAGAACAGACTGTAGGGATGGAAAGGGAAAAGCAGGGTTTCCCATTAGGAGGCCATTATAGTAATACAAGAGACAGAAAGTGATGCCCTAGATTAGTTCCTTAACATTCCAAGTACACTGTGTTTTCAGCTCTCCAAGTGTACAAAAAAGAAGACAAGATTATCTCCACATAGAGACACGCACAGTCAACAATATTTTTCTAAACGGATTCCAGCCTCATCGCCCATGCTTTGCTTATTTCCTTCATTCTTGGCATATAGCATTGAAGTAGAAGCAAAGTGTACATACTTCCTGAGTACACCATGCTTTATCCTGACTTTGCAGTGCCCTTTCTTTGGTCTATACGTCATTTCTCATCTTGCTCTGCTCACAACTTTTTACTTGTTCTCTAAGACCCAAATACCACTCTTTCAGTGATTACTTCCCTAATAGCCTATTCAGAATTGGTCTTCCTCTATTCCAGAAGTTAAATCTGTGGCCCGTGATCCCTTTGGGGTGAATTGGTCTTCTTCTATTCCAGAAGTTAAACCCGTGGCCTGTGATCCCTTAGGGGGTCAAACAACCCCTTCACAGGGGTCATCTAAGACCATTAGAAATATCAGATATTTACATTTGATTCATAACACAGCAAACTTACAGCTATGAAGTAGCAATGAAAATAATCTTATGGTTGGGATCACCACAACATGAGGAACCTTAGTAAAGGGTCACAGCATTAGGAAGTTTGAGAACCACTGCCCTACTCCTTCCACAGATGTCTGACCATACAATCCAGGCATGCTACAATTGCACTCAGACAGCCTATAAATCAAACACTACAACTTAGTCAATGCCTATCTGTAGCAAAATTCTTTGACTTACATTAACTTTATGCTAACCATAAAGAAAAAGAAGAAGGGAACCCCAGGAAGGGACTAAAGGAAGAAAGAGAGAATATAACTAGTTTCAAGACATTGCCATCCTAGGCTAGAAAATTACTTGAACACGGTCCCTTTTTAAAAGAAACAACTAATGGCAAGCTGAGTAAGAACCACTCAGGCTCCAGGCATATTTCTCAGAAAATGTTAAGCTCCAGGAATACCCACAAAAAGTGGGGTGGATGACATGGTCGGTGGGAATTAGTCACCTATAAAAACTTGATGAGAGCAAGCACCTGACTCCCTTGATCAGATTTAGAGATGGCCTTGGCAGGGTTTTGGTCCCAAATTAGAAGGCTGCTTCAGTTGTAACAGGGTACCAATGTGGTGAGCAGGACAGAGTGAGTAACCAGCGATGGCACAGGGGCTGGCTCGCACAGCACTAGGCTTGGGACAAGTGAAGCTGGGGAGAGGCTAGAGACCGGGAATGTAGCCAGGCCTGGTCATGGTGAAGGTAAAGTCTAAACTAAAGGCAGGTTGATGGGAGAAGGGAATGTTAATTGATGAGCAGAGAGACTATCTCACATTTTATCAGTTTGTCTTCACAGTGCACCAACAACTAAGCATAGTCATTTTTTATATACAAAGGGATAGAGCGATAGACATGCTGAGAACCTTGTCCAGAAGCTCATTGGTTTCACAGCACTAGCATTCACAACCAGTGCTGTCTGTCTTTAGATATTCTTCATGCATCACTGAAGCTAGTCCCGTAGCGAGACTGTTCAGGATGATTGGCTTCGGCTGGGTGAAGACCTACATTTCAGACATAGTTCTGTCACCTTGCTCCAAGTCTCTTAGCAAGTGACTTTCTTCCCCTAATGTTTGGCATTTTTTCATTGAAAGTTTGGACCAGTGATCTTTAAGGTGCCATCAAGCTCTGAAATGCTATACTGTTTAGTAAGAACCTTAAAGATGCTCCCCTCTTCCTTCCTACACCCGCTCCTACCACCTTCTATAAACACCCACATGCTGACTCCAGAAGAGGTGTAGAAAGAATCTTTTTATACTTTCCAGTTTGGAAAGATGAATTTATCAAAATCTAGACTCTCCAGGGACTTCATCCGTGTTGATTCACTCAGTGTCACATACATACATACCCACATTCAATGTCACATCTTCATTGTTTTCATCAGGAAAATCTACCCTCCAGTCTGAACAAGGGACAGTTGCCTTTATCTTCACAATTTACTGTTTTAAAATTCTATCTTGCAGTTTCAATTGCACTAAGTAATTCTATTCATTATGAAATTGAAGTAAATATCATAGAAATATTGAAATAAAATAATATTCTCACCAACACATTCAGTTTAATTGTTTCTTTTATTTTCAGAAGACTGAGTGGGAGATAATCATATCTATTTCAGTTACTTCTTTAAATTACTGGAGTTTTACAATGTGCTATTTGATGAGCTTATTTTTCTTTGTGGTGCTTTCCTTTCGCTCTTCTTGTTCTATAATATTAAAGCAAAGCCTATTCCAGTTCAAGTGAAATCATTTTATTGTTTTTGATATACTTGATCACATGCCAAAGAGTAAATAATACTTTTTTATGACCTATGCATCTTTATTAAGTTTGTTTCTCAATTAAAGATTCTGGGAAGAGGTTGAAATGACAGTAACAGCAAACTTTTATGGACAAGCATGAAGCTTTAGAACTAATGCAGGATTTTATGAAAAATGAGAGAAATTAACATTAATCTGTTTCTCAGTGTTGGGGATTGGAGCAGCTTCTGGCAGGCTCTGTTAGCACTTCATCACTGAGCTCATGCCTTCAAGGCTAGAGCTCTGTCCCCAGACCAAAACAGTAACTCTTACAGTTGTAAGCTATTGGTGAGTCACACAGCTTTAATTCTTACTGTGAAACTTTAAGATGCATGTTGTTAATTCTGTTTTTATAACAGAGGAACCAAAGGCTCAGAAAAATCATATGAGTTGCTCAGTTGTTCAAAGAATGAGTGGTAGGACATGGTCTCAAAAACTGGTTCTAAACAGAGGATCAGGCAAACAAAGGGAATGCCTGGGGAAGAATTTCATCTCCTTCCAAATCTGCTTTAAAATTATGCTTAATGACTCTCTCGGCAGTCTGAACTCCAAGATTGGACCTACCACAAACCACTTTCCCTAGTGACACCATCTTTTCTCAGGACTGAAGATCCCAAATCTGCTCAGCAGACCCTACTTGGCAGCTGCCAGATTTTGTGGTTGAACACAGGCTTACCAGCAAGCAAGATTTATCTCGTATGGCCCAACAAGACTTTCTGTGAGAATGGAGACTGAAGTACTTGGATTGAGATATGAAAAAGATACATGTGTACAAGTATACATACAAAAATTATATGAATTCATATTATACACAATTACATATATCTATACATAGGCATCCATAAAATTCATTCCCCTCACTTAAGTTTCTTGTCTCCTCCTTCTTCTCTCTCTCTCTTACACACACCCACACACACACACACACACGTACAAAATATAAGAATCAAAAAGAGATTTGATATTGGTAGGAGTATAAAACGTTGTTACCACTTGGAAAAACCAGAGAATGTTTCCTCAAAAGGTTGAACAAGCTTAACATGTAGTGTAGCACAGCAATTGTACACCCAAGATAAATGACAAGATATGTCTTATAAAATTTATACATACAAATTCCTATTAACATTGTTCATACTTACTAGCTGAAAAAATGTTACATGTATATAACAGAATATCATGTCACTCAGTCACTTTGAATCCTGTATTCTCCTTAACATTTCATTTGACATTCTGTATTATATATCATTGTGTGAAGTGCAGTGTTTGATCTGAAAGTTAGAACTAAGATTTGTATCCAACCCCCAAAAGCAGTGATTGCCAATAACTATACTATCAGTTGAAAACAATATTCATTAATTAGAGCCAATGAAATCAAACCAATGCAGTTTATGAACTTAAATTATTCAATAAATCTGACATTGTGGGAAGATGCAACGAGGTCTGTGTATGTTTCTGACATAGCACACTTGTGATAATGATCCTACAAATTAGAAAGGAATAGAGGAAACCATATGGCTAAGAGTCAGAGAGACATAATTTAGCCCTGCTTCTGCACCCTGAGTAACTATGAAGTACTTTTCTGAGCTGTTGCTTTCAAATCTGTAAACTGGAGGTGATAATCACTGATTTTGCTTCTTTCTAGAATTGTGACAAATGTTGGCTCATGTCACTGTGGTAGAAACTGGAGCCAATACCTTCCTTGGGTTTCTTCCTTGCTCTGTGTAAGAATTCCCCTCTCTGCAGTGTGAGAATCATCTGTGTGCAGAAACACAAAGCAGCACAGCGTAGTTTGGTGACTTGGTCCTGGGTCAGTAAGGCCCAGGGTAGAATGCTAACCTAGTCTCTGTTTCTCTCCCCAACTACACACTTCTTTTCTTACGTGTCTATTTCCTCAGGTCACAATATCCATTCTAGGAAAGGGATTTGTGTGTTGTTGAAATATTCCTTTTATTAGGTTTATGGCTTTAAAAGGATTCATTCTACCTGTCATTTAATCACTGAGAAGTCAGGGATCCTTCTGAGATTTGTGTCAGTTTTCAAATACTCTGTTGGAAATTTTATGAAAAAGTTGATTAGCTGAAATAATATAAGCTCTAAACAGTTCTTGGGACAACACTGATTCTCATGAATTTACAAAGCAGTATGGACAGGTCTGCATGTCATCACCCAGTTCTCCTACAAGTCCCCCATAGCCTCCTCCCTCCCATCCACAGTCAACCATCAACACTAGGGATTTTACATCAGCACAATTTATGCACATGGCTCTATATCTTTTTGTTACAGGTAACCTCAGTGGGAATCAAGGTGCATAATTAGTGCCTCGGCACAAAAGCCATTCAGATGTTACTGTATCACTGTCATCATTCCTCCCTCTTCTCCCTTGTCATCTGTTTGTACTAGTCTGTCTTCTACAAGGTAATGAATACCTGAGATAATAGAGTCATAAAAAGTTGTATTTCAGCTCATGGTTTTATAGTTTTCAGTCTGTTAACAGGTGGACTCTTTGCTTTTGAGCCTCTAATAGGGATTCTGGAAGACACTGACAAGAACAAGGGACAAGGCAAAACTCTTCAACTCACAGACAGAAAAGAAAGGGAAGAAGAAGAAAAGCATGCCCCAAGACCAAAGCATATCCTCCCGTAGGCAACACTTAAAGTTTCCACAATGTCCTGATACTACAAGCTGGGGAGCAGCCCTTTAACACAATCATCTTGGCCATTCATTTTATGTTCAGTCTATAGCAGCATTACTCTGTGGTCAGCATCAGGCCATTACCAGTTATGTAAGGCATGAGGACATTTTTGATGTATAACTGTGTTAAAGTGGCCTCTATCATTTGGCAAGACCTATGGTAGATAATGAGATCATTTTTGTCTGTACATCAAACATATCTGAAGACAGAAAATAAACTCTACTGGTTTGTCCATGTTTTTACTTTCTATTGTTTCTTCTTGATATTCTAAAGCCTCTTATTTAGACTTTCTGCATCAAGGGCCGCTTTAAATCATGTTTTAAAGAATTAGTATGATGATAATAGACAATCTTAGTTTTTCTTCATATTGAATATCTTTATTTCTTCTTAATTTCTTGTAGAACATTCTTGCTGGACAGAGGGCTCTATTTTGATAATGCTTTTAGCATTTGGAAGAAATCATGGCACTTTCCCTGTCCTCCATGGTGATTTTCTATTCTTACTTTTCAGAAATTTTGACTATGATATTTCTTCACAGGGGTTTCTATAGGTTTTCCTGTCTGGAGTTTACTTGGACTCTCAAATCTGTAGGTTTATGTATTTCCCCAAATTCAGAAAGATTTCAGCCATTTCCAACATTCTTTTCTATCCCATGCTTCCCTCTCCTGCTGTAACTCTGAAGAAATGGATGTTAAAATGGTTACTATAGTCTCATGGGACTCTGAAGATCTTCATCTGTCTTTTAAATCTGTTCTTTCTCTATTACTCAGATTGGGTAATGCCTATTGTTCCATACTCTCTATTGCACTGAGGAGGAGACAGGCAGATCTCTGGGGCTCACTGGATAGCCAACCTAGTCTACTCAATTAAATTCTAGACCAATGAAAGAGACCTGGTCTGAAAAAAAGGCAGATGGTGCTTGAAGAATGATACACGAAGTTATCTTCTGGCCTCCACACACCCTCACCTACACACAAGGAGCACACATATGCATACCCATATGTACACATATTCAAAGGAGAAGGAAGAGATTGCTGTTAAGAAGAAGAAATAAAAATTGTGGCTTCCTGCTTTTCTTTGCTATTACCAGGTATATGCAGGGGGTAGAAGTTTAGGTTTTTCCACTTGTCCTTTTTTGAGTGGATACATTTGCTTTTCATGTGTGGCTGGATTAGGTCGCTATTGTCTCGAGATCACATGTCTTGCTAGACTGATTTCCTAGCTCTTTTTAAATAAGAACCGACTTAGAAGAGCATTCAAAAACAGTTCTGTTCTCATTGGCGTTTCCAGGCCACCAGCTTCCCCAGCAGCCATTGCTATAAACATCGGGAAAAGCAAGCCCAGGTAATACGTGTTGAATCATTTCTGAGGTCTTCAGGATTCTAGCTGCTACTCCTCTTCTCTACCTTTATAAGTCTTTTTTGCTTCATAAATAGTGACAAACTCTTTCAGTAGTACTAGAAACAAGAAGTGCACCTCCCATATCTTACCTGAGAATCAGAAATCTGCAATGTTTATTTATTTTTTATGCAATAATACTTAATTTTAAAACTTGATTTTATCATATTAAATTAATATTCTTGAGATGTAAAATTAAAGGAAAGCAAAAAGACAATCACAGGAATCACAGGATCATTTTATATTGTATATGCTTGTCTTTTTTTTTTTTTCAGTCATAGGAACTGAACCTCATGCAAGCTCAGCAAGTTCTGTACTATTCTAGCCCCTCAATGTCAATTCTCTTTTGTTTTTGTTGTTGTTGTTGTTGTTTAGTTGGTTTTTTCAAGACAAGGTTTCTCTGTGTAGCCCTGGCTGTCCTGGAACTTGCTCTGTAGACCGGGCTGACATTGAACTCAAAGAGATCTACCTGCTTCTGCCTCCCAAGTGCTGGGATCAAAGACATGCACCACTATGGCATGGCTCACTGTCAATTCTTAATGCTTTCCATATTGCAGTTCTGATATAATGCAAGTTGATGGTTACTATTTTAAATGAAGGACACATTTTTTTTGAGAGTGTATGTAGCAAGAGCGTATATTCACTAACTCTATAGGTTTTAGCTTAGGACATAATTATAAAAAATGATGCAGGTCCAAGCCCCTTCCCCTGCCTCAACTGAAGGTACCAGGCTCTGCTGACTTCCCATGGGAGGCCTTGCCTGGGAGGAGGTGGGAATGGAGGGTGGGTTGTGGGGGAAGGCTGAGGAGCTGGAGGAGGGAGGAGAGGGGGATCTGTGGTTGGTATGTAAAATTAATAGAAAATTTCTTAATAATAAAAGAAAAAAGAAAAAAATGATGCAACAAAGCTGAAACCTGTATGCGGTTATATCTTCTTAAAATATGAAAAATCTAAATACCTACAAATAAGGGTTAATATTATAAATTGTGGAGCTGGATAAATGGCTCAGTGGTTAAGAACGCTTGCTGTACTATCATGAGGACTAGAGTTCCGATCCAAGTACCTACACAACAAGCTGGTCATCCCACAAATGCTGTAACTAAAGTTCCTAGAAAACTGAAGCCCTTGTCTGGCATCTGCCAGTGCACTGTTATCAGCATCCCTTCATCTAGTTCATCCCCAATGTATTCTCTATTCAGTAAGACTGAGTCTTCTAAATTGACAATCACACTGTGATTTGTCTGCTGAGTTCCTAAATTTCTATCCACAGCCAGTAGACTCAAGTACAATTGCCTTATGAAGCCTGTCTTGACTTAATTCCTATGTAACTTTCCAAATACAGTCTCTTTATTCTTTCATGTTTCAATCATATTGTTTTTGTGCATCAAAAGGTAATGTTATCTCTCATTTTTAGGCTTTAAATACATTTTTTCATATATATGTCTCCACCTACTATTTCTATTTTAGCTCTCAGAATAAATGATACTTCCTGAGGAAGTGTTTTTATTATTGTAGTAGATTAAGACTTTGAAAATCTTCATTTACTTATTTGTGTGTGTGTGTGTGTGTGTGTGTGTGTGTGTCTGCAAGTGAGAGAAACAGACAAAGACAGAGACAGATTGCATGGGAACACACACATGCCATAGTGTATGTTTGGAGAACAAATGACAACTCTAAAGAATTTATTTTCTCCTTCCACTTTATGTCGGTCCCTGGGATTAAACTCAGATCACTGGGCTTTTGTGGGAAACTCTTTTACCTGCCTAAACATCTTACTGTCCTATATTAAGTCTTAAATGATACATAGACTGATGGATAGTTTCCACAGCATACTGAATCCCCCATTACATGAGTTAAAACATTTCCTTAGAATTCTAGTTTTAGCTTTTAGTACAACAGACTATATCTCATATTATATGCATTAGCAACCATGCTTCAGTGCTTCACAGAGTTATTGGCACATTATAAGTAAGTAGTTATGAATAGGCAGATGGAACAGAGGAAAGGTGGGAGAATAATGCTCACAAAACTCAGTATTAGGTAAATCAAGGGGGAAGAAATAGGGATTTGAAATTTTGTTTTACTACCACGACATTTTAGACTTTAAAAAGTATTTACACATCTATTACACATTTACTTTTTATAGCAACATGAGAAAGTTGTATTATTATCACTATTTCATTACTATTTACAAATACTTTAAAAATGTAGCAAGCATGGTATATTGTTACTTTTTCCTCTGGTAGCCCAATTATTTTTGTTCATGTCCCATCCATTGATAATCTAGCTGAAATACCACCTTCTCCATAGAGCATCTCAATTAGTTTATAGGGCTCTCCCTACTAACATCCATTTGCTTCCTCTCCTTAATCCCACAGTATTCTTTAGATACTTCCTAATGTTTCCTAGAAATATTCCTATAGCAGTTCACAAAACCAAAAACAAAATTGGATCAGGTTCATATTTATTGCCACATAATCTAACACAGATTATATCAACAACAAAATAGTAAGTAGAAATTACTTTTGAGGTTTATTCCAATCTTCTTAGTCTACTGTATTGGAAAGGAAATCAGAGAAGGTCTTTCAGATCAACCAAAGACCATACAACAACATGCTTCTTGTGTTCCCTTCTCCCACCATCCCTATGCATTGCATGTGGTTGAAAGAATACACTTAGGTTAATGAGCTTCTGGCTGGCATCACCATTAACTACTTGTGTAAATATTTCTACCCTCCATATCTGTATATACAAATATACAGACGTGAGCTGTCTAGAAATGCCAGTTTCCAGCAGTGTTAACAAATAGTAAACTTACTCTTGGCACTATCAAGAAATATTGATGAGGTATGAATGAAAAGCCTAGTGCTACAAACACTAACCATAGTCATTAAGAGGGCTAGTGTATGAACAGAATTATATACTGCACTAAAGCAGTCCGAGAATTTCCCACAGCCTTGCCATTTGCTAGTAGATATTTTTACTTTATCTTCTTAAAACAGGAAAGCACTGAGTGGTCATATATTTGCATAATGGCATCTCTGATGTGTCTTTTCTTCATTTACTTTCTATAACTAACAGATTTCCAGATTCATGCTAAACCCAAAAGTCTTGGGATCACTTATAGTTCCTTATGAGACACAACAAGAATATTTTACCTTGAAAAGCAAAGAAATACCCTCTTCAATAGCTCCATAGATAAAAGTCCAGATAATGTAAATTCTTTAACATCTATCCTGAGATAAGAGTTTTTCCAAAACTCAAAATTTACTTGGTTTTACCAAAAATAGTAAAATCTCAGGCAAGAAAAAAATAATACTGTCTTCGTACTGGGGAAACTGGAACTAAACAAGCACTGAAGAAGATATTTTAATATGGGGATCTACAAGGTACTTGCTAGGCTTAAATTAAGCCATTTGCCTAGAGTCTTAAATTGTGATAAATTCCTTAAACACAGCAAAATATATTATTTTGACAGGCAAATGGTCATGACCACAGAGAAATGTGAGATAATAGCTCCTGGGAGGTAGGTTCTGGTCTAGGAAACTGACAGAAGGAACAACCAAATATCCCAGGGAAAGAATAACAAAAAGAACAGAAAGCATACTCAGTGTAAAATAATAGCAATTAGAGGAATGGTTAAGATCTATGGAGATTATTTAATAACATTTCTATGGAAGTTTGCATATTCATATCCACTCTGCACCTCAACATTTAATACAATGCACAGAACATGAAAATGCTCAAAAAATCCTGGTAAATAAATATATAAACACCTAGATTGAGGGAAAGGGAGGTTAAAACAATATGAGCAGCTTCATATTCAAGTTCTAGGTAGCAAAGAGAGGAATTAGATAAACAGGATGGTTTGCAAGGTTATTTTGTACCCAATTGGCTTGATAAACAGCAAAAACTCAGTTCTGAAACTTGAGGTTACTTCAGACTAGAAAAACTCAATGACTGGATATGGATAGTTGCTGTTGCTGAGGCCTGCCAACATTGTATATGGGTACTAACTTGATTCTAAGGTATAATAATACAAATGCAAGGACTCATTAATATTTCAAAATCTTGTCAAAGGGATGAGAGAGAGAGGAGGGACTGATAGGAAGAGACAGAGAGGTAGATAGACACACACACACACAGAGAACCAAAGTGTCAAAGTATAGGACAGGTACCAAAATGAAACAATTTTAAGTATAAGATTTGAGAGATGAGGAGTTGTAGGGAATGTGGGAGTGAGAGAGGGACGCAAGAAGGAGAGAGGAGAGAAGAGAGGAGAGGACGGGGAGGAGAGGGGAGAAGGAAGAAGGGAGATGGGTTTAGGAGACAGGAGGGGAGGGGAAAGAGAATTAGAGCACACAAAGCTTACACTTGAAAAGGTAGATAGCAATTACTGTTGCTGCATAAGATCTTAACATAAAACTTGGAAAAAATGTATTATGTTCTTCAAAGGCTCCTATGAACAGATACACAGTGATACTGTTTTACTGGCTTGGTGTGTCCATCAACACACACATGCCTGCCTACATTATTGCCTTCTTGGCCTGGATTGAGAGACTCAAGTCTTGTTCTTTTGCCCAGACCAAATTGACAGAAAGAGATCAAAATGCAGATGTTTAATTGATTTGATGCTGTAAAGTAAAAAAAGATCAGAGATATTTTTACCATTTAATAAACAGCTTTTATAACTGTTATCAAATGTCTGCATTTTTATAAACCTGAGCTTCACAAGCTAGCATTTATAGAAAATTGCTAAGCATCATTTGTAGATAAAAGCACAATTCAATATTTATGAAATGCTAGTTTTCTATAAATACAGACATTTGGAGACTATCTTCTCACTAGTCATTAAAATTTGAACAAGGATCAAAGCTAGAATAATATTAACAATTCCTTGCATTTGTATAGCATTTTACATATTATTAATAATAGATGCCATTTATTGAGCACTTAGCAACTTCCAGGTGTCTTACATATAAATTCTCATAAGGAATTTAGTTCAGTCTCCACAGCATTTGCTTAAACACCTACTGTGTGACAGATGACTAATACTTGGTTTCTGTCTTTAAAAGTTCTCGTTTTGTTAGTCTCAATAAATGTTGGTTTAATAAATAAATGAATAGATGGAAAATAGGATGAAGTAGTTTCAAGGCTCTTTGAAGCAATATATAAATAGCTAGGTCCCCTTAGCTTTTATGGCTTTTAGAAAATACTTAATTTTCCCAAGCCTCAACTTTTTCATCTGAAGTTTGTTATATTTAAAAATATTTCTTACAAAAGTGTGAAAATATTAACTACAGAAGTAAAATGTTTGCAAAAGAATGAGGTCTCAACAAATGGTATAGTTACTGTTATTACTATTAATATCATTACAATTAGTAAGCAATCCTATCTAAGTCTAATTCATCTCCTCCATAGCATAGTAATGGGACAAATAAAACTTTAACATTTCTGAAACTACAATGTCTATAGAAAATACCACCAACACACACACACACACACACACACACACACACAAAGGGAAGGAAGGAAGAAGTACAGAACCACATCCAGGGTGCCCAACCATTTTTATGACATGACATTGTCATCTGCAAATGTGTTGGACTGCATTCATAGATATTCTGGGATGCATGTGGTCCACAGATTATAGGTTAGGCTAAACTATAGTTGCCAATGTCTTTGTAGGTTACTACACATCACCAATATTTAGAGCAGATCAAAGGAAGAGGAGTGGGTGGAGGTCCAATTTTAAGTATATTTCCAAAGATACATAATAAATTAAAATAGGACAATAATTTAACCAAATACCATACTGTAACTTCTCTCATAACCAAATATTGGTTCTAATAAGCATGGGAACAATTTCCTAACATTCTCAAAGAACAGTACAGTACATAAACCCCAGAGAATAGCCATCTAGGAACTCCTCTGATTCATACTGCTCAGCTATAGTAGAGTTGTGCCCCAGCAAGGCAAAGGGTAAACTTCAGCAATGAGTCAAATTTTCTGGGTCACTTACCATTTCGGTCTGCTGGTAGATTTCACCATAGGTGCCATCCCATCTCTATAAAGACTCTTAGTCTTGCTGAAGTTAACAATGTTGAAAATGACCCTCTGAAAAGAAACAGAAACTTGTCAGAAGTCCTTGCTATGCAAATTGCCACTTTTTGATAATTAAGACAGAAAATCCTAAGCAAAGGTTAAAGGAAGCCACTCGGACTAGCACCCCACAGTACAACAGTGATCACAGATTGTAACTTGTTTGTGCCGGCTAAGACAGCTTACAAATCTTATTCTTTTGAATTAATTGCTAAAATGGACTTCTATTTAATTAGTTTTGGAGCTCTGAAAGTCTGATATTTATTTCTAACACTAACACTTTGGGGTTTTGTGACCTTGTAATATGAGTTGATAATAATCCACATGTTGATAAATGGTAGTAACTGTACCTACCTAGTGGGGTTTTAATGAGAACTCAAAGAGTTAATGTATGTATAGTGTTTAGACTCGCATTAGGTAACATAGGACTCTCAATAAAATTTAGCTACTAATTTTCCATCTTTCTCAAGAACAACCTGGAATTTGCCTGAAAATAAATAATTTGTCATTAGGGTAAAAACAGACCTTTGATGTTCAATGAGACTAAAGATACTAACTCAGTACAAAATTACAACAGAAACATTCTCCAGCTAGTAGAAGCTTTTTGACTATATTTAGAGCTACATGCCCTATTCTGTAACTCCTCTGTGCTGTCTTCTGCTATAGGCCCAGGCTGTGGGGTTCCGCCCTAATCTCAGCATGCACTGTAGAACCATAGGTACTCAAGTAAATCATCTCCTTGACATTTTACCCTTACAACAGGGGAGTGGAGTGTTCTAGACACCTAAGGGTTTTCCAGAGTGGTAGTGCTGATAAAAACAATTAGACCTTTGTTTATATGAACCCATTTTTTCCTAATGTAAGACAAGAAATTATGAAAGAAAGATGAACTGGATTGAAACACACCCAATACCACTGAAATATCCCATGATGCCTGGGGACTAGGGTTCAGACAACTAGAATAGTTGGAGGAAAGAAAAACATTCTGAGATATCACCTTTGTCGAGCCTTTAAAGTTACAGCAAAAAAGATGAAGCATACAAAAATTCATGGCCTACTTTATTCAACAATTATTTACATGTGAGGTGTTATACAGATTTCACATAAAAGATCTTACATATTCTTCCATAACTATAATTAAAACATAAATTTCTCCATTTTACAGATATGGAAACTAAATCTCTGAAAGAATACTTCACTTTCTCAAAGTCATACAACTAGTAGATGACAGTACTGTTATTGGAATTCAGGAGATAAAAACGATAAGACAACCATAATTTTACTCTTGAGTAGTTGCTAAGAGTCTAAGAAAATGTAGCCATTAGTAAATCAGTATTTTTAATAATGGGAAAAAGAAATATGATAGCAAAGTTTAATTTTTCAAAGTTTTGTTTTATTAAAAAAATCAAAATAAGACCTCTTCCTCTGTCATTGTATTTGGAACTAGCATAAAGACTTTATTCCATGAAATATGTTCTCAGGAATAACGTGTTTTCTTTTCTCCTCAGAGACTCAGCCACTGACCTCAACTCTGGGAATTTCAGACCTTCCTTCTGTCATTACATTAAGTCATCAAGAATGTCCAAGACTGCTCCATTATTAATAACTTAGACCTGCTGGTTGTCAGTTCAATTACTTTTCCCAAGGTCTTGGCTACTATCTGATTTAAGAAAATCAATATCAGGGGGACAAATGGCCTTTGAACCTCACAAGGCATAACCCTCCCTTTCCTTTTGAGATTTCAAGTGTCAAATCCATTTCCAGTGAACTTAGTAACTGTATTGTATATGCAGGAGCTAGATTATTAATAAAGGGAGAAAGCTAATAAAGAAATGATACAAACAGACAAAGTGAAATAAAAATGTGGAAAGTGAAAATTTTTAGTAATTATTAAAATCTTACTATTATAAAATGTCTCAGGTATTTTCAAATATTTTATATTACTTAGCTATTTCATTCTTAAGCAAAGATTGTATATTTTAACTCAGTCTTACACAGGAGGAAAAATAAAAGTAGTAAGAGCCAGATGTATGGCCTTTTTCCATGAATAAATTTCTCCAAGCTAGTAAATGGTGGAATTGGGATGAGCTCTAGGTTGCTCTGATTGTAAAGGCCCATACCTTTGCTGCAGGATTACATATCCCCTAAATAATCTCTCTCCAAGCATTTTCAAGCATTTCCTGCCCATCCAAAAAGGCAGCAATTGGTGATAAGAATCAAACAATCAAGATAAAAAAAAATCTTATAAGAAAATTTAACTAATAATCCTTATTACTCATTCCCAGTTAATCATTTCATTCTCATTATTCTGCCTTATAGATTAGAATCACCTGCAAACATTTTGAGAATTACAGATCCTTAGACTCCAACCCCAGAGACTCTGACATTTGAGCCATTTCTCATTTGCTTTGAGAATAATGAACTTTATTAGACAGAAGCCATCTGTTGCCTCTCATGGTTATAGTTTGACTATTAACTGCCCCCACAGGCTGGTACATTGGGGGAATTCTTTGCTAGCTGGTAGGCTTTGGGGAAGTGATTGTATTGTAAAGACTATGACCTAATCCGTAGATGAGCCCTTAGTGCATTCCAATATGATAACACTTTAACTGTGGTGGGAAGGTAGAACTAGAGCTTAGCTGGAGTGAGTGGGGAACTGGAGGAATTTCACAGAAAGATGTATCTTATCCTTGACCCTCCCACAATCTCTATCTCCTGTAAACCAGGAAGTGGTCTAATACAGTTTTTCTTGGCCTTCTTGTTCTGCTTCACCTTAGGCTCAAAGGGACAGGGCCAAGGGCACATGGATTGACAACATCACAACTAAGAGGAATAATCAGGCCCCCAAAAAATTAGCTGAATGAGACCACGGAGGAATTTAGATTATAAAACTCTGGTATACTACAAAGTATTTAAAGTGAGTAATAAATTATGTTTTAAACACAAGAGAACACCATCAACAACAACAAAACCTCACTACCCTTAAAAATGCAGTTGAATTTAAATATTCATCTCTCAGATTAAAATGTATAATAGATGTTACTGCAAGAATAATCAATAAGCTATCAGAAAGAGCTGAATAAATCCAAAATTAAGCACACAGAACAAGATATAAAATATTAACAAGATATAAAGAGGAAAGAAATAAAACTCTAAATGCATCTCATTAAAAATTGTCTGAAAAGCGACACAATAAAATGGCAAGGGCAAACTGAAAGAGGAAAAACAGATGAATATATTTATGGTCAGGGTTGCGAAAGGCACAAATGTTCAAATTCAGGAATTACAAGACCACCTAAAGCAAGCTGTTAGAAAAATATATAGAAAAAAAATAAAATAAAGACAACAGTTTGAAAGCAAACCAGAGAAGATACAAGAGACCAGAAAACCACTGATTGGCTATCACTTCATAATAAGGGCAAAATGCCTTTTTAGGCAAACCAATCATAAATATTTTAGCTTCTAATATGAGAGTTGTGACACATAGCAAAAGCAGCATAAAAACAGGTGCTGTGAGCTAATGGTCTTGTACACTGTAAAGATTTGTCCCTCCTATTGGTTTAATAAAATGCAGATTGGCCAGTAGCCAGTCAGGAAATATAGATGGGGTGACCAGACTAGAAGGCTGGGAAGAGGAAAGGCAAAGATGGAGTCCTCAGCCAGATGAAGAGCAAGTAAGATGAGAATGTTGGACTGAGAAAAAGTACCAAGCCACGTGGCTAAACATAGACAAAAATTATGGGTTAATCTAAGCATAAGAGTTAGATATAAGCCAGAGCAATAGGCCAAACAGTTTACAATTAATATAAGCCTCTTCATTTGGGATTGAACAGCTGCGGGACCAGGTGAGACAGAAACGTCAGGCTATAGACAGGTTTGACCCTAATGTATTTATAGTAGAAAACAAGAAGGTTTGAGAAGTAAGGTCTATGCAGTCAGCACAGAAAGAAACAAAGACAAAATACTGGAAGCATTTGGTACTTCTAAAGACAGGAGTTCTATGCAGGGTGTGGCCAAAAGTATTACTAAGAGAAATTAAACATTATCCATCTCACATCAAGTCCCAAGGATTGCCCTTACTCCATATGGCCAGCTTTAGAGATCACATACTGGGGAGGCTGAAGCAGAGAGAGATTCTGGATTTAGAGATGGCAGACACAGCAGAGAGCAGGTGCCAGGCATTGTTGTCAGACTTAAGTTCCAATGAGGAGGTTAGAAGATTCTTCTCAGGTATTACCAACTCTCAAATGTAAATATTTTCAAATATAGACCTAGAACACTACCCCAAAAAATGCCAGCCTGATAATAATAAAATGTAGGGGACAGAGAAAGCCCTGAGTTGGTGAAGTGCTGAGTGAACTGAATTTTGACATGAGCATGGCCTAATGAAGACACCAAGACCAGTTGGCCCATGATAAATTGATGAAGCCATTAACCATATGGGCCAGACACACAAGGGATGGCAAAGTTGGGAGTCTGGGTATGAATGTTTATGAACCATTGATCAAGGTGTGCAAAGACTAGCAGCTTCAGCTTCTTCCTCCCAGATGATTACAGCCTGAGACTGCCTGGGAGACTAAATAACCCCTCCCCCAGTGCTGTACCTAACAAACATGCTGGGGGTCCAGGTTGCAGTGGTATGGGTTAGAGAATCCTACAAGATCCCAATGTTAGTGTGTGTGTGTGTGTGTGTGTGTGTGTGTGTGTGTGTGTGTCTATATGTCTTCCCTCTATTCATTTCATTGTTGCCCCAGCCAGGCTCCCTGAACCCAAGCCATGCAGAACATGCAGCAGTAAGAGATACTCAATAGAAGCAGAGACCCAGGCAAGTAAACTTACAAGATCTTGAAGAAACAGTCAATTTGTACTAGGTTCACAGAAAGCTAATGTAACAGAAATAGAATTAGATATTAGAAGGTAGGAGGTCAGATGCAAAAGAAAAAATACATTGAGAGTTTGAGAAAGAATTACCTAGCAGCACAACTATTAAGGAATGAAATTATCTATAACAAAGGGTCAACAAGTCCTAGCTAAAATGAAGGGGAATATATAGTAAATTATATAATAGAGATTTTATTTAGACATATACAAATGATACAGAAAACAGTCAAATAAATCAAAGTGATTTCTGTTAGCACAGGGGCCAAATCCTGATTGCCTTCTTTTTGTGAATAAATTCATGCCCATTCATGAGGGTTAGCTATGCTGCTTTCACAACCCTGGCGGCAGAGCTGAACAGTTCTGCAGAAATTTAATAACTCTCAAAGTCTAAATCATTTACTCTCTTATTCTTTATAGAAGCAATTTTCAGATCCTTGCTTTAAAGAGTAAGAACCAAAAATGAGGGCATGAGCAGACAACTATTTGGGAGAGGCATTTGTAGTAGTGCTTGACTTTTAAAATTGTGTTAATGGTTTGTAAAAATGAAAGAATATTAAAAAGGTAGAAATTTATTCAATTCACTGTATAAGGCTCTTAAAATCTTGAAGCAAAACCAAGCAAGACCTTCTGGAGAAGAAAACAAGTGTAGCCCAGTCTCAACTATAAGCCATGGTTGAGATTTTCTAAATATTATCTATTTCTAAATATTACCCATCAGTAAACTTCCATGTAGACAAAAATAATATAATATAACATGATATGACACATCTGAGGAATAGAACTATATGTCAAATTTAAAAATAACCTATTGGTGTCATTTACTATACGAATAAGTTAAATAATAAATAATAATTATCCACAAATATAAGTGGAAAAGGCTACTGATAAATTTAGTATTCATTCAAATATTTACAGATTCTTTGAAAAGTAGAAATTGAAGAGTATCTCATATTCTTTATAACTGCTATTAAAATTTATAGCAAGCCGGGCGGTGGTGGCGCATGCCTTTAAACCCAGCACTTGGGAGGCAGAGGCAGGCAGATCTCTGTGAGTTCGAGGCTACACAGAGAAACCCTGTCTCAAAAAACCAAAATAAAAAAATCCAAAACAAAACAAACAAAAAATACAAAATTTATGGCAATCATATTTATTGAAGAAATATAAGAAATATTCCTTTTATTAGGAAATAAAAATGTCAGTAATGTTGCTTCTATTAAAATCATACCACAAATTCTAGTGCAGTGTATTTTAAAAGGTGGCCCAGAGAGATGGATCAGTAGTAATGACACCTGCAGCCAAATCTGAGATCTGAGTTGGATCTCCAGAGCAAGTTATTCTCCTCTACACACACACACACACACACACACACACACACACACACACACACACACACCCCTAACATACTAAGTAAATGAATAAAATATAATATAAAATTAAAAACTTAACGGGAGGTTTACAGTGTAATGTTGTAATTATTAATTATTTATGTGTATGATTATGTATGTGAGTATAGGAGCCTGTGGAGGTCAGAAGACAGTGTCCAATCCTCTGCAACTGGAGTTACAGGTGGTTGTGACCCACCATGTATGTGCTGGACCCTGACCCTTTGCAGAAGCACTTACTGCTCTTAACCATCCAGCCATACATATCTCCAGACCAAGAATTAGGAAAAAAAAACTTTAAGTTTATTTTCTATTCAGCATATGAAAGAATATATAAAATGAAAGAGAAATTGAAAAATGTTTACAATGAAGAACAATGTGTGGTAAAACACACCTGTAATCACATTATTCTGAAGGTAGAGGTAAGAGCATCAGCAGTTCAAGGTTATGTTCAACTTGAGTTTGAATTTGAGTAGTGAGTTTGAGACTACCCTGGGCTACATGAGACTCTGTTTCAAAAATAAGAAAAGAACAGTGGAAAGACAAGGAAGAGGAACAGAGAATAGAAGAGAAGGTGGAGGAAGAAGAGTTGGAAAGAGGTGGCAGTGTAGGAAGAATAATGGATTGCAAAATACCATATCGACTTCAATAGTAACTTTAAAGCTTTTAAAACATTTTAAAACCAATGTTTTAAAAGATGTAGCTTATACAAATTAGAAATTAAAACCCAAATAGAAGTAAACACATTCTAATGAAAAGATATTAAAATACAAACACCATGTCAATCAATTTCCAAAGTTAGAAGAAAAGGACAAATGGCTGTTAAAACAAAAACCTTCATTACTAACGCTGACAGAGGATACACCAAACTAGCGTAGTTCTATTAGATAAATAAAAGTAATTGATTATATTGACACCTTTCTCACAAAAAATTCAAGTATAGAAAGTTTCAGCAGAGAATTTTCCCAACGATGTGACAGAGATAAGACCCCAACACTGCACACCATGCTCTAGATACTTGAAAGTGAGAAAACACTTTCAATTTCTGCTGTACAACCACATAACTTTGACAATGAAATCTGAAAAGCTTTACCACAAAAAGGAGAAACTCACTCTCTTTCACAAAAACTACACCAAATTGGTGACTTGTATCTACTGTAGGTGGTGCGGATAAATTATAATAAATTTAAACTACTCTAGGAATTCAATGCTTTAAAATCCTTAAATGAATCATAATGTATTTATAGAGAAAAAGAATTTACCTTAAATGTCAAATAAAAGCATTTGATAAAATGTAGTGCTCTTGAAATATAATTACTCCAGAAAACTAATTATAAGAACTTCTTAATCTGATAAATGTTATCTACCCAAGGAAAATGTTTAAAAATGCAATCATAATATCATAATTAATCATAAAGTACATATAGCATTTTTATTAAGTTTGGGGACAAAAAAAGAGTGAAGAGTGACAGCTAGTACTTCTGTCATTCCTGTTCAGGATTTTCTACCCACATCAACAAAGCAATGAAAATAAGTGCAAAGAAGGGAGTTATAAGGACAAAAACAAAATGTATATTACATACACTGCCAAAACAATTTTGTACGAAGGATATTCCTAGAGTCTCCTAACTATTAGAAATCATTGATACAAAGTCAATATTTAAAAATTCATTATGCATTTATATACAGTTAAAAAAAATAAAAATTCTGACGTATGTTTATAATTGTTTCAAAGTAGTAAATAGTATATATAAATGGAACTAAAAGTACAAAATCTTTAAACACAAAACTGTAAAACATTAAGGCCAAAGAGTAATAAATAAGTGGAAGAACTTATTGTTATCATTTATTCACTAGTTAAAATTTATTATTAGAATCAATGCAGTTCAACAAAATCCCACCAGATGTGCATGTATATGTGAGTGTGTGTGTGTGAATAAAATTTGATGTCATTATAACATTTGCATGGAATTGCAAAAGCAAAAATTAGCAACTGCAGAGACATTCAATAATAATAAATATATTATGAATTAAAATAATGTGGCTTATCCAATTCATTAATTAAGATGATGTGGTTTTGTGGTCTCCTGAGACAAACTGGTAAGTCAAATTAAAGAGTCTAAGAATAGGTTCAGCGTATTCCAGATACAATATTATTGGTGAATAGGTGAAAAGTTGACTATCAGTGAAGGGTGATGAGCCAATGGAGATACCCATGGAGACAAAAATGCTAAATGCCAGAGTTAAGTGTAGTCCTCATCCCTAATCAAGGAAACTTCTCCATGCTACAGATGGATGCCATTGCAGAAAACCACAACCAATCAAAAGGCAGAGTTGAGGAGCCCAGTCCCAATGGATACATCTACAAAACACTCCTGCATCTAATGTTCAGGAAACTGCAGAAGAGGGTGTAAAAAGAGTGTAAGATCAGGGGATTTGATGTGAGATTGTGTCTCTGATTAATATAAGAAGGTATACCCATGCAGTCTTACCAGCATGACTTCCAAAACACGAACTGAAAAAGGAGAAAAACAGATATGCCAAAGTGGATAGGGGAAAGAGTAATATGCCTCGACTTTACCAAAGAACTACAGGCAAATAAGGAATGCTGAGAATGGGAGAAATAGTCTTCCTCAGGGAAGAGCACATGAATTGGTTATCCAATACCAAACTGTCAGCCCTGAAAACATACATACAAATTACACTATACAGACTGAGCTGAATATATTTAGAAATATATATGTATACATATACAATTATGCATGTAATAAAAAGAGGACATGAATTTAAAAGAGAGCAAGAAGAGGGATAGGAGAAGGCTTAGAGGGAGGGAAGGAAAGGGATAGATGTTGCAATTATATTAATCTCAATATTTTTTAAAGTGCTAACACTGTCTTTTGCAGATATACTAAATTCTTGAATTAAAGAAACTGGGATAAAGATTTAACTATTGAAAAAATAGAAAATTCTCGACTATGTGGATATATGATCATACTATGAACAGTTGAGGAAAGATAAACTAAGAAATGAATTCACTCATTACCCATGAAAAATTAGCAAAAGAATAGTAAATTTTAAAATATCAAGCAAGGATAATTATGTAGAAAAAAGAGCAGTTCTGAATATTGATAATGAATATGCAAAATAAAATAATCTCGTTAAAAGGAAGCTTGGCAATAAAGCTGAAGATACTTAGAACTGTGACCCTGTAACTATATATTCTACTAAAGACATATTCATACACTGCATAAGGGGACACACAGGAGAGAGGCACTGTAGTCCATTTGTTTATGAGAGTAAACAACTAAACCACTTAACTCAGGAGAGTGGATAAATTTTGTTTCATTGGCAAAACAGAACACCAGTTAGCATTTAACATGAATACTCTAGAGGGACAATTATCCAGAATTGTGTTTAATGAAAAGGCAAAGCAAGCATCACAACACAGAATGATAGCATTTTCAGTGGAATATTTGTATAAAAAGTTATGAAATCACATGTGAATAACACACACTGATTTTAGATGCACGGGAGAATAGAAAAGAAAAAGGTACTTATGATACAATGTTATATTTACTAAAGTCAATAAAAAAGCAAGATATAAAGGCTGACAAATGTTTGACTATTTCACAGATATTTAAGTTTTCCTAATAGAAAATGTAAACATTACCACTAATTTCACTGGAAATCTAAACATAAAGTGTGAAGTGCATCATAATATGTCTTTCAAATGTTCAGTATACTGTTTTCTTAAATAAGTGATTCTTCTCTTTTATAACTTTAAATGCTATTTTTACAAATAATAATATTTTATATGTTAAATTCCTTATGTCTGAAATTCCACTTCAATTTCACAGATCTGTACTTTCATTCTGGGGACAGTCCACTACTGCATTGGTAACTGCAGTTCAATGATACACTTCAATGATGAGAAATCTCTAGTTGATGTTCTCTTGAAGTTGTAAATGGTTATATTCACACCCAGTGAAACCTCCTTTATCATTCTATTTCATTATTCATTGTTAGAATCCTTTAATATTATTTTTTACATTGTTAGATTATACATTTTCTTGATACTTTTCTTTTTTCCTACTTTTTCTTCTTTCTACTTTTTCTTCTTAATAATTTTAAAATCAGTTGCCGGGCGGTGGTGGCGCACGCCTTTAATCCCAGCACTCGGGAGGCAGAGCCAGGCGGATCTCTGTGAGTTCGAGGCCAGCCTGGGCTACCAAGTGAGCTCCAGGAAAGGCGCAAAGCTACACAGAGAAACCCTGTCTCAAAAAAAAAATAATTTTAAAATCATTAAGTATAGATATTACTATCACTAACTATGCATACATTTTAAAATGATTTTGATTCCTGAAGTTAATCATGAGTGGTTTCCATATGAATAATGCCAATAACTCCTTTTGAAACAACTAATTCTTACCACCTTATTGTGGCAACTGAGCAAGGACTAACATAAAGGGAGAAGGCTGTGTAAGGTAGTTACATGATCCAGACATGTGCCACCATATAGCCATCTTAGTATGGGCTAGGGATTACACGTAGTAAATGTGCCTTGTTGTCATGACATATCCAAAGTATAGAGGCAACATGGGTGAAAGTTTATTAAAATCTGGGTCTGTTTATTCAACTCAACAGCACCCTTACTTTCAAGCCATGCTACAGTTTTTATGTTGTCTACTCTGAGACAAACTTGATTTCTTACATTCTGGAAAGAAATATTGGGAATTCCACGTCTATCTCTCACTGTATGAATTTGACCATGATTTGTCATCTTTCTGAACCTGATTTCCTTATTTGTAAAGAGGGATGCCATATCTATATGATAAAGTCAGTAGAATTAAATACACTTACCAAGACAATGTGCTTAGGAAACAACATATATATGCTCATCTTCACCTCCATGTTCAAGGATAAACACCTAAATGTCTGTACACTTGTTTGCAAAAATAAATGTGCATATAAATATAAGGAGTTAGTTATAAATATCATATACACATACTTAAGCACCTATCCCACTCAGGTTGTCATATAAATTTTTAAAACTATGTTAAGGAATCCGGGGTTTAACATACCAAAAGGATAAAGTCTGAAGTAAAATTAATCAGTTATTTAAAAGTAGTCCACATCTCTTACAGGGGGCACAGGGAACTACCAAAGCTTACTTATGAGTTGTACCTGTGTCTTGTCACTGGCAGTTGTCAAAATCTTCACACAGATACTGGGGTCTGACATAGGCAATAAAGAACTGGCTTACTGCACATCGGAGCAGTTGTCTCTCACAGAACACTGTGAGAAGGCAGCAAAAGCGACAGAAGAGGAACACAACAAAACATTCTCATCAAAGGAAGTTTAGCATATCAAACAAGAGCAATACCAAAAGGACAGAAACAAAATAATATCTTTCAGGGAGACCCTTTCTTCTTTCTAAGCAGAATAAATATCTACCAACGCCCAGACTCCTCCCTCAAATTACTTTCTTCCTTTCAACTTGACAGCATTTCTTACCGAGTTTTATTCTAAGTTTTCATTCATTTATTCAAGAATATATTTATCCACTCACTTCATTGAATAAACAATCATGAGATTCCTACTCTGCATCAGCTGTTATTATAGATATGAATAAGAATGGTCCCTTGGCCCTTAGGCATGGATGCAAACCACACACACACACACACACACACACACACACACACACACACACACACACACACACACTCCAATGTGAAAGAAGAGTCAATAATACAGGTAAGGTAATAGAAAGAAAGTTTTGTAGGGGGGGAGTCAAGTCAGGGTCTTGTTATATAACAAGGCAGAGCTTGAACATATGATCTTCCTGCCTCAATCTCCTTGGTGCTGGGATCATAGGTATGTGCCACCACACAAGCTTACAAAGTAGATTCTTTACTGAGGAATAAGGTCTAACCAGATAGAAGAAAAAGTATGTAAGACATTTTTTCTTTTCTTTTTTTTAAAGTGTTAAAACAGGCATACTTGTATTTTAAACTTAAAATGAAACATCACCCATGCAATGTGCAACTACAGAAGTATAAAAATGAAAAACTAGGTGTCTGGTCCTCAAAGAGCAGTTGACAAACTGGCTAGGTCATTTGCCTCTCTCAGCTTCTGTTGCCTCCTTTGGCAACTGGGGATGGTAGAGTTCTTGATACCTTGGTTAAATTAATAGCATCTTTAAAAGCTTTGTTACAAACTTATTTATTAATTCATTTACTATTAAGAGATTTTTCTATTCATTTTACATACCAACCACAGATGAACCTCTTCTCCCTCCTCCCACCCCTCAGCCTTCCACCCCAACCTACCATCCATTCCCTCCTCCAAGGCAAGGCCTCCCATGGGGAGTCAGCAGAGCCTGGCACATTCAGTTGAGGCAGGTCCAAGAACCTCCTCCCTGCACAAAGTGTCTCACAACAGGCACTAGGCTCCAAAAAACCTGCTCATGCACCAGGGACAGGTCCTGATCCCACTGCCTGGGAGCCCCCTAAACAGTTCAAGCTAAACAACTGTCTCGCCTATCCAGAGGGCCTAGTCCAGTACCATGAGGGCTCCTCAGCTATTGGTCCACAGTTCATGTGTTTCCACTAGTTTGGCTGGTCGTCTCTGTACATTTTTCCATCATGCTCTCAATGTCCCTTGCTCATAGAATCCCTCCTCTCTCTCATCAATTGGACTCCTGGAGCTTGGCCTGTCACCCAGCTGTGAATCTCTGCATCTGCTTCTATCAGTCACTGGATGAGAGTTCTATGATGACAGTTAGGGTATTCAGCCATCTAATCACCAGAGTAGGCCAGTTCAGGCACCCTCTCAACTATTGCCAGTAGTCTAAGATGGGGTCATCCTTGTGGATTCCTGGGAACTTCCCTAACACTCTATTTCTCCCTGTTCCCATGAATCATGGTATCTCTTTACTTGCTCTCCCACTCTGTCCCTGTTCCAGTTCAAACCTCCCATTCCCCTATGTTCTTATCCCCCATTCCTTGCCCTCCATCATCCCCTCACCCTAGTTTGCTCATGTAGATCTCATCTATTTCTCCTTCTCAGGTGATTCATGCATCCTTCCTAGGGTCCTCCTTGTTAGCTAGCCTCCCTGGAGCTGTAAGTTGCAGTCTGGTTATCCTTTGCTTTACATCTAGTATCCACTTATGAGTACATACCATGTTTGTCTTTCTGAGTCTGGGTTACCTCACTCAGGATGATATTTTCTAGTTCTATCCATTTGCCTGTAAACCTCATGATGTCATTATTTTTCTCTGCTGAGTAGTACTCCATTGTGTATATGTACCACATTTTCTTAATCCATTCTTCACTTGAGGGGCATCTAGGTTGTTTCCAGGTTCTGGCTATTACAAATGATGCTGCTATAAACATAGTTGAGCATGTGTCCTTGTGGTATGATTGAGCATTCCTTGGGTGTATGTCCAAGAGTGGTATAGCTGGGTCTTGAGGAAGATTGATTTGCAATTTTCTGAGAAACTGCTATACTGATTTCCAAAGTTGCTGTACATGTTTGCACTCCCACCAACAGTGGAGGAGTGTTCCCATTGCTCCATATCCTCTCCAAAATAAGCTGTCTTCAGTGGTTTTGATCTTAGCCATTCTGACAGGTGTAAGATGGTATCTCAGAGTCATTTTGATTTGCATTTCCCTGATGACTAAGGATGTTGAGCAATTCTTTAATGTCTTTCGGCCATTTGAGATTCTTCCATTGAGAATTCTCTGTTTAGCTCTGTAACCTTTTTTTTTTAATTGGACTGTTAGGCATTTTGATGGCTAGTCTCTTGAGTTCTTTATATATTTTGGAGATCAGCCCTCTGTCAGATGTGGGGTTGGTGAAGCTCTTTTCCCATTCTGTAGACCGTCGTTTTGTCTTATTGACTGTGCCCTTTGCCCTTCAAAATCTTCTCAGTTTCAAGAAGTCCCATTTATTAACTGTTGCTCTCAGTGTCTGTGCTACTGGTGTTATATTTAGGAAGTAGTCTCCTGTGCCAATTTGTTTAAGACTACTTCCTACTTTCTCTTCTAACAAGTTCAGTGTAACTGGATTTATGTTGAGGTCTTTGATCCACTTGTATTTGAGTTTTGTACATGGCAACAGATATGGATCTATTTGCAATCTTCTTCTACATGTTGACATCCAGTTATGCCAGCACCATTTGTTGAAGATGCTTTCTTTTTTCCATTGTACAGTTTTGGCTTCTTTGTCAAAAATCAGGTGATCATAAGTGTGTGGATTAATGTCCAATCTCCCTCATGAACATTGATGCAAAAATACTCAATAAAATATTGGCAAACCAAATCAAAGAACACATCAAAAAAATTATCCACCATAACCAAGTAGGCTTTATCCCAGGGATGCAAGGATGGTTCAACATATAAAAATCTGTCAATGTAACACACCTTATAAGCAAACTGAAAGAAAAAAAAAACATGATCATATCTTTAGATGCTGAAAAAGTCTTTGACAAAATCCAACACTCCTTCATGATAAAGGTCCTAGAGAGATCAGGAATACAAGGAACATACTTAAACATAATAAAGACAATTTATAGCAAGCCAACAGCCAAGATCAAATTAAATGGAGAGAAACTCAAAGAGATTCTACTAAAATCAGGAACAAGACAAAGCTGTCCACTCTCCCCATATTTATATAATATAGTACAGAGACCTGCCAGCTAAGTGATAGGATTAAGGGCATGTGCTACCACTGCCTGACTTTTGTTTATGAAAATTGCCTTGCTATTTCCTCTGATCTCCAGGCAAACTTTATTTATTAACATACAAATAAAATATCACCACATTTCAGCACAAATAAAATATAACCACAGTTCATAAAAGAAAAGGCAGAGTTCTGAGTCAAGACACTTAGGATTTAATACTATCATGTATTTCCCTTGCTAGTGTTGCTGTGTTTGATCTGTTAATAGACCAAGATCAAGGTCATGTCTTTCACTTCTTTTGAACTGCAAAGCATACATTAAATAAGACTCCTGTTTAGGACAACTGTTCTCCTGCCTTCCTTGGTAATGGCAATGTCAAGGAGAATAAATAGACACAGTCTATAGGATCCAATCCTAGGCCAATTTCTAATCCACCGGGACAATGGGTATTTGCCTGTATCTAATCTGTTTCACACGCATGGATGTGTTATAGACATAATAGGATAGTAGGAATACACACTAGTTTGTTAAATAATGAACTACTCATCATTTAGGACCCAAGGGATATTAGGTGCCCCTGAATTCTCAAACCTGAATGAACAGGCTTACAAATTTAGGTAAAAACAAATTCCCCCTCACATACATACTCATTAATTTATAATTTTTAATTTCTCTTGATGAAGCTATCACGCCCCTGCATGAATGCACAGTCTTACCCACTTCTATTCTCCACTAGGCTTGAACTTCTATTTACTTTATTATGATCTTACCATATGAAGAATAAATTGATGTCTATGATAGGCTTTCCTAAATGAGGTGATTATTGACCATCTATTTTCTTACAAATGCTATAATTCATATTCTTAGAATTGAAAATGGTTGTAGTTTTCCTTCCTAATCTGTGTCTATATTTTAAAATGTGTATTTATTTACTATTTTATATATGTGCATGTGCTTATATGAGTTTATGTGTTCCACATGTGTGCAGGTGCAGAAGCCAAAAGAGTATTCACCGGGTAGCTTGTGACCTCTCAGGTTTGAGTGGTGGGAACTGAGCCTTATCCTTTCTAAAAGCAGTAACTGCTCTTAGCCACTAAGCTGGCACTCCAGCCCTGTATCTATATTCCTACTACTGGTTTTACTATTTCCTATACCAAGGATGAGTGAGCTTCATGAATCTATGCTGAGCTTATGTTTTACCTGGGCCAATAAATACTGATTGCAATGATGCATATTAATTCTGAACTAAAACTTCAAGAAGTCTTACATAGTTTCATTGTTCTCTTTTGAACTCCCTACCACAAGCATTTGAAATAATCCAGGATAAACTGACAGAATGAAGTGGCACATTGAAAAGACAAGCAGTTCTAGCTAAAGCCATCCTAGACTAGTTTCTAGTCAGATAATGTGCAAATGAGGAGAGAACTCAGAAAAGATTACCATCTAAAGCTGACTACTAATTAAGAAGAACCTAAATGGAGAAAGGATTTTTTCATTTTGGTGTACAGTTCAAGAGCAAGTATCACTCTGATAAGGAAGTGTTCTAATTTCATTTCTGTTGCTATAATTAATAAAATGCCCTGACAAAAAGCAACTTAGAGGAAAGGGTTCATTTTAGCTTTAAATTCCAGGTTATAGCCCATTATTCTGGGATAGTCCCAGTAGCAGGAGCGTAAATCACTGTTACATCATATCCATAGTCAAGGACAGAGGGAAATAAATGCACCTATGCTTGCTCACATGCTTGCTTGTTTATTTGCTTCCTTTTTGCTTACCATTCAATTTTCTGACTATTGACCAGGTAAGGACTCCCAGTCCAGAGAATGGTGCTGCACACACTGGGGGTGCCCTTCCCATATTAATTTTGTAAAGTGAAACTATCCTCTATAGACATGACCACAGGTCTACCCAATGTAGACAATCCTTCGCTGATTATCTGGGACTCCCGTCCCAGATAATTCAACATTGTGTCAATTACAGCTAACCATCACAAGAAATCATGGTGAGTGGGATGGATGGAACTGGCCACATTGTATCTACAATCAGAAAGCAGAGACTGATGAACGCTCTGTTCAGGTGGAATTCCTCTCTACTTTTTAATTCAATACAAGGCCCAGCCCATGAAATCATGAAATAGTACTGCCCTCATTTAGGGTGGGTCTTTCTACCTCCATTAATCTCACCAAGATAAATCTCCTAATTAATCACCACAAGATGATGTGGGCTATTGGAAATCAGTGTCAACTTCTTTCTCTTGACTCATCTGTAATATGAGAAGGTAAGAAAAGATTATAGTCTAAAGAGTAGAAACCTGTGGTCAAACCGTGTCTCCACTACTCTTTGTAAACTTTATTAATTTTACACAATTGATATGCCCATAGGATTGAAACAATGCTTTACTGGTCAGAAAGTGTGTGGTTTGGTCTTGGCAAGTTGACTAGATTTAGAATTACCAAAGAGACATACCTCTGGGTTTTAATGGGGTGTCACTTATGAGAGAATTAACTGAGAGGGGGAGGTCGACCCTTGATGCAGCACCTTCCAACATGTGAGGCAGAAGGCATCCTGAGGGAAAAGCAGCATGCATCCCCCTTCCCTTCTCCTTTCTGAGCTAGTGCATGCAATGAGGCCACTGATAGACTCTGCCTACATCAGACTCTGACTACTCAGCCAGCTTACCGATGCAATCTCAATGCCAGATTTTGGAACTGCATTAAGACTGCTTGGGCATCCAGCTTTTTGAAATGAACATCAAGGATAACCCCTATTATGTATGCCAGCCTAGTAAAACCCCTTTTATCCCTCTATTGCACACAAACTCACCATCCTCCCCACCATGTTCTCTTGGTTCTGTTACAGTAAAGAACCCTGACTGGTGCAGGTAGCAGTGCCAGGAGTAGCACAGTAGATTCTGCACTGGGCAATGGGGAAGGAGTCCTAGAACTGGTTGAGAGAGGAGGAAAAACTAAATCCCAGCTTCCAGAATGGTCTGCATACTGTTCAGGCACCACCTGGAAGTGGAAACCTACAACATCACAGCTGCTTTCTGGGGTGTCCCCGAAGGCTAGAAGGGAAGGGAAATCTCCACAATTGGCAGAATTGTAGACAGTGCACATAATTGTATATTTTGGAAAACTGACTAGCTATAGGATTATATACTGATTCATAGGCTGCAGTCAATGGTTTGGATGAGTTGTCCATAATTTAAAGAAACATAACATATATATAAAATAATTAACTTAATTTCACATATCAGCCATGGATTCCCCCATCCTCCCTCCTCTCACCCCCCCAGCATTCTCCCCCAATCCACCACCCATTCCCACATCCTCCAAGGCAAGGTCTCCCCTGGGGAGTCAGTCCAGCCTGGTAGACTCAGCCAAGGCAGGTCCAGTCCCCTCCTCCCTACACCAAGGCTGAGCAAAGTGTCCCATCCTAGGCCCCAGGCTCCAAAAAGCTGCCCATGCACCAAGGACAGGTCCTGGCTTCACTGCCTGGGGGCCTCCCAAATAGTTCAAGCTGATCAACTGTCAACATCCTTAATCCTCAGGGAAATGCAAATCAAAATGACTCTGAGATACCGGTCTTACACCTGTCAGAATGGCTAAGATCAAAAACACTGAAGACAGCTTATGTTGGAGAGGATGTGGAGCAATGGGAACACTCTCCTCCACTGTTGGTGGGAATGCAAACTTGTACAGCCATTTCGGAAATCAATATGGTGTTTTCTTAGAAAACTGGGAATGAACCTCCCTCAAGACCCAGCTATACCACTCTTGGGCATATACCCAAGGAATGCTCAATCATACCACAAGAACACATGCTCAACTGTGTTCATAACAGCATTATTTGTAATAGCCAGAACCTGGAAACAACCTAGACGCCCTTCAACTGAAGAATGGATAAAGAAAATGTGGTACATCATCTGACAGAGGACTGATATCCAGAATATATAAGGAACTCAAGAAATTAGACATCAAAATGCCCAACAGTCCAATTAAGAAATGGGCTATAGAACTAAACAGAGAATTCTCAACAGAGGAAACTCAAATGGCTGAAAGACATTTAAGGAATTGCTCGACATCCCTAATCATCAGGGAAATGCAAATCAAAACAACACTGAGATACCACCTTACGCCTGTCAGAATGGCTAAGATCAAAAACACTGAAGACACCTTATGCTGGAGAGGATGTGGAGCTAGGGGAACTCTCCTCCACTGCTGGTGGGAATGCAAGCTTGTACAACCACTTTGGAAATCAATATGGCGCTTTCTTAGAAAATTGGGAATCCGTCTCCCCCAAGATCCAGCTATACCACTCTTGGGCATATACCCAAGGAATGCTCAACCACACCACAAGAGCACTTGTTCAGCTATGTTCATATAGCATTGTTTGTAATAGCCAGAACATGGAAACAACCTAGATGCCCTTCAACTGAAGAATGGATAAATAAAATGTGGTACATTTACACAATGGAATACTACTCAGCAGAGAAAAACAATGACATCATGAGGTTTGCAGACAAATGGATGGATCTAGAAAAAATCATCCTGAGTGAGGTATCCCAGACTCAGAAAGACAAACATGGTATGTACTCACTCATAGCAGGATACTAGATATGGAACAAGGATGACTGGACTGCTACTCACATCACCAGGGAGGCTACCTGGAAAACAGGACCCCAGGAAAGACAAGGGGATCGCCCAATGACAGAGAAATGGAATGAGATCTACAAGAACAGCCTGGACATGTGTGGGGGTAGTGAAGGGCGAGGGTCGAAGGAAAGAGAGCTTGGGTGAGCGGGAGATCCCAGCTGGATCAACAACAGAGAGGGAGAACAAGGAATAGGAGACCATGGTAAATGAAGACCACATGAGAATAGAAAGAAGCAAAGTGCTAGAGAGGCCCACAGAAATCCACAAAGATACCCCAACAAACTGCTGGCAATGGTCGAGAGACAGTCTGAACTGACCTGCTCTGGTGATGGGATGGCCAAACACCCTAATTGTCGTGCTAGAAACCTCATCCAACTACTGAGGGATCTGGATGCAGAGATCCATGACTAGGCCCCGGGTGGATCTCTGGGAGTCCAATTAGCGAGAATGAGGAGGGTTTATATGAGCGAGAATTGTTGAGACCAAGGTTGGATAAAGCACAGAGACAAATAGCCAAACGAACGGAAACACATGAAATATGAACCAATGACTGAGGGGTCACCAACTGGATCAGGCCCTCTCAGTGGGTGAGACAGTTGATTGGCCTGATCTGTTTGGGAGGCATCCAGGCAGTGGGACCGGGTCCTGTGCTCATTGCATGAGTCGGCTGTTTGAAACCTGGGGCCTATGCAGGGTCCCTTGGCTCGGCCTGGGAGGAGGGGACTGGACCTACCTGGACTGAGTCTACCAGGTTGATCTCAGTCTGTGGGGAAGGCTTTGCCCTGGAGGAGATGGGAATGGGGGGCGGGCTGGGGGGAAGGTGAGGGGGGAGGGAGGGGAGAGAACAAGGAAATCTGTGGCTAATATGTAGAACTGAATTGTATTGCAAAATAAAAATTAAAAAAAAAATACATCAGAAAAAAAAAGAAAGAAAATGTGGTACATATACACAATGGAGTACTACTCAGCAGAGAAAAACAATGACATCATGAGGTTTACAGGCAAATGGATGGAAATAGAAAAAAATCATCCTGAGTGAGGTAACCCAAACTCAGAAAGACAAACATGGTGTTTACTCACTCATAAGTGGATACTAGATGTAAAGCAGAGGACAACTAGATTGCAACTCACAAATTCAGGAAGGCTACCTAGTAAAGAGGACCCTGAGAAAGACACAGGGATCACCCAATGACAGAGAAATGGATGAGATCTACATGAGCAAACTGGGGGTGGGGATGGGGGTAATGGAGGGCAAGTGTCAGGGGAAAGAGAGCTTAGGGGAGATGGAGGTTCCAGCTGGATCAGGAGCAGAGTGGGAGAATTGGGAGGGAGATACCATGAAGAATGAAGACCCCAGGGGAATAGGAAAAAGTAGAGTTCTAGAGAGGTCCCGAGAAATCCACAAAGATACCTCCACTGTAGACTATTGGCAATGGTCAAGAGAGTGCCTGAGCTGACCTGCTCTGGTGATCGGATGGCCGAACACCCTGGCTGTCATGATAGAACTCTCATCCAGTGTCTGATGGAAGCAGATGCTGAGATCCACAGCCGAGCCCCAGGTGGAGCTCTGGGAATCCAATTGGCAAGAGAGAGGAGGGATTGTATGAGCGAGAGATATTGAGACCATGATCGGAAAAAGCACAGGGACAAATAGCCAAACTAGTAGAAATGCATAAACTGTGAACCAATGGCTGAGGAGCCCCCATGGAACTGGACCGGGCCCTCTGGATAAGTAAAGAAACATAACTTTAAAAAATTTACAGAAGGACATATGGGGAATATAGACAGGTTTAGGTATATGCCTAGATCTCTCCAAATGTACCCATTTCTGTTCGGTGTAAACACTCACAAAAGGCACATGTGAGTGCACACAGGTGTATATGTGCATGTCTGTGGATGCCACAGGAAAAAGTTGGTTGTTTCTCCCCTGATGTCATTCACTTTATTTTTTGAGACATGTTCTCTCATTGGCATGTGCTTGTCAAGAGGGCTAAACTGGCTGACCAGCAAGCTTAGTTATTTTCTTGTCTCTGCCTCTACAGTACTAGGTTACAAGTGCATGCTGCCACATCTACCTTTTTGTGTAGATGCTGGGGAGTAACACATGTCTATACAGTAAATACTGTATTATCTAAGCTATCTCCCCATCCCTCTTAAAAGAGTTCTGCCAAGGTTGGATAAAGCACAGAGACAAATAGCCAAACGAATGGAAACACATGAACTATGAACCAATGGCTGAGGGGTCACCAACTGGATCAGGCCCTCTGAGTGGGTGAGACAATTGATTGGCTTGATCTGTTTGGGAGGCATCCAGGCAGTGGGACTGGGTCCTGTGCTCATTGCATGAGTTGGCTGTTTGAAACCTGGGGCCTAGGCAGGGTCACTTGGCTCAGCCTGGGAGGAGGGGACTGGACCTGCCTGGATTGAGTCTACCAGGTTGATCTCAGTCCTCGGGGGAGGCCTTGCCCTGGAGGAGGTGGGAATGGGGGGTGGGCTGGGGGGAAGGTGAGGGGGGCAGGAGGAGGGAGAACAAGGGAATCCATGGCTGATATGTAGAACTGAATTGTATTGCAAAATAAAGAAAAAAAATGAACTAAAAAAAAAAAAAAAGAGTTCTGCCAATTACAGAATACATGTTCCTATGGTTCTAGTTGATATTAAAATCTGTGTCCCAGATGCTTTATTCAGAAAACATAATTTAGTGGTCACAACAGCATCATGGGCAGTGGGGATACTAATATTCCTCTTTCACAGATAAAGAAACTGAAAACTTCACAGAAATAAGCAAATTTCCAAGGGTACAATGCTGACAAGTAGTAAGACCCAGATCCTAAATCAGGTTTATTGACTCTAAAGCTGGTGGGCTACACCATACTGTGTGTCTCTTAGTAAAAACTGATAAATCAGAGGTCTAGGTTGTCTCTGAAATAACAGAGCAATCACTAAGACTATATTTCATTTTATGACCTGGGTCAAGGCTTGATGTAAGGTAAGGGCCTGTAGCTGGAGTTTTTTCTCCTGGTCCTGTCAAGCCCCAGCAGTCTGACAGCCCACTTATAAAATAAACATGCAGATGCTTGTACTATTTAAAATGTTTGGCCTAATGGCTTAGGCTTCTTGCTAGCTGTTCTTATACCTTAAATTAACCTATTTTTATTAGTCTATACATTGTCACTTAGCTCGTGGCTTACTGGTATCTTAACATCTTCTCATGGTGGCGGCTGGCAGTGTCTCTTGATTTAGCCTTTTTGTTCCTAGAATTCTCTTCTCTGCTTGTCCTGCCTATACTTCCTGTCTGGCTACTGGCCAATCAGCATTTTATTTATTAACCAATCAGAACAACACACTCACAGCATAGAGAACTTCCCACAGCAAGGGACCAATGTGGATCTAGGCTCAAGATTAAGTCCATGTGAAGACATGTCAGTAACTCCAAATTACAGGACAACACACTAAATCATTTAAAATATTCTTAATTAGCTATAGCAGCTATGTCCAACCAGGACTCTGTCTCTTGAATTGTGAGCCAAACTTCCCTTGTCCACAAGCTTCACCTTTTCATGTATTTCATCACAGCAATAAGAAAACTGATACAAAAGATTAAATCTTAGGCTAGACATCCAATGTATGGATATTCATATTCACATCATATTCAAACCACATTCCCATGTGTTTAGTTGAAATATTTTTATTATTTATCTAAACCTTAGGTTGAGATGGTTTTCTTTTCATAAATTTCAAATTATTAGAACCAATATTCATGGATTATAGCAGTTTTAAACCTGATATTTGGACTAAATCAATTTTTAAAGGAAAAAGCAGGAGCATCTTATGGATGGCAAATGGAAGATAAAATATTCTCTTATTAAAGGCAGCTCTCTCCAAAGAGTTTCTGAGAATACTAAGATCTCTCCTTTGTTTAAAATAATCACATTTTGCTCAGAGTGGTGCACTAGAATTTTACCTTGGGCATGAATTTTTCATGAACCATTGATTGAAAAGACAAAACCAACAGAGAATAATATAAGCTTAGGGACCTGTCTTACAAGGTAGAGCTAAATTACTCCAAGGGTTAGAATGAAAAAGCCAGGTGGGGCCCTCAAGTCAGCAAGAAAATTGACAATTACAAATCTATCAAAAAATGAGAAAAATCAATTACAAAAGGTTGACTTGTGCTAAAATTATTGTTTACTTTATTGAACATGTTCAGTGAATTTGGGGGAAAAAAGAAAGAACTATGGGAAAATGTGTACATCTTAATAGGGTTTCATGCAAGTAAGAATAGGAAAGTTGGAGTGCAAAAGAGACCTGTCTTTTCTCCTGGGTGAATCCATTCACTTTTGGCTTGACATTAGAAAGATGGTTTTTCAGCTCTGTTCTTTAATGTTCCCATTTTAAAGTGGAGATAGCTAGGTAATTCCTTCTGAGAGGGGACTGGCCAGATATCAGCTTAGAAACCACAGCCACAATTACAAGAGGAAAAATTAGGGTGTCATAATTCATCTCTTCAGTAGTGTTGGGTTTTAATTGGTTGAGATGTATTTCTGTCTAATAATAAAGAATTTAATAAACATTTGACTAATACTCTAGTAACATTAAAAAGGGAAGAAGCCAGAGTCAAAATGTGTTCTACTTAAGAAGAGGTAAAGAAAGAGGGTCCTGATAAACACAGAGGGCTAAGGGTCAGAAATCGGACTGCTGAAATGGCCTCTGGAAGAAACAAATGATAGAAAGTCAAGTCAAAATGTCAAATTCAAGGGCCAGAGCTTAGTATTAAGGTCTTGGAAATGCGCTGAAGAGTTTGGGCAAAATAATATAGATAATTCAAGCTGAGAATTAAAAAGAAGTCTCCTTTATTCTATAGATATACAGCTAATTCTTTTAACAAATATTTATTGAACTCTGTCTATGTAACAAAACCTGTTCTGTATGCCGGGATATACTGACAAATTAAATATATATAGTTCCTGCCTTCATGTAACTTGTTTTGCTAACAAACAACAAACAAGAAAATAAATGTATATAATACTAGGCAGAGATAATTTCTATATAGAAAAGAAAATAACAGTGTACTGCACACTAAGGCTATATAGAACAGACTTATTTATTTATTTATTTATTTATTTATTATCTATTTTTATTTCAATTTTTTCAGTTAGGTTCTTCTTAAGTAGCCATGGCTGATATAATACTCATCATATGGCTCATGCTGTCCTTGAACTCATGATAATTATACTGTTTCAACCCTGAATGCCAGGATTAGAAGTACATACCACTAAATCTGGCCTAGCCTGATTTTTTTTTAATTTGTAATTTAAAAATTTTAAACTTGTTTGTTCAAGATAAAGACACAACACGTATATTATCCTAGCCCTCCAAACAGTCAAAAGCATCAGTATCAGTGCCATCTACCACATCTTAGTCTACCAGAAGGTCTGCAGGAGCAATAACATGCAAAGAGCACTGGTCTCCTAGGACATCTTTTGGAATATCTCCTGAACAACTTACATAAGACTTTTTCACAATTAGATTTCTCTAGGTAGAACAGACACTCTAAATAAAGTATAAATGTATAGTATAACAAATATATAAACTAGTAGCCATTTATTCTTGTCAAGCATTATGTTCTACACATAATTACACAAGCTCTGTTATTAAAAGACTGACAGAGAACTAATGATACTTACATCATAATCCTCACAAATTATGCTACCATATCACTATATGATAGAAAATTCTCAGCTCCATTATAATAGTATGGTCTCTGCTTAAGTTCCTGACTGCAAAATCCTGCCTTGAGTAACTGCCACGATTTTCATGATGATGGTTTATAAGCTCTGTGCTTTAAGATGAAATAAAGTAATTCCTTCCTAAGACACAGCAGTAGAAATCTAACTACGATACAAGGACAGTCTTGTGTCACTTAATAGTGAAGATTGTTCTCAGAAATGCATAATATATATAATATATAGTAAATAAATATATGTGGAATATATCTATTTATTTACACAAACCTAGATGTTATAGGTCAAACACTATAGAGTAGTCTGTTGGTCCAGTTAGTACGTGGCAAACATGAGATCAAGAGGCTATTTCTGATTCAAAATGACCTGTTATTTAAAGTTAACATTTTTATGCAAGCAGAAGTACATTTCAGTGCCAAAAGTACAGTACTTAGAATAATACATAAGCCAGTAATTTATTACTATGACCAAGTATTATGTGTAGTTCATCATTCTATGTGCTATGTTTTTATACAAGTGGTCATGAATTAGGTTTGTTTATGCCAGCAGCAACACAAATGTGATCCCATGGTGCCATAATAGCTACAATATAAGAGATGATAGGAATATTTCAGGTCTAGTATAATCTCATCAAATATGCAGTTTATCATTGATCAAAATGTCATTGTGTAGAAAATGATTGTATATAGAAAGGTTGGTAGCCAAAGAATAGAAAATATTAACTCTAGGATAGTAAGTATAACTATCACAACATCAGACAAACTCTACCTTTTAAGGTAAGAAACAGCTCAACATAAAGAGATACATTTGACAATAAAGGGCTACAGAATGTGTAAAAACGTTTTTAAAAAATGCACTTAAAACAGCCTCAAAATATACATGAAAGTGTTTCTATTGGTAATACTGTTCATATCTTCTATAGTTTATCTACTTATTTATTTTTTCTTCTTTCTTTCTTTCTTTCTTTCTTTCTTTCTTTCTTTCTTTCTTTCTTTTTTTTTTTAAATGAGGGAGGAAGTCTTAAATACAGGCTTACAGCACAATGGGAGAACCCCTGAGGGCAGAAGTTCCCTACAGATGTTTTACAATCTTGCATCTAAGCTGTTAACGCCCATTATGCAGGATACACAGACAAGGAACTTCCCTTAAGCATTCAGGAGGGTGGAACCCAGCAGGGAATTAGCATAGGGAGGATAGCAAGGTCAAGGTCAGCAAGCAAGGCAACAGTTACCCAAAACAGGGGCCAGGGTGATGTGTTCATTTTAAAAGAATATATGTCTTTGCTATATGCATATGTTGGCATACTACATAATAATGAAAATCAGTGAATTACGCGCAAAAGTATGTATGATTATCAGGAACATTAAGCATAAGAAATCAGACAGGCTAGACATAAAATAAATTCTATAATGTAAATCTATCTATAGAAGTTCAAATGCTAACAAAACCAATTTGTAGTGTTCGATGACAGTAGGTATGGAAGAAGTAATTATTTGGGTTGGGTGGTTGTTACGGCTTTTGAGGTATAGACTTGTGGTTACATATGTCTATCTGCTTGTGTAATTCATTGAACTTTGTCCTTATATGTGCACATTTTTTTCTATATGTCTACTCAATAAAATACTTGCCAAATGAATAAATGAAACTGTTTTTCCAGTTTTTTTTTTCCAGTTTGTTTCTTTGTTGCTGTGATAGAACACCATGACAAAGTAACTTGTAGGGAGTATTATTTAGGCTTTTAAATTACAGTCTATCATCCAGGGAGCCAGGCAGAAACAGAAGGCAAGAGAACCTGAACACCAAGAGCTGAAGTAGAGACCATGGAGGAACTCTGCTTACTTGCTAGCTTCCCCTGGTTTGCTCGGTTACCTTCCTTTTATAATCCAGTACCACCTTCCCAGGGATGGTAAAACTCACAGGAGGTTGAGCCCTTCTCCATTAATTAGCAATCAAGAAATTGTGCTGCAGCATACCCATGGGCCAATCTGATGAAGGTAATTTCTCAACTGAGGTTCTTTCTTCCCATGTTTATCAAGTTGACAACTGAAGCTTACTATGGTAACTTTAATGCATATATGAGAATATGAGAAAGGTTAAAATCAATGATCTCACCTTATCTCATGTAACTAATCAAAAACAGCCCATATGTGCATGCTCACATACATTAAAATCACACACACACACACACACACACACACACACACACACAGAGAGTAATGAAAATAAAACAAAAAAATTACAAAATCCTAATATTCTTTGTCATGATTATTAGAAAAATCTTAATTACCATCATATATATCAGGCTCCTAAGATTATGACATGTAACAAACAACTCCAAAATATCAGTTACTTACAGCAGTCTCTTGTGAGACTGGAGACTGATTATAGATCTGTTGAGGCTGGTTGAGATCTGCTATGGTTTGCTCCAGACGTCTGTCAAGTATTTCATCCATCTGGGACTAAAGTTCCTCTCATGGTAGATAACAGAAGACATCAAACAAATCTACTCAGATACACTGAAAGCTGTGTTTGGGTCACAGTTCCATAACATTTCACTAGCTGATGCAGTTCTACTCAGAAAAACTTGATAGAGAAACGAATCCTGCTTACTCTAAAGCAATGGTTCTCAACCTTCCTAATGCTGCAACCCTTTAATAGTTAACTCATTTTGTAGTAACCCACAACCATAAAATTATTTTTGTTGCTATTCCATTACTGTAATTTTGCTACTGCTACTAATCCTAATATAAATATTTTGGAGATGGAGGTTTGCCAAAGGGATCGTTACCCACAGGTTGAGAACGACTTCTCTAAAGGAAGGTGCTGCCAAAGGACCTTGTTTGTAATCCTGTTAACAGGAGGAAGACTTAGAACAAAAAACCTAAATCTATCAAAATACCATGTTTATGAAATAAAATAAATCTATAATTAAAGATCTTTCTTTGAAGACATTTGAGACTTGTGCCACTTTATTACTGAACTGAGTTAACCATTTATTTTGGGACCTCTCTTACACAAAGTGTCAGAAAACCATAAAAGAGGAATACTTTCCAGATCATTTTATGATGCCAAAACCTGATAAAAGTGTGGCAACAAAACAAAAAAGCATTATAAACAATGTCTTTTATGAGCATCAACACAGAAATCCTATGCAGATTACATATATGGTGTATTGTTTATAGGTCAGCACCAAAGAATAAGTTATCACATTAACCACAATGACATGGACAACATATCACTTCATGACAGACTCAATATACAAAAATATGCATTTCACCCACAGGAAGCTACGGCATATGCAAACTGATCCTGGCAGACAGAGTATTTGTAACCTTAGGGGACTGAGGAGGAGATGGCACCAGGGAGCCTTCTGCATAACAAGCAGTGCCTTATATTTTAATTTAGGCAGTGCTTATACTGTTGTTCCAGTTAATTGAGTCATAAACTTAAAATCCAAGTGTCCCCTGTGTGTATGGTAGTCCTCCATATTAAGTTTCCCCTAAATGCCCCACTAGTACTTGTGGCTCCCAATATTTGCTTGTTAGCTCTCTTCTAGCTCTAAAATCTGTTTGGTTCTACTGCTAACTTTTAAATGAGAACTCCTACTATGTCTCTTAAACAACAATGGATCAACACTAAAAAACAGCACTAAAAGCTCCAGAGAACATAGAATGTACCTAAAAATAGTTATAACAGCTTAGTGAGAAAAACATCTCAAAGACCACAAATTATTTTGAATGGTTGGCAGTTTTCTTGAAAGTTCCTGTAGTGAGAGGTAAAGCAGTGTTTTAATTAGGACAATGGTATATTTTTATACCAGAGGCCATAGAAACATAAAGTTACAGTATTACAAAGCCAAGTTGGTAGACAAATATGAATTTTCAGCTCTGGAGGAGAGCTGAATCTAAATGTCAAATTATGTAACTGAATGTTTTACCCTCCACAGTTTCAAAGGAGTAAAAATGCCAGCAGCAGAGTTCCCAGAGTTTGGAGACATACAATTTATGAAATAGTAGAAAAATCGCAGTCGAGACTATAAAAAGCTGTATTCTAGCTCTGCTCATGTTACTTATTAGTGGCATAGCTTTGGAAAAATCACTTAAAGTGATCAAGTGTTGCTTCCTCTCATGTGAGACTGACATCATGTACCTCCTGATACCAAAGTTAGACTTTATATAAAGTACAACTAAATTGGATCTATTATTTCCCAGATAATCTTGAAATATTTACTGCTAAGGTGATACTTGAAGGCTCTTTATCCAATAAAACAAACAATTTAGAAACTTCAAAAATCCACATGGATATCTCTAGACAAATGAAAACGCACACTGGAGTTCTCTTCCAAGAATGTGTTTGTGGAATATATAACAGGTGACAAACTAAGGTCACCCTCTTTCCAAAATAGAGTAATTATTTCTCAAGAAAATATTCCCTCTAAAGTTTTACTTAAAGATACTATTGCTGCAGAATCAGACCAAGCTGACTTTAGCTAGGTCTTTCCCAGCTAATGATCCTTGTCCACAGTGCCTCTGAGGGATCCCCAACCTTCAGTTTCTGTTTTTACACATGCAAATGTGGCTTTGAATCCTGTCACTAAGTCAACCTCTCTCATCTCATGGTTCCCAACTTGTCTAGATTAAGCTCTCTATTTCTGTCACCCTGGTTCACCAACAGCCCCAACAAAGCCCTAGAGCCTTTCCTCTTCTGGAAGCCTAATTCCCTCCTACATATGTTCTGAGACTCAGCTAAAGCTTCCTCCAGGAAGCCTTATTTAACCCTCAGACTCACATAAGTACCAGTATATCTCTCTGTAACTTGCATGTCCTATCACAGCAATAAGCATACCCTTTTTGTTTAACATTTCCTTATTTGTATTTATCTCTTATAATGAATATATATTCTATACTATTCATAATTATACTATGTATAATATAAATGACACTTTATTTTCCTCCTCCTGCTCCTTGCCCCTTTTCAGTAGTTCAGGCTGACCTTTAACTCATTATATAGCCAAGGACGAATTTGAACTTCTGATGTTCCTGTCTTTCTACTTTCCAAGTGCTGGTTTTACTGGTCATGCACTATTATATCTGGCTTGTGCTCATTTTTGTGGCATTGTGCTCAAACCCAGGGCTATGTTCTTACCATATAAATATTCTAGTGGTTATGTTATATCCTCTGCCACCCAAATGAAAAATTCTTTAGCATAAGATTTCTTTTTATTCTTGTCTTGTACCCTGTCATCCAACAGGCTCTTGTAACATTTACTAATGAAGTTGAAAAATAAATGAATGCATACTTAGTTCATGACTAGATTAGCTAAATGAGTGATTCCCTTTTGTTCCAGCCTCCATGATTTTTTTCCTAACCTTGATTCTCCCTTCCTTCTATCCCAGTCCTACTATCCAGACAGTTTCTGACATAGATCCACCTTGTACATAAGCAAACATATTGAAGACAAAAGAAAAAAAATAGTATATATTCACACTCTTGAAGATTTTACAATCAAGAGGAAAGTGGCAGATGAAAATATTTGTCTATGTTAAAGCATTGATGTGTCAGGGCAAAGCCTTGAAGTCTATGGGATCAAAGAGGAAAGGACAATCCAAGACATGGATATAATCTAAATGCTCCTTGTGTCCAAAGACATCAGGGACAGGTAAGATTTCCAGGTAAAGTTGGGAGATTTGGGATGCTGTGGTAAATGCTATGAACATAGATACAAAGGTATAAAAGATAATAATAATCAACATCAAGTTAATTAGCTGACTAGGACAAAGCTTTCTAATACCTAATTCTAAGACCATTACTACTTCTATTATCCAGACTATACTGTCATTAAAATGCATGGTACTGTCGTTAAAACTCTTCAGAAGAAAATGCCCAAGTGTGATGCTCTGTCTCCTTAGCTGGTTGCTCTCAATCCTCAAGACTCCTGTTTTCAATGTTTGTAGCAGACCTCAAGGAGCATGTAGAAGCTCACTTGGTAATATAAAGAACTTAATGCAATTAGTCACTTAATAGCAGACTGACATCCTGATTCTATGAAACATTCAAGCCATCATAGATTCCAGGAGTCCCAGTAGTGACTCAATGAAGCAATGTAAACAAAGCCCACAAGTCACTGAATAATAAACTTTTCAACAACATATCTTAGTCTCAGGAATGACAGCTTTAGGCTGCTAAAATGAAGTAAAATAATTGTATAGTCTCGAGATATATAGTCTTGAGATACATAGATTGTCAAATAGGATGTTAAAAAAAATTTCATTTGCTTGTTTTTTAAAGTATCTGAAAGAAAACCAGGCTCTTACTACAATACATACTAGCTAATGTTAAGTGAGATATTCTGTGATCATTAGCATCTTTTCCAACAAATATGCTTAAATGTTAATGTTAATATCTTTATAGATCTACTGTGGAAAGAAGTCTCAGAGATATTTCCTTCCTGGGATAAGGAAATTTGCAGAGATGAAGCCAGGGTCCATATTTGACTCCTCCCGACTCTAAAGCCAATAGTATTTATAAGCCAGGGATCAATGTGTAGATAAGAATTTATTTCTCATTGCTCTGTACTCATCCTTCAAAAGTAATGATCATAATTTTAGGATCATGAAAAAAAATTCTGAAGTTTCAGGAACTCTACTGTCTGAATCACTACTTTCCTAAGTGGCCTAATTCTTACTGTTACATGTATGTCTAAATGGCTTCTAAGACGTCCAGAAATTCTCACAAGTCTGAGACTGTGATTTGAAAATATTCTTATATAACAACTCCCTCATGAAAGGGTTATAACCCCAGGAGTTGCCTGTAGTTGGCAGATAGGAGGATAAAACCTCGTAGAAATTGAATTGAGTTCTCTATGTTTATCAGAGTGGAAAAATAGGCACAAGGCTGCCAAAAAGGAAAGGTATAAGTCCTTGAGAGATGAACTTAGTTAAGGCAGAGGCTCCCGGGTGTCAGCACTGTCAGCAGAAGCCTCAGTCAATGTCACACACACAGTAAAGACCTGAGAAATATATGTTGTTGCACTTGCTGAAATGGTAGAGCATTTTAACCAAGCAATAATGCAGACTCAACTTTAGATCTGCTCTTAGGATCCAAAGACTAATATCTTTCTATAAGCTCCCTCCTAGCCAGCATTTTAAATGATTCTTCTCTGTCTATGCCCAGGGCCAATAGCACTCCATTAAAATACAAAGCAGTTCATCTCTTTAACTTAATTTCTCCCAACTGTGATCCTCCTTTCTCACTTTTCTTATATTTGTTCCATCCCTAGTCTCTTTTTTATTAAAATATTCTTATTACTTCTTTAATAATTTCATATAATATAATTTGATCATAATTGGTTCATAACTCCTCCCTTTAGCTCTTCCCAGATCTGCCCTCCTACCCCTCACTGCCTTGCATTTGGACAAAGAAAACATCACTCACTAAATGTTAAAGTACTTATTGAGCTTATACTATGTCCCAGATACAGAGTGCCAATTTACCAGGGCAGCTGCAAGCAATGAAGCTGGAGTGCTGTGCAAAGACATCAGTGTCTATGAGACAGGGAATCCTGACTGTGCTCCTTATTAACTGTGTCACCCATCCCAGCTTCTTTTTCTGAAAGATGCAGATTGCAGTCCTGCTGTGTGTTAGCATTTGGTGTCTGGCATTTTGTGGTTGCTTAAACATTCACTGAATCTCAGTCTTGAAATTGAAAGGGGGAATGGGAACTGAACAAGCATGAGACAGTGGAATTGAATTGTTTTTCCTTATGAGACCAAAAAAAGAAAAAAAAAGTGAGTTTTTTGCGTAGTCTAGGGTTCCTAGTCTGGCATCCAATGAGATGACAGCACAGCTCTACTCTGCCCAAGTTCTGCTACTGCTAGGGCTTCCTAAAATTCAGGGCACAGCATCTTCCAAGCAGCCCCCTCCCTCCTCACACTGGGAGTTCTGCACAGAGCCCTAAGAAAGTTGCCAGCCATGAGATTCTTTTTCCCTCCAATGAAAACACACATGGCACAAGCATATGATTCCCATCTGGATCCACCCCCGACTTCCGGCCAGGAGGCTGCTGTGTGGGCAGGACCGTCTGCCTTTGAATTTGCCAGCCTAACCTAGCACCCTGAGCTAGTCCTCTCTGGGGAGTAAAGCACAGATTTGGCAAAGCTCACATTTCTGTCACTTCCTCTCAGGGTCTTTTCCATCTTTACCTCTTTTTGGCCATGTCAAAAGAGGTTGATGTAGGACAGGGACATGTTTGCTCAGACAAAACAAATGGGTCTTTATTTCTAGAAGGAAGCAGAGCAGGCAGACTTTCCTTTAATCCAAGGAACAGATGCTGGCCCAGGAGGAGAGTGGCTGGAAGTCCCACCCTTCACCTTAAGGCCATTGGGGGCAGGAATTCTTTTTAAAATAAACAGATACCACCCCCCTCAGGTTCCCTGATGGCATCAGTGCCCAGCCACTTTAGTGTTATTACCATCATCATCCCTGCTGGATTCTATGCCCCAGTGAATTGGCAACATTCTTTCTATTTGCAAACAGTTTGCAAAATAAGAACCCCAGGAAGGATACAGGCTGGCCAGGCTCCAGAGACTTTCAGCAGCAGTCATGCTAAATCAGGGCTACTGCTCACTTCCTAACAACAAGTGCTGATACTGCCTCCCAGTGACCCTGGATCACCAGGGATATATCACCCCCTCCCCCAATTCCTCCTTCCCTTCCTACCTTCTTCTTCCTTCTGGAAATATGGAACCTGAGGAAACGAGAAGGTAAAACCTGGAAGTTCCAAACTGTTCATACATTTTCTGACATGGGGGTTTTAATTCCAGGAAGACTGGCCTGATAATAGCACTTTCTGAGTGATCTTCTAAGGTTTGAAGCTTTCCAATTCTTTTCTCCTTTAGTCTGGCGTTTATGATCCTCTACAATTTTGCTACTTGTGTCCATGACTTAGCATCTTTCCTGAACTAATCCATCCTCCCCACACACATCCTTTACTAGGATGGTTGCTCTATCATCAAATATAAATAAAAGGAAAATGGAAAACAATGGCTACTGCTATGGACTATGTGGCTATTGTTTAACTGGCTCCACGATAAGTTCTATATATGTATCTTATATATTAATCATAAAAAAACAAATCCAAGAAGTATACTCTATAAATATTCTCATCCCAAAGTTGAGGAAATTAAGGCTAGGAGTTAGCAAGTGACTTACCTATGGTCATAGAATTAGTATGTAAGATAATCTGAATTAAAATATCATTTAGGACATGAAATAGTTTTTTTCTGAAATAGATCTTTTAACCCTGACCCTAACTACCCTAATGCCCTTCAACCTTGACCTTGGCCTACATCAACCTCCTTCAACAAGTCAAGAAAGAAGAAAGCATACACAGGATCAAAGGTATTAAGCTCACTCCTCAGAGAGGATAAGCTTAGAGGACCAGGGTCTAGAGCAGCAACCTGTGGGGTGCAACCCCTTCGGGGGATGAACAACACTTTCACAGGGGTCACATATCAAATATTACATTATGATTCACCACAGTAGGAAAATTACAGTTACGAAGTAGCAATGAAAATAATTCTATGGTTGGGGTCACCACGACATGAGGAACTGTATTACAGGGTTACAACATCAGAAGATTGGGAACCACTGACCTAGAAGCTTAGTAAATGGCCAAAGTGATGCACTTGGTACAGAACTGAATTAAAATTAAACCTACATGATTCAAAATTCCTTACAATTAGTACCATAATCAGTGGTTATATTAGTTTAAATTAAATAAATACAAATGTAACTCAGTGGCTCAAATAAAGATATCAGTGAAAATGTGAAGAGTTGGTAATGTATGAAGTCAGTTACAACTGATACCACTAACACATATGGGAAAACAAAATTTGATTCATTTTAGTGAACAACTTGCTAAATGTGTGTGTGTGTGTGTGTGTGTGTGTGTGTGTGTTGCCTTTCTAGTCCCATTACACTCTTACTTCTTTACTTGTAATGTTGATTATGAATGGTAATAGTGGGCTTCTCTTCTTGTTCCCTGTAGTGATATATTGTGTAACCTAATAAATTTGCCTGAAGATCAGAGAATAGAACAAGCCACTAGATTAAACATAGAAGCCAGGCAGTGGTGGCACACATCTTTAATCCTAGCACTCAGGAGGCAGAGATCAGTCTGTATCTCTATGTGTTCAAAGGCACCCTGGACTACATGAGATTGACTCAGTCTAGGAAAGAAACAGAGCCAGGCAGTGGTGGCACACACCTTTATCCCAGTACTTGGTAGTCACACACCTTTAATCTCAGCACTAGGAAAGTTGAGACAGGAAATGGTATGTGTGGGCAGAGAAAGGTATATAAGGCATGAGGACACAGGAAATAAAGGCTTTGGGCTAGAGATTTTTTTTTCAGGCTGAGGAGTTGATGAGGAAAGAGCTGGTGGCTGTGGCTTGTTCCTTTGTCTCTCTGTTCTTTCAGCGTTTACCCCAATATTCTGGCTCCAGGTTTTTATTAAAAGACCTATTAGAATTCATTTTACAGTTTCTGATTTAAGGGGAAAAATCCAGTTTCTTCTCATCAAGTAAACTCTTAGCTTACAGTTTCATAAAGGCATTCTCTACCAAGCTAATGAAATTCCCCTATAAATTGTGAATTTTGCATCTTTCCCCTTCCTTTAAGCTTGCAGTCTCACTTCTGCCACTACCGTGTGCCCCAAATCAGCTAACTAATCAGAGGATAGTTGTTCCTTAACTGGTAAGATGGGAAATGATGTGGGGAGGTAGTGGCGCACGCCTTTAATCCCAGCACACAGGAGGCAGAGGCAGGTGGATCTCTGTGAGTTTGAGGCCAGCCTAGTCTACAAAGTAAATTCCAGGACAGTCAGAGTGGTTACACAGAGAAAACCTGTCTCAAAAAAACAAAAAACAAACAAGCAAAAAGATGGAGAATGATAACTCATAATAACTTTGTTGTATTACTTTTAAAATCCACCTCAGTGATGACACTGGATTTTGTGTCATCTGGGGAAGAGTTTGTATGATTATCTAGTGACTCCCTAAATAGACCAGGGGTCTCCAATCACCAGCTTCGGCATTTCTACACAGAGGCCCACATGCGGCGTTTCCTAAAACACAAATCTGCCTCACCCCTCTGAAACCCTTTGGGTGTCTCCTGTTGTCTTTAGGACAAATTAAAAATTCTTTAATATAACCATTTGTGTCTCAGATGATCATCCCTGCACACCCCTCCAGATCATGCTTCTCTACCTATATGCTCTTAATAGAGCCACAGAAACTATAGCTAACTCACCGCTCTGTTTTAAAAAGAAGTCTCTTTGGAACTCTGGGTCTGGTTTTCCTTTTTAATGACCAATTCAACATTGGCATCCCTCTCATCCCAGAAGACTTTCCTGACAGCAGCCACAGCAGGAATCTTTTACTTCTGTGATCTCTATTCTACTTCATGTTGCATGGTGCTACCTTTATGCTAATACTATGCTTTGACATTAACAGATTTGTAGTATTATTATTTTGTGTGCATGTAACTGTGTGACTGTGTGCATGTGCATGTGTTGCCGTGCATGCACACATGTGGAGGCCAGAGAACAATATCAGGCATTATTCTTCAGACTCTATCCCCCTATGTTTGGAGACAAGAGTCTTTCATGGGCTGAGGATTACTCAGGAGGCTATGCTGAGCTCCAGGGATCTGCTCGTATCCTCCAGTCTTCAATCCCTGCACTGGAATTGATAGAACACACGACTACACAGAGTTTTGTTTGTTTTAAAACATGGGTTCTGATCCAACTCTGATTTTAATGCTTGTAGAGCAAGACCTTTACTAGCTGAGCCATTTGCCCAGCCTTGTGGTTTTATTTTGAAGTCAGGTAATATACTCCTGACTACTTTGTTCCTTCTGGTCAAGATAGCTTTGTCTATTCCAGTTTATCTCCCCCACCCCCAAAAACGTGAGTGTGTGTGTGTGTGTGTGTGTGTGTGTGTGTGTGTGTTTCTAAATAGGGTTTAAGACTGTGTGTCCCTAATTCTATGAAGATTATACTTAGCATTTTGATTGATATTGCGTTGAACCCCTAGATTACTTTGGATAACAATGGCATTTTAACAATACTGAGGCTTCCAATAAATAAGCAAGAACTATTGTTCCACTTTTTTGTGTCCTCCTCAATTTGTCTCATTAATATCTCAAATTTTTAGTATGGATATCTTTTACATTTTAGTTAAATTTGTGTCTGATTATTTTTGGTAGCTATTACAAATAGTAATTGCTTTCTTGACTTCCATTTCATAGACTTCTTTATTTGTATACAGAAATACTACTAATTTTGTCATGTTGATTTAGTATCCTGAACTTTTTACCATATATATTTAATACTTCTGATAGTTTTTTAGTGACATCTTTATGGTTTTCCATACATGAGATAATCTGAAAACAGTGAAACTCATGTATCTGCAGATAACTGGTTTTCACACTCATACTAAACAAACCGGAGAAAGGACACTCTTCACCAAATAGAACAGGGGGATGTGGGTATCCACATGCAGAAAAATATTCCATATGAATGTCTCACCAATTTCAAGATCATCTGAAAATGAATTAATGACTGATATGCAAGGCCCAATTTTAGAAAACTGCTAGGAAAATGGGAATGTTTTAGGTTGTGGAAATGGGTGAGGATATTTTAGAGAAGACTCCAAAGGCACAGTATACAAAGTAAGCAGAAATGGCTGCATCAACCAAAAAGTTGCAGTATAGTAAAGAAACAATCTTTTCTTTATAGTGTATAGGTTTACAGCATAGGAGAAAATACTAATTATACCTTCAATAAAAGGTTGATATCTAGGAGTTCAAAACTCCCATAGTAAAAATGCAATATCCTGATTAAGAATGGTCAATAGACCTAAATAGATATTTCTGAAAAAGAATACATTAAAAACGGACAATAGGTGCATTAAAAATCAACATCAGAAATAATCAGGGAAATCCAAATCAAAGCCATTATTATTATTACACACATTAACACATACATATACAAGTATGTATATAAAAATATAACCTGCTGAGTTCATTTAGTGTTGCTCATATGCATAAATGTTTAGGGGTGACTACTTGGATTGGGATAACCCACCAGGGGACTCATTCTTGGAGAAAATTAACTTGCCTTTCTTATTTTTTAATAACTGAGTTACCTATCTGGTTGTACTCTGTTTCTCCCTTTGCCTTTCTTATTTTTTAATAACTGAGTTACCTATTTGGCTGTACTCTGTTTCTCCCTTTGGACTGTGTGTTCCTTGAGGACAAGGATCAAACCTTCATTTGTAGTACACAACAGGTACTCAGATGTTTGTTAACTAATAAGAAAGAACTAAAAATGGCCATCCACCCAGTCTGCATTATAAAATTGACATTCACCAATTGATATCCCTCAATTCACAGCATAATTTATTTAAGGATTTGCTAAACTGGTTCTGCTTTGGGCTCTGCTAATTCCATCTCCAGAGAAATGGCTGCAGTCAATTCTTCATTGCAAAGTGAACTTTTCTCTTTTCAACTTCTCCCCTTCTTTTTTTTTCCTACAACAAACCAGCTGAGGAGTTGTAATTATGAGAGACTCTACACTACAATTACCATAGCACTTAACTCTGTATTGACATCTGTAAAAGAAATAACTCTTGGAATTTAAGAACAATGATGTGTTTCCTACCTTTCTTTAACATGTATCTTTTAACTTTAAAAAACTATCATCACTTTTGACACCTGTCTTAACAGTTTTGAAATATCAAAATTTTATTCTTGGGGAGAAATCTTGATACAAAAGAAGCAATACGCTGGATTTCATTATGAATTAGTCTACTCGAACATATCTGAAACTTTATCATTTGAAGAATTCTTGACCCTGTGCCTGAAAACATAGGAAGGTACTGGCGAGGTATTCAAGGATTTGCAAATGTTTAGACACAGGTGTGAGAAACTTCACATTCTGAATTATGCTACCTATAAGTAGCAGGTAATGTGAAGGATATCTATTGGAGGTAGTTGGATGATGTCCTGGCTATTTTTATATCAATTTGACACAAGCTAGAATCAGTTGGAAAGAGAGAATCTCAGTTGAGAAAAAGCCTCCATAAGATTTGCCTGTAGTCAAGTCTGCAGAGCATTTTCTTAATGAGTGATTGATCTGTGAGGGCCTCACCTATGGTGGGTGGTGCCATCCTCAGGCAGGTAGTCCAGTGGAAAGCAGGCTGAGCAAGCCACAAGGAACAAGCCAGTAAGCTCTGTCCTCTTTGGCATCTGCATCAGTTCCTGCATGCAGGGTCTTTCCTTGAGTTCTGCCCTGACTTCTCCGTAACCTGAGAGTTGTAAGACAAATAAACCCTTTCCTCCACAAGTTGTTTTTGGTCATGGTGATTATCACAGCACTAGAAACTGTAAAACAAGCCGGGTGGTGGTGGTGCACCTCTTTAATCCCAGCACTCAGGAGGCAGAGCCAGGTGGATCTCTGTGAGTTCGAGGCCAGCCTGGTCTACAGAGTGCGTTCCAAGAAAGGTGCGAAGCTACACAGAGAAACCTTGTCTCAAAAAAACCAAAAACCAAAACAAAACAAAAAAGCAAGAAACTGTAAAACAGATGACATGCCTGTTTCCTCCCCCTATGAGCCTTACTTCCAACATCTGAAGAAACTGTACAATGTCGATTCAGTGCAGCTATTATAAAAGTCCACATTAAAATAACTGACTTCCTTATAATACCACTTCAAATATTAGATATAATTACCACTAAAAATGTTTTTCAGGATTTATTTTAATAGTATTTGGGTCAGTTGCCAGCTATAAAGCCGTAATACAGGGCTGGCAAGATGGTTCAGTGGGTAAGAGGACTTACTATTTAAGCATGAGAACCTGAGTTAGAGTCCCCATCACCTACAAACAAGTTGGATGTGGTCATGTGCAAGGCAATTTCAGTACTGTGGTTTTAGGAGGCATAACCAAGAGGATTGTGAAGCCTTGCTGGCTACTAGCCTAGCTTCAGGTTCAGTGAGAGATCCTGACTCAAGGAACTAATGTGAACAGTGATGCAGCAGGACACTTGACATCCTCTCAAGGTCTCCACACATGAGCATGACAGTGGGCACCCAAACATACACATGTATTTATAGCACACACATAGACATAGTGTTAAAATTACATTTATTATAACTATACAATATTTGTATTATATCAATTGCTCTGACTCAGTTTTGTAAGTTGCACTAACATTGATAAAATGTACTGACATTTTCTGAGTACCTTTTGGGCTTATACTGTTCTAAGCATTTTACAAGAATTTCCTAATTTGATTCTCATAGTGCTATAAAATTGATATTACTGTCTTCATTTTTCAAAACAGGAAATGGTGTCAGAGTGGGTAAGTGATCAAGAGTTACTAAGGGACAAACTGATGTGTGAACCCAAGTAGTCTGGCTATAATTCTGACCCTTACAGCAAGCCAAATGCAATGAATCATTTGATGTTGGTTTCTATACTATACCAGCATCTGTTTTAAGTGTCCATTTAATTCAATCAACTGGCACATAATGAGTTATGGACACAGTATAGGAAATGTGACTGTTCCTTAAAAGGAAATCAATCACACACTCAGGATGTCATTAAAAGAGATCAGAAAAATGTGAGCAATATAATTGATATTTTCATCACTGGTCTCACAAAGCAATACATGTCCATTATTTTTATGGCAGAATATTGAGCTAGCTTGGAATTCATCTTTCTCAGCTCCCTTGCCCAAGCTATTAAATGGTTATTTTCATCTCTCCATGTAAACAGTTATTTACATTACCAAGCAAGAAAGGGGATCTGTTTGGTTACTGAATTGTAAAGATCATGTAGCTAAGGAATTTTGGTTCTAAAAAACCTAGGGAAATGTTTTGCAATTCAAAGGACATGTTGCTTCTAAGAAACATCTATATGGCATCTTATGACAAAAGTTGAGAGCTGGTGGTTTGCAAAGAATAAAAACCAACTCAAGCTTCCTCCAGGAAACTAAGGGTAATGTGAGGACCTGGGCTCCATTTTATCAGAAAACGGGGTGTTTCTGTCTCATTCTTTCCTCACAGTGACTGGTATGTAGTATGTGCTTGCTTACCCATCTCTGTTGTCAGCAGGCGTTCTACTGCACAATCTGTATGTGAATATCATAGTTTTTAAGATTGGGGCCCTCGGGCTCCATTCAAGCTATAACTCTTAGCTGCTTTTCACAGTTAACAAATGAACTCTTCAACTTCCTGGGATAGAAAACATGATTGATTCAGCTTTAATCAGGTCCTGGTTTGCCTGGGGATTCAGATCACATGGTACATAATAAGTTCTAGTATATATTAGATGTGTGTGTGTGTGTGTGTGTGTGTGTGTGTGTATGGGGAAGGGGAGGAAGGGCATCTCAATTATAGGAACTGTTCAACTTAGAAACATATTTAATTGTCTTAAGAAAGCATCTCTAGGCTCAGGAAGATTGAACATTATGAAAGTGTATGGCAGTATTTTATATCACCACTGTAAGTGATAAGGATTGTAAATACTTTTTATTTCATTACTATGTATTTCTATAACTCAGGTTTGGCTAGGATAATACTTAATTTACATAAATTATCACAGTATAAGTGTTAGCAGTACCACATTTTGCTCTTAGAAGAGGCCTTGTTTGGGAGATAATCGTTTAGCCACTGTGCTCATCACATATGCTTAAAGCATATACTTCGAAATTTTTGTAAAGCACAAAGGTACAGTAATTCAATTTTAAGATGAATGAATGATAGATATTTAAATTTTTGTTATTTTAAAAATCATACAGTCAAGATTTGACTTAAAAGAAGTTGGATGTTCCCCCAGATTCACTCTTAGCCATTTGTTGATGTTCCCAGCAATCCCTTCCAGGCTGGGAATATATATTCTCTCTCAGACTAATTCAGCATGATAGTCTATACATAACCGCAGATTTTTTCATGCACAACAGAATGAAGGAAAAGCAGAATCAACAGGAGACCAGTTAGTCTTGTTGAGTGACTTGTGAGACCTAAAAGGCAAACGTGCAGTAGCAAAGCACGTCATCTGGGATAAGTCAAATGTATACTGGTAATGAAAGTTTTGATGTATCAGCAAAAAGCAAAATGCAAATGACTAAAACAGTCCCTCCTTTAAGTGATTAGATGTTTTTTTATTTTTAATTTTTATTTTGCAATACAATTCAGTTCTACATATCAGCCACAGATTCCCTTGTTCTCCCCCCTCCCCCCCTCACCTTCCCCCCAGCACGCCCCCCATTCCAATCTCCTCCAGGGCAAAGCCTTCCCCACAGACTGAGATCAACCTAGTAGACTCAGTCCAGGTAGGTCCAGTCCCCTCCTCCCAGGCCGAGCCAAGGAACCCTGCATAGGCCCCAGGTTTCAAACAGCCCACTCATGCAGTGAGCACATGACCCGGTGCCACTGCCTGGATGCCTCCCAAACAGATCAGGCCAATCAACTGTCTCACCCACTGAGAGGGCCTGATCCAGTTGGTGACCCCTCAGCCATTGGTTCATATTTCATGTGTTTCCGTTTGTTTGGCTATTTGTCTCTGTGCTTTATCCGACCTTGGTCTCAACAATTCTCGCTCATATAAACCCTCCTCATTCTCATTAATTGGACTCCCAGAGATCCACCTGGGGCCTAGTCATGGATCTTTGCATCCAGATCCCTCAGTAGTTGGATGAGGTTTCTAGCTCGACAATTAGGGTGTTTGGCCATCCCATCACCAGAGTAGGTCAGTTCGGACTGTCTCTCGACCATTGCCAGCAGTCTGTTGTGGGGGTATCTTTGTGGATTTCTGTGGGCCTCTCTAGCAAAAAAATCTCTGAACACATTTTTTGGAGTTATAAAAAAAATCAATATATTGACAAAGTAAAATTTACATCGATGTACTTTTTACTTCTGTGCAGGTACACCATTGCTTTATTTAAAATGAAGCAATGGCAATTAAATTACTTTTGGAGAATTCATTATGGACTTTGCATGCCCCATAAAGTGAAACAGACAAAGAATTTAGGGAGAGATCACTGAATCAGCAATTAAATGTTCCTGAGATGTTGAAAAAAGAGAAACATTGGATTATCCGTTCAGCGTATAGCAGGGGGGAAATAAGCTACATCAGATAGTCTTTGTGTGTGTAATAAATTGGAAAATTTCACTATAACAAGTCATCATAGTCCTAAACAAAGGCTAAATGCAAAAGAGGAAATGTTCACTACATGTTGAAGTTGGAAAAGACCTTAGAAGATCATTTAATCCTCTGATTTTAACAGCTGGTAAGCTAAGGTCTAAACATAGTAAATAAATGTGCTGCATCACATGGCAAGCAAGAATTAGGACCTGCTCCCATGTCTGCCGCTTTGCTCAGTGTTTACTATAACCAGACTAAGGACTAATAATGGAACATGGCTTTTTCTTCTAGCATTTTTTGCTTAAAGCCTAATTAATGAGGTTATTTAGGGAACAGGGAGAATTGAGATAGTCAAGGCCAGAATAAATAAAGATAGCGGGGAAGAACTTTAGAATGTTTTCTGAGAATAAGGCATAGAAGAGGCTATAATTCACAAGTGAGTAGGCAGGAGAATAAGAGGTTACAAAAATGTTACCACCTTGCTAAACATTTCACAAGTCTTGCAGTGGACTCTCTCTGCAGCTCATCTTGTATAATCACTAATCTGGCACTCAGCCTATATTTCTAAGTTTATACATGTTTTGTTTGAGTGTAGAGACTGTCTTACATGTGGAAATTATGAAAGTTAACTGACAGACTGGTATCACGCAGTTCAGTTTGAAAACCAAATAAATTCATAAAGAAATTAGATTGTGATGACTAGCCTAAGTGTGGAAGAAATAATAAAATGTTGAAAGGAATGAATCTTTATAAACTTTTGATTATTTCACTCACACTAATTAATTTAAATGCAACATAGAACACATTTGTATTGTTGGTAGCAATGGTTATCAAATAATTTGGGAATGTTAATGTACATGTATTGTTAAGATAGAGAAGTGCCAACATACATATCACCAAAGGAGCTTGTAAATAATATAGAATTTGGAACCAATGAGAGGGCTCAGCACAGCAAAGTTGGTTGCAAATCAAGCCTGACAACTTGAGTTTGATTCCCAACATCCATGTAAAAGGCGAGGTGTTGGTACATGCATCTGTAATCCCTGCACTCCTATGGGGGGGTGAGAGGAAGAGGCAGAACTGTTTGGATGCTTGGAAGATCATACAACAGAGAAGAAAAAATTTTAAAAAAGAAAGACCATGACTTAGAGAAGGTAGAAGGAAGGAACTGAGTCCTGAAAATTATCCTCTGACCTCCACATGCACTCAACGGCACAGGCATGTGCCTACACACACACACACACACACACACACACACACACACACACACACACAAACACACACACACATACACACACACCATACAAAATCCATTCTTAAAATAACGATATTAAATAAAATATATTTTTAAAAATACAGAATTACATGTGTACCTTCTGGAACAGAATATTCTGACTTACTATGTTTCGAGTAGGGTAGGAGTTTGTGAATGGGCAGTTATGGTCATTCTGATGCCAATGATTTGTACACTACATTTTAGCAAGACCTGACTAATTCAAAGTTCTCCAATATTTGCCTTGGAGGATTTTATAGATATTTTTCCCTTCACAGCAAATCACTTATTCTTAAATAAATGATGCTTTTATATTCTTACAGGTCTGAATGTTAGTTTTGTTGTTTTTAATTCATGTAACTTACATACTATCTACAAATGGCAGCATAATAAAGAAATAAAATAACAGTAAATGAGACATGAGAGTTTGTATTAGATGATTACTAAGTAACCCTCAAATATAATTTATAATAAAATAAATGCATTACCAATGTAAATATTAAGAATTAAGAACTAGCATACATCATATATTAAGCTAGTGAGCAAAATAGACAAATGGAATCATAAAATTAAATACTATAAAAATATAATAGGAAGTAGAGTATGGATTTTGGAAACAAGGAGGGATTACATCAGGTTTCTTCATTAAACATAGAGGTCAGAGATATATAAAAAGACTGGTTTTCAGCATAGATTTAAAAGAAGAATGGATTATCAAGAAGATATCTGAGAAAAGACGGGCTGAAACAGGGTCAGAGGATGCATGAATGCTCAGACAAGAGATCACTCAGCAGAAACAGGGCTAGTAAAGGACAAAGCAGTGCTAAGCAAAGTCAGAGGGTTGGAAGGTTCAGATAAAGTAATGCTTTCCACATTGTTTTAAGGTCTTTGTAATTTGAGTGAAGTGGAGAATCACTAGAGAGCTTTATTAGAAGCATGACCTAATATGCCTTATGGTTTTTTGTTTTTTGTTTTTTTGTTTTTTTTTAATGTCCCAGAGTACTGTTTGTAAAATACTAGGAAGTGAGCTAAGAGATTAATTATGAAACTATTCTAGTAAATCAATGTTGGTGGTTCAGACTAGGGCAGTATTGGAGGAAAAGTCAATTTGATTTTGTAAATTAGGAAAGATTTCAAGACATAGAGGGCCACTACTCAGACCTTACTCTGTCAGAAAATGCTAAGTTGTGACCCCAAGAATGGAATTGTATGAATCATTCTTTAATCTGCTCACATAAAATAAGATTTGGAGGATACATAGAATTAAGTGAGGGAGAGAGACTCTGGTCCTGTGACATTTATTTAAGGGGTCAGGGCAATGCTGCAATGAACGTAATGGCAATTCTGTCCTCCTAGGAAACCAAACAGACTGGCTGAACTGTCTATATTTATTGAGCACAATCTATGTGATCAGAGCTAATAAAAACAGTTTTTTTTAATCTAAAAAATATAGAGAATTGGAATTTAAATCAGCAAGCCAGGCTCCAAAATTTTCACTCATTAACTAGTAGAATGTATTGCTTCTCAGATTGATTATAAATCTTCTTCTCACATGCAAACTTGTGGCAATAATGATAGTAACTACTTCAAAAGATTTTTCTGAGGCTGGGGAGATGGGTCTATGGGCAAAATGCTCATTGTGAAGGCATGAGGGCCTGAATTCAAAGGCCCAAAACCCATGTAAAACCACATTTGATCACATGCACCTTAACTCTCAATGCTCTCACAGTAAAAAGATAGGTAGAGATTAAATAATCTCCAGAAATTCATGGGTCAGCTGGCCTACCATATGCAGAGGTGAACAATGAAAAAAGAGATCATGTCTGAAACAAGGATAAAGGTGAAAACCAATACCTAAGATTGTGCTCATGTGGCGATGGCATATACACATACTCACTCATACACACATACATACATATGTACACACAAAGATTATTATGAGCATAATAAAAAGTATTAGTCTTGCACTATACATATAAATATTACCATATTTGATAAAGAAAAGTGTAACAATAGCTTTTGCCTGCTCTTACAGTTGTTTATTTTATGTGCTAATAAACTGAAGCATGATGATGTTTGAATGTCAAACTAAATAGAAAAAAAATAACAGAATTTCATTTCAGATCTTGACTCTAAAATTTTGTTCCATTATTTTCATTGGTTCTAATGGGTACAGAAGATAGGATGTGCAAGGGCACCAAATGTTACCTTTAGTTACAGGAATACTCAAATAAAGTATGATTAAGAAGTCATAAAGATGGCTCGAATGATTGCCACTTTTCAAAAGGACACATGTTTGATACAGCATCCACTTCAGGTTCTCCACAACCACCTGTAATTCCAGCTCCAGGTAGTCCAACACCTACTTCTGTCTTCCACATACCTGGATTCACATGCACATATTCCCCCACCCAATACACATAATTAAAAATAAAATAAATATTTTTAAAGTAATTTAAATGGAACTTAATTATAAGAATACCAAGAAATTCAATTTAATAGTAATACTCAGCTTTAAAACATAGTAAAATACACTCAAAAACTATAAAAATAAATAGTTAATATGCTTAATAAAAATATACTTAATAAATATGCTTAATAAAATTGAAAAGCTCACATAAACAAAGTTAATCAGATTCTACTATCATTGGAAAAAGAAAAGTCACATCATGCTCCTGGATGGAAATTTTTAATACTGTGATACCAACTTTGTTCAAATTATCTTTCAGACTTAATCCAACACCATAAACTACAAAGAAGTGTACAGGCTGACATTACCTGTAGTTCTAGAAATAGGAGGCTAAGGCAGGACAATTGCCATGAATTTGAGGCCAGACTGGGTTACCATGTGAGACTGAGTCCCCCAAAAGACAAAAGAACTAAAGGAATACTTTAGGAGAGTTATCAAAAGAAGAAAAACCAAAATGGCTACAAATATCAAAACAACCCTGAAAGCTCATCTTACCCTAGTCAGAATGACAAAGATCAACAAAACAAATGACAACAAATGCTGGAGGAGATTGTGGGAGGGACCCTCATTCACTGTTGGAGCAACTGCAAATTAGGGCAGCCACTATGGAAATCAGGATGGAGAATTTTCAGAAAACTAAAAATGAATCAACTATATTACCCAACTATACCACTCTTTAGTTTAGCTAGAGTTTTCCTGGTCCTGCCTGGCCCACAGTCAGGACAAATCTCTCTCACCCTCCAGTCTCACAGCCGCTCAGACCCAGCTGAGTAAACATACAGAGACTTATATTGCTTACAAACTGTATGGCTGTGGCAAGCTTCTTGTTATCTAATTCTTCTATCTTAAATTAACCCATTTCTATAAATCTATACCTTGCCACATGAGTACATGTTGGTACTCATGGTGGCAGATGGCAGTGTCTCCTGACTCAGCCTTCCTGTTCCCAGAATTCTCTTCTCTGCTTGTCCTGCCTATACTTCCTGCCTGGCTACTGGCAAATCAGCATTTTATTTATACAGAGTGATATCCACAGCACTTTAGCTCTGTCCAAAGGACTTGACTTTCTATTTCACAGATACTTGCTTAGCCATGTTCATTATTCACAACATCTAGAACATAGAAGCATGCTAAATGTCCAACTGGTGAATGAATAGTGAAAAACCAACATTGCAGGATAACACTAAGAATGCACTTGTAGTATATATACATACTTTAGAGGTAATCAACAGCTCTCCTCCATTTGAACTTAAGAACTGTTTAACAACAGGAACTGGAAACCTAGCTAACTAATTAGGGATAGTGAATCATGGTTATCAAAGAAGAATCAACAACCACTAATTTACTAAACCAGCATAATCCCTAACAACAATCTATAAACATTTATCCTTATTCCTACAGATAAGTGTAGTTCTTCCCCCTCATCAAGGAACAATCACTTTGCAATAGACAGAGACTATTACAGAAAACTACAAGCAATAAAAATGCAAAGTTGTGGAACCCAGTCCCAAAGTTTACATCTACAAAACATTCTCACCTATAGCCTAGGTAACATATGGAAGAGGAGGCAGAAAAGACTGTAAGAGCTCAAAGATCAGGGAGTTTGCTATGAGATTGTGTCTTATGGTAATGACAGTAGCTACACTCATAAAATGTCACCAACATGACTGCCTATACATGAGCTCAACAAGGAAGACATCAATAGAAATGTCAAGTAGTCAGGGAAAGCCCACAAGGCCTCAAATCTACACCAAGAATTATAGGCAACTAAGAAATGCTGAAAGTGGGAGAAATTGTCTTCTCCAGGGAAGAGCCCACCAACTGATCATTCAATAACAAATGGTCAGCCCCAAAAATGTACACACAAGTAACATTATACAAACTGAGTAGGTTATTTTTAGGAATATACACATATTTTTTAGGAATATACACACATACATGAACATAACAATTAAGGGAAAAGAGGCCATGATTCTAAAAACAGCAATGAGGAGTATATGGAAGTTTTGGAGGGAAGAAAGAAACGGGGAAATGATGTAATTTTGTTGACTTTATGAGTTTAAAATTGCCATGAAAACAAACCTCTGGCATGTTTGTGATGGCATTTACAGATTAGGTTAATTGATAAGGGAAGATGCACCCTAAATGTGAGCAGCATAATTTCACGTGCTATGTCACTAACTATAACAGAAAGGGGGAAAGGTAAGCAGGAGCACCATCTCTCTGCTTCTTGCTTGTGGATGCAACAGGACATAATGCTACCTTGTGTTCCAGGGGCTGACTTTCCCATCAAGACAGACTGCATCCTTGAACTATGAACAAACCCTTCTTCTTTAAGCTGCTTCATCAGGGATTTAATCACAGAAAGAGAAAAATAACTACTGTAGAAATGTGATATCAAAAAGTGAGCCCATAGCTGTTTAAACCTGACATGTGGCAGCTGAGCTGGAGAGGCAGGCCAACTGAGCTCTTTGGAACCCAGATAATTTCATCAAGAGTTCCAGATGGTAGACAAGGAGTCACAGGTGTAGTGTTGGCGCTACAAAATTTTTATTTTTGTTTGTTCGCTTGCTTGCTTTGCTTTGGTCCAATCTTTCCTTGTCATGGTCTCATTACTTCATTTTGCAATAGAAATGCTTACTATTTCTTACTGTATATTGGAAGAATATAACATATTTATTAAGTAATAGAGTGAATCTCAAACAACTGCTTTGAGTTTCAGATGAGACTTTTGAATAATGTTTTACTGTTAAAGAAAGTTTCAGGAATGAGTTATATGTATTTTGTAATGTAAATTTATTTTGAGATGTAAATGAACCTTTAGAAGATCAGAACAGGATGCTATAATTGAAAGTGATGGGTGCTATGATTGAAAGTGATGTGTTTGGGTGTCATATTGACAAGAGGTAGAGCTATAATTGTTAATCCTGGTTGTCAGCCACACAGGACTTCATATCACCATGGAAACTAACCTCCAGGCATGCCAGTGAGGGTTTTCTAGAGTGGGTTAATTGTGGTTGGAAGACTCACCCTAAATGTGTTTGTCACTATTCCATAAAGTGGTTCATAGGACTAGAAGAGGAAGCTATCTGAGTATCACTATTCATCTCCTTCTGCCTCCTGACTAGAAAAACAGTGTGACCACTCGCTTAACACTCCTTTTTTCATGCCTTCTTTGCCATGAAGGACTGCATTCTCAAACTGTGAGCCAAATAGTCTTCATATGAAAAATGTACACAAAATGTATGGAGGAACCTTAAATACATGTTGCTACACTAAAGAGCCAATCTGAAAAAGATACATCCTTCACAATTCCAGTCATAAAGTACATTCTGTTCTAAAGAAGGCAAACTTATGGAGACAGTAAAAATATCAGTTATTGTTAAAGACTTAAGAGAAGCGAGGAAAAGAGGAATGAATAAGTGGAACATAAATTACTTAAGGGCAGTGAAGCCATAATTCTGTATGAAATCATAGTGGTGGATTAATGCCAACACATATTTGTCAAATTTCATAGACTATAAAATGCAAATAATGAACACTAATTTAAAACTACTATCAACTGAAAGAAAAGCATCACAACTGAAGTGGGGGGGCATGAACACAAGAGTTACATACAAAAGCAAATTACCATTACTCTTATTTAAAATGTTTAACCTTACTTACCAGTAAGGAGAGTTAATAACTAGGAAAGGGTATTATTTAATTTTGAAGACAATTAGAAAGATTGGCACATTGGAAGAAATATTAAGTAACAGAATATGAAGTGCATTTTATTGATAGGGTTCAAAAATGTTTTCAATATACATAATATCTATCCCACATCTTAGATTTGATCTAACAAGTTAATCATTATGAAAATAAAAGTGTTTACTATATCATTCCTTAGCATAGAATTTATTTTTAATTTTTTTTTATTGAAAATAAGAGTCTTTACAGGGCGGTGGTGGTGCACACCTTTAATCCCAGCACTCGGGAGAAAGAGCCAGGCCAATCTCTGTGAGCTGATGGCCAGCCTGACCTACAGAGCGAGATCCTGGATAGGTACCAAAACTACATGGAGAAACCCTGTCTTGAAAAATAAAAAAAAAAAAGTTTTCTCTCATATAATACATCCTAACCACAGTTTCCTCTCCCTCCACACCTCTTTCACCCCCACCTATCCTTTCTCCCAGATCCACTCCCTCTCCATTTCCTCTTCAAAAAAGAGCAGGCCTCCAAGAAACAACAGGCAGACAGGATGAAACAAGATACAATAAGACAAAGCAAAAGCCCTCACATTGAGGCTAGATAAGCCTACCCGATAGGAGAAAAGAGTCTCAAGAGCAGGCAAAAGAGCCATAGATACATCCCCAGAAGTTTTATAAAAACATCATGCTAACAGCCATAACATATACACATAAGACCTATTGTAGACCCATGCAGGCATCATGCTTGCCATTTCTGTCTCTAAGAGCTCATGTGAGACATGCTTAGTTGATTCCATGATCCATGTTATTCTAGTGTCCTCTATCCCTCCATTTAATTTTAACACTAGGGTATTAGTAAAATACATTAAATTTTTCTAAATAATGAACTCCTGAAAAATCCCCAAAGAGCCCTCTAAAAACAATAAAATATAGATAGAATTTACTACAAGTAAAGAAAAAATAGATGTATAAAATTGCATCATGTTATCTTATTTTTAAGGCAAAAATATATAAAATTCTACTATTTTTGTCTCTCTATATGTCTGTCATCCATGGATCTACTTGTCTGAGAAGAAAAACAAAAAACGTAAAACTAGCTCTCTGCCCCAATTGCCAGCCAGCAGGGAAGACTCCTTCAGGGAGGCTCCCCCACCAAAATCCCCCATCAGACCCTGCAATATACAAGACCCACACTCTACCCCAAACATACTCATCCCCCTAAAACCCCAGTGGCTTCCTGAGACACAGAATCTGCCATCTCTCACTGGACTAAGAGGTGGGTGATTCTTCTACCACCCAGAGAGTCCTACTTCTAGGACCTAGGCCCTGAGACACAACCAGTCCCTGGGAACCCCCACCCACCTCTGCCCTGGTTGCCAGCCAGCAGGGAAGACTCCTGTGGGCAGGATTCCCCACCAAACCCCCCCCATTGGAACCTGCAATCTGCAAAACCCAAACCCTTCTCCAAACCTACCCTCCCCTATGTGACCCCAGTATCTCCCTGAGACACAGAATTCACCAACTCTGATTGGACCAAGAGCCCTGATAAGACCAAGAGTGGCTCCCTGAAACCCAGAATCAGCCAGTTCCAATTAGACCAAGAGCTAAGATTGGACCCAGAGTGGCCCTCTGACACACAGACACAGATTGGACCAAGAGTAACTCGCTCAGACAGAGACACTTCTTGTATCTATTGGAAGAAGAGTTGGGAAGACACCAGTACAAAAATACATAAAACAACATAAAGAGCAATATGGCATCACCAGAACTGAGCAGTTCTGTAAAAGCAAGACCTGAACATCATAATGTAGAAGAAGCAGAAGAAAGCAACCTTAAAAATAACTTTATGAAGATGATAGATGCCTTTAAAGTAGAAATGAAAAATTCCCTTAAAGAAATTGAGGAAAAGACAGACCAAAAATTGGAAGAAATCAATAAATCCCTTCAAGAAAACCATGAAAAAGCAATTGAACATGTGAAGGAAACAGTTCAAGACCTGAAAATTGAAATAGAAGCAATGAAGAAGAGTCAAACTGAGGGAATGCTGGAAACAGAAAAATCTGAATAAATGAACAGGAACTACAGATGCAGAAATAACCAACAGAATACAAGAGATGGAAAAAAGAATCTCTAGTGTAGAGGATACAATAGAGGAAATAGATTCATCAGTCAAAGAAAACACCAAAGCCAAAAAAGTCATAACACAAAACATCCAGGAAATCTGGGACACCATGAAAAGGCCAAACCTAAGAATAATAGGAATAAAAGAAAAGGAAGAAGACCACCAACTCAAAGGCACAGAAAATATATTTAACAAAATCATGGAAGAAAACTTTCTCAACTTAAAGAAGGAAATACCTATGAAGATAAAAGAAGTTTATAGAACACCAAATAGACTAGACCCCCCCACAAAGTCCCCTCACCACATAATAATTAAACCCCTAAACATACACAATAAAGAAAGAATATTAAGAGCAGCAAAGGAAAAAGGCCAAGTGACTTATAAGGCAAACCTATCAGAACAACACCCAACTTCTCAATGGAGACTCAGAAAGCCAGAAGGCACTGGACAGATGTAATGAAGACACTAAGAGACCATGGATGCCAGCCTAGTCTAATATACCCAGCAAAACTTTCAATCATCATAGATGGAGTGAACAAGACATTCCAAGACAAAACCAGATTTAAACAATACTTATCCACAAATCCAGCCCTACAGAAAGCACTAGAAGGAAAACTCCAACCTAAGGAAGTCAGATGAACCCATGAAAACACAGGCAGTAGATAATCGCACTGCAGCAAATCCCAAAGAAGGAAAATAAACACACACAACCACCAAAAGATAGCAGAAATTAACAATCACTAGTCATTAATATCCTTTAATATCAATGGACTCAATTCACCTATAAAAAGACACAGGCTAACAGAATGGATATGAAATCAGGATCCATCCTTCTGCTGCATACAAGAAACACACCTCAACATCAAAGACAGACACTATCCTGGAGTAAAAGACTGGGAAAAGACTTGCCTATCAAATGGACATAAGAAGTAAGCTGGTGTAGCTATCTTAATATTTAACAAAATAGACTTCAAACTAAAATCAATCAAAAGAGATTGGGAAGGGCATTATATATTAATCACAGGAAAGATCCACCAATATGAAATCTCAATTCTGAACATTTATGCCCCAAATACAAGTGCATCCATATATGTAAAAGAAACATTACTAAAGCTTAAATCATACATCAAACCCCACATACTAGTAGTGGGAAACTTCAACACTCCACTATTACCAATGGACAGATCTGCCAGGCTGCAACTTAACAGAGAAATAAGGGACCTAACAGATGTTATGACTCAAATGGACTTAATAGATATCTACAGACATTTCATCAAAACAAAAAGAATATACTTTCTTGTTGGCACCCCATTGAACCTTCTCTAAAATCAACCACATACTGGTCCCAAAGCAAATCTCAACAGATATAAAAATATTGGAATAACCTCCTGTATTTTATCAGACTACCACAACTCAAAGTTAGATTTTAACAACAACAGAAATTACAGAAAGCCTACAATCACATGGAAACTGAATAATGGTCAACTGAATCACCAATGGGTCAAGGAAGAAATAAAGTAATTAGAGACGTCTTAGAATTCAATGAAAATGATATACTACATACCCAAACTTATGGGACACTATGAAAAAAAGTAAAACTATAATAACATAACTTGGCTATTTAAAAATATTTTTATTAATTCTTTGAGAATATTATACATGCATAAAGCAGATGTTGATTAAATTCATCCCATAATCCCTCATTACTACCCCTACCAGACCTACTCTCCCATCTTCCTACCCCTTCTCAACTTCATTTCTTTTTCATCTACTTTCTTCTCCTCCTCCCTCTCCTCCTCCTCCTTCTTTTCTTGCTTCTCTTTCTCCTCTTCCTCATCTCCCCTTGCTCCTTGCTCCTCCTCCTCTTCTTTCTTCTTCTTCTTCTTTATGCTGCCCATATACCTATGGGTGTGTGGCCACTAGAGTATGGTGATCTACCAGAAGCCATAACTTTTTTTTTTTTTTTTGGTTTCTCTGTGTAGCTTTGGTGCCTGTCCTGGATCTCACTCTGTAGACCAGGCTGGCCTTGAACTCACAGAGATTCACCTGGCTCTGCCTCCCGAGTGCTGGGATTAAAGGTATGTGCCACCACTGACCAGACAGGAGAGATAGCTCAGCAGTTAAGATCATTGGCTGCTCTTCCAGAGGACCTGGGTTCAATTCCCAAAGCCACATCTTCAATAACTGATTCTCCCTGTCCCAGCAGATATCAATTGTCCATTATTTCTCAGTTGGGATGGGCACTCATAAGCCCATCCCCCTCCATGCCACAAGGTTACTGGCTTGATCTTACACAGGCCTTATGTAGGCAACCATAGTTGCAATGGGTTCATGAATGAAGCAGGCATAACTTGGTTATTTTTGATAAGGTTATGAACAGTGGCTTTTGTCTTTTTAATAATATCATTATATATTTTCCAATATACTGTTTATTGCATTTTTAAAATGAAAAACTATGCTGCTGCAACTAAGATTTCCATCAACATCTGGCTATTTCTTGAGTCAATTATTTTACTTTTCTTACCCAATGTAGAATGAGTGTCATAGTTATTCTGAAGGTGGATTTTTACCATTTAACATACTATCTGTCCTGCAATGAATAGTCTAAATATTCAAAGCTATTAACATGTTGCTATTTTCACAAAGGAAACAAAGAATTATGGACCAAGACCAAAGACCATCTACCTCCATTCATGCATTATATTTAGAACTATAGAGATCCCCATAATTAGAGAGTAAAACAATATCTGTTTCAGTGAACATAAAATTGTCAATGAAAATTAAAAAAACAATACAAAAAATTCCAAGCAGACCCAAAAGAGCAGGCAGGAGTCTATGTTACTTTAATTACACAATACTAATTAAGAACAGATATCTGAAACACCCACTTTAGAAATCTAACATTCTTAATATAGGGTAATACAGCATGGAACTTTGCAAAATTGTCAGCTTCACCTAATATTCTAATTACCATATATTTCTTATCTTATGAAGGTTTTCATGTAGAAATAATTTAATTTCACTTTATAATTCTTTATTTAAAAGTTAAAGCCACATTACAAAAAAAAGTTCATTAGCTTTTTAAATTATAACAATATATTCTCTTGTATTTCCAGATATGCAATTCCTCTGTCATTGAGCAATCAAAAGAAATCAGATGAACCAATATTTTTTTAAAGAGCTGCCTAGTCAGCTTTGTAAAAGTATGATGAAAAAGTATACTGAAACATTATGGAAATCTGGGAACAAAACTCAACTTTACACAACAGTATTTATCCACTGCTTTCTAAGTATACAACCTTCTTCTGGACACCTTGACCAAACCATATAATCTTCTAAAAGTCACTTAATCATCGTTATCCTCAGTTTCCATAGTTGTAAAACTGTGTCTTATTTACTCTTCTGTTGCTATGATAAAATACCCCCTTCTTCCACTCCCATTCTTCATCTTAGAGAATAAACAGTATATTTTGGCTTAACTTTCCACAGGAATAAGATCCTATCATGCTGGGAAGGTTTATCAGCAAGCAGCCAGCATGGTGCTGGAGTAGGAAGCTGAGCGCTCACATCCTTAACCCCAAGTAGGAAGCAGAGAAAAAACATAAAGCAGAACAAGACTTTAAATACTCAAAGCCCACCCTAGTGACTTAATTCCTTTAGCAAACCTCTGTCTCCCCAAAGTTTCACAATCTTCCCCTAACAGCATCTCAAACTGAGACCTATGGGGGACATTTACCATGGTAAAATATTTTTCAAGGTTATTTTGAATATTAGACATGAACTTCTAATAATTTCATCACAAATATTTGAACAAAGCAGAAATGGACACATAGGCTGGTTCCATTTCCACTATATTGTGAATAAAGCAGCAATGAACATGGAAGCAAGGGTATATCCATTTGGGAAATGGAGTCCTATGGTTTATATGTCCAGCAGTGTTATAGCTGAGTCATATGGCAGTACTATTGTTAGCTTTTGAAGGAATCTCCAGGAATTCAATAGGCACTGCACTAGTTTACACTCCCACCAACAGTGAATACTCTATTTTCCCCATATTCTTGCCAGCATTAATAATTATTTGTTTTCTTGATCATAGCTATTCTAAATTGAATAAGGTGAAATCTTAAGATTGTTTTAATTTCCATTTTTCAGATGGGTAAGAGTGCCAAACACTTTTTTATATATAATTTTTTATTAAAAAATTTTTCTTTCCTTTTACATACCAACCCCTGTTTCCCCCTCTCTTCTCTTCTCCAGCTCCTCCACACCTACCCCCATCCCACTACCATCCTTTCCTCAGAAAGGGTAAGGCCTCCCTTGGGTAGTCAACACAGGCTGTCATACCATGTTGGGGACATACCTAGCCCCTCCCCCTTGCATCAAGGCTGAGTAAGGCATTGAACCATAGGGAATGGGGTTTAAAGGAATTTCTTATCCATTTTGTTTCTTCTTTCGTGAACCCTCTGTTCATTTCTATTGACCATTTCTTTAAAACCTGGTTGAATGCCTTTTTTGGAGTGTAATTTCTTAAGCTCTTTATATACTCTAGGCATTAAAACTCTGTCAGATGTATAGCTTGCATGAATGTTTTCCCCTATTCTTTAAGCTGCTCCTTCACTAAATTGATGATTTTCTTTGCAGTACAGAGCTTTTGAATTTCATGAGGTCTCACTTGTCAATTATTGACCTATTTACTGAGCATCTAGAGTCCTCTTCACAAAGTCTTTACCTATGCCTATATCTAAATATATTCTGTATTCTATCCTATAGTGGTTTCAGAGTTTGATCCATTCGGAATTGATTTTTGAGCAATGTGTGAAATAAGTGTGAAGTTTCATGCAGAGATCCTGTCTTCTGAGCACTATCTGTTGAGGATGCTGTCTTTTCTCCAATGTGTATTTTGGGTATCTCTGTAAAAAAATCAAGTTGACTATCATCATACGAACTGCTATCATGGTCCTCTATTCTACTCCAATGATCTATGCATCTATTTTTGTGACATTATCATGCTGTTTTTATTAGCATGGCTCTGTAGTATAACTTGAAAACAAGTATTATGATACCTCCATTAGTTTCGTATTATGCAGGATTTCTTTGGTTATCTGAGGCCTTTTCTATTTCATGTGAATGTTAAGGTTCTTTTTTTTTCAATTGCTGTGAAGACTTTAAATTATGAGTAAATGTTCCATTCATGCTCAGACAAGAAACTATAATTAAACTCAGTATACTACACACAAAAAGGAGAGATAAAAATAAGAAGGGGTATTATTAAGAAGTGAGAGATGTGTATAATGGAGAGGAATGGGACTGAAAATTACTAAAATTAATCATATAAAAGTATAACACTCTCAAACAATTAAAAAATTAAAAGACCAACCCAATTGGGATAGATGACTCAGCAGTTAAGATTATTACTTGTAACAGGAATCTTAAAAGTTCTTATTAATAAAAACGAATCTGGGCCAGGTATTGGGGTGAAATGCTGGATGGTCAGAGAGACAGAACAAGCCACAGCTAACCTCACCTGGCCAACTTCTCAGCTGATCTTGTTTCCTCAGACTGGAAGCCTCTGTGTCCTCATATCTGAATGGTTCTCAGCTGAACTATGTTGCTCAAAACTTAAAAGCTTAACCAGCCAAATGCTTCTAGTTCCTGGTCCTCACACCTTATATATCTTTCTGCTTTCTACCACCACACCCTGAGATTAAAGGCTTGCTCTCTGGGATTAAAGGCGTGTGTCACCATGCCTGGCCATTTCCAATGTGGCCTTGAACTCACAGAGATCCAGAGGGATTTCTACCTCTGGAGTGCTAGGATTAAAGGTGTGAGTGCCACCATTTTCTAGCCTTTGTATCTAGTGGCTGTTCTGTCTCTGACCCCAGATAAGTTGATTAGGGTGCACAATATTTTGGGGAACACAATACCACCTCTTACAGAGGACCAGAATTCAATTTCTAATATCCATATCAGGCAGCTCACAACTGTCTATAAATACAGTTCTAGTAGATTTGATATCGTCTAGTCTCAGCAGGTACCTGCACACATGTAGTACACAGGTACATACACACACTATCTTAGTCATTTTTCTATCGCTGTGAGGAGACACCATGACCATAGCAACTATTATAAAATAAAGTACTTGTTTGAGGGCTTGTGTACAGTTTCAGAGAGTTAGTCCATTATCTTTGTAGCAAGGAGCATGGTAGCATGCAGGTAAGCATGGCCCTGGAGCTGAGAGCTTTGAATACTGATACGCAAGCAGCAGAGAAAGAAAGAGAGAAAGCCTGTGCCTGAAATGGGCTTTTGAAACCCCACAGCCTACTCCCAGTGACACACTTCCTCCAAAAAGGCTACACCTACTCCAATAAAGCCATGCCTCCTAATCCTTCTAAAATAATGCCACTCCCTGATGACTAAGCATTCAAATATATGAGCCTATGAGGGGTCATTTTTATTCAAATCAATATACATAAATTAAAAAATATTAAAACCCAGCACAATTAAAATATAGGTAAAAAAACTTAAACACATTTCTCTAAATAAAATACATAAATGGATAATGAGATTATGACATGATGCTCAACATCCTATTCATCAGAGAAATGAAAATCAAACCATAATGAACTATTATTTCAATACCAATTAGAATGGCTATAATAGTACTTTTATCACTCACATTATCTTTTCTTGTCCCTTGTATTTGGTGAGAATGTGGAAAAACTTGAAAAAAACATAAATATATTAATTTGCTGACAGGAATGAAATATAAGAGATATTTATATTTAAACACAGGTGGTGGTAATGCTAATAATGAAAGCAAACACATGGGTCTAATTATGTATCAAGCACCACTATAAAACCTTAAATATACATGCTATATACCAAGCACCACTGTAGCACCTGGTATACATGTTATGTAACAAGCACCAATGTAGCACCTGAAGGAGGAATAGAAAGTGGGAAGAAAATGAAGGAGGGGAAGGAGGGGGAGGGAAAGAAAGATAAAGGGGGGAAGAGAAGGAGAGAGAATAGAGTAAGGGAAAGTAGAGGGAGGAGGGAGCAAAGGAGTAAGGCAGAGAATGAAAAACAGAGAGATAGCTAGATGGATGGATGGATGGATGGATGGATGGATGGATGGATGGATAGATGATAGAGAATCTCAATCCAGTTGCCTTCAAGAAATATGACAGCACCTGATGGACTTGACTTATGGGAAGGGGAACATATAAATGTCCTAGTCATAAGGCTAGGAAGATAGCTTAGTTGGTAAAATGCCTACTGCATAAGAATGAATCCTGTGTTTGAATCCTCAGAACCCCTGCACAAAGCCAGTGTGGTGGAATGTATCTGTAGTCACAATACTGGAAGAATGGAAAAAAGGAGGAATGCTGGAGCTCATTGGCCAAGTAGCTTAGCCTAATTTATGAGCTGCAAGTTAGGTGAGAGACCCTAGCTCAAGTAAATAAGGTGGAAAGAAACTGAAGGAGATACACAGTGTTGGTCTCTGGCCTTCACAATCACATGCACAAAACACAAATGCATACATACATTGTTTTAGAGAATTGCCCTACTTATCAAGAGTAAACATAATCACTTTCATTTATGAAGTATACACGGACCACACAGAACATTTCACATATTCATTGTTACTTAATTCTCATGACTAAAGAACTTTTTCTTTCTTTCTTTCTCTCTTTGTTTCTTTCTTTCTTTCTTTCTTTTTTTTTCTTTGCTCTAAAGAACTTTTTCTAAAAGTTCATTGTAAATTACAAATGGCAAAACAGGTTCAGAGAGGATACCTTACTTGCCCAAATCTGCACAGCTAATGTATGACAGAATCAGAGTATGAGTATAACTGTATATGATCCAGGTGTTCTCATATATATATATATATGAATACATACTTCATATAATACACACACACAAATATATATATATATATATATATATATATATATATATATATAGTCGAAACAAGCCTTCTTTTTGGCATGTCATGTAAAATACCTATGGGTATAACTGCTTCACTGAAATCCTTAATGAAGTATTATTTGCTATGTCAAAAATAAATAGGGAACTTGTTACCATCCCTGCACAGAAGCAGGCTTATAGTGTTGTATATTCCCATGACAAAATAGTGGGTGGGTGGTTGAGATTTTGATTGCTGTCTGTAGCCAGTTATCCTTTCCTTCTGGACATACTTTTACACTGCCTTTGCATTCTGGTGAGGCAATGTGATTATTTCTAGCCAATAACTTATGAATGAAAAGGACACTTCTGAACTGAAGCGCTTAATTATTGTATGAGACCCTAAAGCATTCTTTCTTCCTGCTGTGGTAACTGAGGATCCTGTTTGTCAAATGGTATACTGACAAAATGGTATGAATTTCTTCAGCTGGTGCCCAAAATAAATTTTCAGAGGAGAGCACGAAATTGATCCATGCTACCTGAGCACCAGAAATGAGAAAGGAACACTGTTGTGTTTACTAAGATGGAGGGGCAAAATCAAACCCTTAACGCCTAATAAAAGGTAATGATATGTAATAGACTCAAGCAAAGCTAGTTTTGGTTCCAAAGTTACAATTTCTAGAACATAATATTAATATTAAAGAACAAATTTAAGAACAATTTTCTAAAATGATATTTGTACATCTGAAGCCATACACAGAGTGAAAAGTGTATTATTTTATAATGATTAAAATAAAGCCAAATGAAAATGGAAAAGAAGATAGCATAGTGTCTTTGATGACTTGTGATAAGAAGTAAGATTTGCTTTCTGAATAAAAGAGATTTTAGATATTATTATGTAGAATGTGAATTATGATCACTACAATTTAGGTCTGCAATCAAATCCTTGAACCTGTAAATATTACCTTATTTGCAAAGAATCCCTATAGATGTAATTAAATTAAAATTCCAAAATGAGATCTGTTTAGGTTATGCCACAGGCCCCAAATCCAATAAGCACCCATACATATATGGAGATGATGTCAGAGTAAAAGCCAAAGCTAGAGGTGTGGCCACAGAGTCAGGAGGCTAAGGAATTCCTGTTATAGAGGCCTTCAAGACCAGTACAGCTCTACAGATGCCTTGATTCCAGACTTTTGGCTTCCAGATCCAAGAACGAATACATTCTTTTTGTTGTTTTAAAGCTCCCCATTTTGTAGCCATTTGTTGAAAAGTCCAAGGTAACCAAATTGGCTTGGGATACACTTCATCATAACAAGAATGTGGGAAGCAACTGTGATGAAGTTTTGGTTCTTCATTATTGGAGGGGCCCAAATGTGCTTGTCATTTTCATTTTTATTTCTCTCCTTCTTTTTACTTTCTCACAGTAAATTTTAAAACGTGAATTCTACTTGGTTCATCTTACACAATTATGTTTGTATTCTCTCTTCCTCTCCCTTCCCTCCCTCCCTCCCGTCCTCCCTCCCTCCCTTCCTCCCACCATCCACATCTGACTATTGTGTAAGGGACTAAACTTGGGAGAACAGACAGTGTTTGGCCTGTAACCTTCTTGCTGTAAGTGTTCCACCACTGTGATGACTTTGAAAAGCCTCAGTGATTGACTTCCACTTTGTTTGATAGTCTTAATTCTCAAGTCCTACAATTTTCTGACTCTGATCTCATGTTTTAGATTACCTGTAGTTTGCCACACAAGAAAACTAAGTTTTCACATCTTCCCTCCTGATATTTCCTTCACACAGAATGTTTTGAGATCTAATGTCCTCCCATCTCCTTCAGCTCCAGTTCAGATGAGTGTTTTGGAAACCTCCCAATTGCTCAGATAGCACTAACTTACTCTTTCTTTGTACCCTCTAAGCACGTCGGTAATAAAGGATTCTAATACTTGACACTGCATTTTAGTTGACCTGTTTTGTCAGTCTTTGCTTATAAAAGCAGTAGCTGCTAAACCTTGATTCCATATATATCCCCAAATAACTCACAGTTGTTCATACATAGACAGACAACAGTACAAAATGCTAGCTGGATAAACTCACAAATGACTTACTTCATAACTCAGTGAATCTCATCCTGAGCTTTTATATATTCCAAACATCATACTGCACTATCAAGTCAATGCAAAAGACCCCAAAAGAAATTTCTAACAGCATTAACCATCAGAGAAAAACTTCTTAAATTGTCCTACAAAACAAATGAATAAAAGTACAAACCTCAGAGTTGCATTAACAATAGAGAACTCATCTTACCTTTCAGTTTATACTCACTGCATTAGCTAAAGTCTAACACCCAGCACTCTATGACATTCTGAGTCATCCCTTGACAAAATCTTGCTCAACTGCCAATAACATGGCCTACAACTTGTGTCCAGAACCACCTGTGCGGACTATTTCAAGGAGAAAGACAAAGAGCATACAGCAACCATTCCTTTCCTCCTGTTATCAAGGTTGTCCTGAAAACTAACTGAATTTCCATGTTTGGGGGAATTAGAAAGTGCTCAGTTTATTTCCTTAAAACAAAGTGAGTCCTAGAGAAATAGACATGCAGGATTGGCCCTACTTTACAACGTAATGTTCCATCTGACCTAACTCTCTAATCTCCTTCTCATAGGGACAATTGTCATTGTAATGTGTCACTTGTATGATCTAGCATAATCATCTCATCTCAAAATCCTGAGTGTAATTGCATCTGCAGAGTCCTTTTTGCTATGTAAAGTAACAGACTCAACGATTTTGTATGGGATATGAGCATCTTTGGAAGCCTCTTATTCTGTCTGTCATAATTATGTATTTCCTTATTGTATTTGAGTCTCAGTTCCCTTATATATAAAGTAGGTGTAGTCATATTGATTAACTCGTCTACTTAAATTACTTACTTGAATCAAATCTAGATTCAGTTTTCTTATTATATTAGTGCTGTTATATAAAAATAACAGAGACTGGATAATTTATAAACTAATAAACCTTTATTTCTCATAGATCTAGATGCTGTAAAATCCAAGATCAAGGTGTCTTACTAGACTGTATCAGATAAATGTTCTTGTCTGCTTCCAAGATGGAACCTTTTTGATGCATCCTTCAGCAGATCAAAACACTGTGTCCTGACAAGATGGAAGGGCCACAAGATGTTTTTGCAACTTCAAGCCATTTTATTAAAGTGTTAATCCAACACATTAGGACAAAGGTCTCACAACTTATTTGTCTCCCAAAGGCCAATCTGCTGAATGTTGTTACACTGAGGATTTCATTTCCACATGACTTTTGAAGAAGCCACCATCATCTAAGCCACAGCAACAGTCATTTGAAAACAGTGATTAAAACTGAATCATAACTTCTCTGCTACTGTTAGGGAGTGAGGGGTGTGGTCAGGGAGTATGTCAAGGCAATCTACTGGCAAGAGACTGTTATGGGTAGAGTTCCCCAGCTGCTAAGGAAGAGGAGACATTTCTGTTTTGAAAAGAAGACCCAAGTATGTCATAATAACAAGCCCAAGTGTCTCTCAGCACACTGTCCCCTAAGGAAGGAAACTAACAACAAATCTAAGGGAAAAGGAATGGGAGAGAGAAATGAGCCCCTCTGTAATCACCTGGGAAGCTGTAGTCCTGGGGTCCCCAGAGGCCATGCCTTCCAGTACACACTTAGAACTTCTGGGAAGAAAATGATTAAAATAGAAGAAGCCAATATGCCCTTCCTGTTCATGAGCTAGGCTTCCATTTCAAGTTTCAATTTCACTTGATAGTTGTATATTCACAAACACATACTGGTTAAAATAAGTATTAGGAGAAGAGGAGAGGCCTACTGGATAAAAGAAGCATGGTGTTTCATTTAAACTTTGCCACTAATTTACTAATTTTAAGCAATCCTCTTCTTTGCATTAGCTTTCTTATGCATAAACCCTGAGTTGTGCTGTACTAACTTGCCACAAGCTTTTAGCATCAGATCGATTTTGTTTGCTCTTTTGTTCTCTCAGACTTTTCTCAGAGCCCACACCTACATTCATGACTTGCCCTCACTTACTTTCATGACTTTGATCCTCTCAGTAGCTATGGAAATTGTAGCCTCGGCTGTGTATAGCCATTTCTACTGCATCCCTTTCTACTACCATCTCACTCAAAGTGACAGAACCTGGACATTCTAACATTCAAGTCCCTGTTAATCCTATGTGGTTATCCAATATTTGTTCCCATTATTCTCCCAATATCTTCCAATTCATGGCAAATTAGGCATGCAAACCATTCCCCCAATCAGCCTGTTACCTCAGCTAAATATTCCAAGGATCTATAAATTCAGTTTTGTCCCTTCATGAGATGAAATGGCTTTCTTTCTAGGTCCTGCTAGAGTAAGGTGCTCAATTTCCCATCGTATGCATATTTAAAATTATGATGAAGAAACATTTAGTACAATTTCCTGTTTTATTAAGGGAATCAGTGCAGTTGTTTCAATGCCAAGAGCATCAGAACAGCAGTGAGAACTGTTAGGTTCAGACTCTGAAGATCTGACAAACTGTGACTACACCACTAAATAGCCTCTCGTTTTCCCAACTAAAAATCACACATGCAGATGTTCTTCATGCTATTTCCTTTGTTTCCTAAAATTCTACTACTCTTTCAAGAAAAGCCCCCATTGACGCCTCCTATGATAAACTGACTCTGCCCCATCATATGCTATGTTTCTATCACATCCTTGAGCCTGGCTCCTGATATATTTTCTTGAAAACATATGCATCTCTCTCATTCTTCCTCAGGGCAGACATGATAATTAAATCTGCAGGACTTTTTCCAGTGTTCATCAACAAGAAAGTAACCAGAAAATGTGTGTTACATGAATTTGTGATATTATGGAAAACTGGGGAATAAAAAGAAAGGTGGTAAAGTTAGAGATCCTTGTTTTATTCTCAGTGACATTTCCTATTTGGAACCAGCAAGGTAGCTACATAACTTCTTTTAAAATTCTTTTGAGAGAAAAAAAAGCCCTCGTGATATAAAAGCATTTAAACAATGTTTAGAGTTTCATTTGTCTCTTAGACTCTAAGTATAATAATGCTATTTAGCATTTCTATAGCATTTAACAATTCCAAAGAACTATTCAGTGTTAATTAGATAATCCTAAGGCTCTGTAAGGCAGGCCAATATTATGATCCTCTCTGAAAAGTTAAGAAAATGAAAATTCAAAGGTGTTTTGGCTCCCGTTTCAGTGCATGAGAAACTGCTGAATGTTATTACAAATATAAAACAGTGTCTCAGAATAGTGTTTAATAAAGGTTAGGAGCACAGCATAGGAAAGCAGTTGAAGTTTCTCATTTCACTATGAGCCAACATATAAAAGGTGCTTGATATGACATGCCAGCTTTGCCTACAGTCCCTGTGGCCCCTCCCCCTCCTCCCTACGCCACCAAAGTTAATTTTCCTGACGAGGAAGAGACCTAGAATTCAAACAGAAAAATTCATCAAAAAATTCAATCACATTGGATAGTACATTTATGGCAACAATACAGATTTCAACGCTAAAGATAAGCCAGTGTTTGACAGGTCATTCGCTTGCTCAGAACTAATTCAAGGACAGAAAAGCAGTGAGCACACTGAATTGTGGCCAAGAAATCAGTGACATCAACTAAAAATCTGTGTAGTCCTAGCCCCTGGGAGGCAGAGGCAGGCAGATCTCTTAGTTCGAGGCTAGCCTGATCTACAGAGTGAGTTCCAGGGGATAATCAGAACTACAGGAGAAAACCTGTCTAAAACAAACAAACAAACAAACAAAACGGAGCTTATCTCCAAAGGATTTCACCCTTATGACTATTTCTACTTAAAAAGGGAAGCCACCAACCCAACAGTGATCCTAGGCCATCTGCCCCTACACCTTTCTACCCAACTCTCATGTGAAACACAATTAAAATGGTAGACGCCATTTTTAAGGGTGGAATGTCATCCTCCTTCCTAGAGTTCAATATGCTCATGCTGTAGAGCATGAGACCAGATGGTGACTACACAAATGAAGGAAATAGTAATCCTGACTAGTAATCGGGATACAACTGCTTTTGAGGGGCTAAAGAGATGGCTCAGAGGCTAAGAGCACTGGCTTTTCTTCCAGAAGTCCTGAGTTTAATTCCCAACAACCACATTGGGGCTCACAATCATCTATAATGAGATCTGGTGCCCTCTCTGGCCTGTAGGCATACATGTGGGCAGGATACTGTATACATATCATATAAATAAAGCTTTTTTAAAAATTGCTTTTGAATCAAATAGAGTAAGTGCATGATGCCTACAGATACCTGTTGATTCACTTTAATTTGTTTATGCATCTCTGCAAAAAATTCTCTGTGTTCTTTCTTCCTGAGAGTAATGACATAAATAAGACACCATTCCAATACTCCATATCCTCCCAATCTATCTCAGGATTCTGGAAAGTAGTGGTGACAAGTACATCAACAATACCTGGGATGCTTTTTAAACATGAAGAATCTAAGGTCCCAGTGACAACTTACTGGCTATCAATACAAATTCCTAAGGAGCCCCAAAAAACTCCGTTTGTTTTATAACTATGCCTCTAAAGTAATTTCTATGCACATTAAAGTTTGGGATCACAAGAGGTAGAAAAGGCAGGAAATTACTTAAGACTGAGCCAGTGTGGTGTAACAAAAGAGCCCAGCCTTGGGCTCAATCAAGCCTGCTTTCAAATTGACTATTTCCTAGTGATGTACTCTCTGACCTTTGGTCTCTTTTTCTGTAATCAAGAAGGCACAGAACCTGCTTTTAGAATGTTGGATAAATATTCTTTCTGGTGAGGGTTCTTAAACTCAAAATAGTAGCACTTTTTGAGATAAAGTGTTATTGACAAAATGTACAATTCTTTAAAAGTATAACTCCTAACAAGGAATTAAAAAGAAGCAAGAAGCCTGTATAAGCCAATAGCCAGTAAAGACAATGAAACAAGAATTAAAAGCCTTTCATTAAGTAAAATACTGCAGCAGATATTTTATAGGTGAGTTCCAACCAATTTTCACGTAACAAATACCTCCAGACAATAGAAAACAAGAGACTGATTCCATCATTCAATGGAGCTTCTGAAGGTTTTATGCCTAAACCAAGAAACAATGCTAAGATAAAGAAAAATATCAATTCATGTTACTCATGGGTATTGGTGACAAAGTCATGGCTGTTCTGGAACTTGCTCAGTAGATTGGGCTAGCCTCTAACTCACAAAGATCCGCCTGCCTCTGTCTTCCAAGTGCTAGGATTAAAGGTGTGCACCACCACTGCCCATCTAAGATTTTTAAACAAAACATAATTATAGTATATTATCATTGTGAAATACTATATAATAATGAAAAATCAGTGAACTATAGTATAAGAAGTAACTGGTAACAACATTAAATATAAGAATCAAATCTTAGAAGAGTGCCTACTATATGAAATTGTGCTATAAAATTCCATAACAAATAAAAGTAAACAATAGGTTCTTTCTACATATGATGGGTGATGTCGTTCTGTATGCTGTGAATATGTGTTGCTCTGATTGGTTAATAAATAAAGCTGTTTGGCCAATGGTGAGGCAGAATAAGGTTAGGTGGGACATTCCAAATAGACAGAGAGGAAGAAGAAAGACAGAGCAGAGAGATGCTGCTGGCCACTGCCAGAAGAAGCAAGATGTAAAAGTACTGGTAAGCCACAAGCCACATAGCAAAGTATTGATTTACAAAAATGGGTTAATTTAAGATATAAGAGCTAGCTAGCAAGAATCCTGCCATGGCCATAGTTTAAACACTGTTTAAATGGATCTATAATGGCCACAGTTATTCTCCTTGGGAATTGGACTCCTTCTTCCTAAGTCCTTGGTGACAGAGCAGGCTGTTTGCCAAAGGAAGTATGAAAAAGTATTTCTAATCAGTTACGTAAGGAAGAAGAATGACCTAGTTAATGAGAGTGAGGAATTTCAAAAGAAAATTCCTACAATCAGCAGACTTTATCTTCATGCCTGGTTCTGTGTCGACTGACAGCCAATGCCAACTCGGGGCTAAGAAACAGCTGGACCTTCTGACCAAGAGGCTCTGACACTTTTTTGTATTACAGTAGGCAAAGCATGTTATCTCTGAATATACATAGCCTTGACTCTTAGGAAAATACCACAGTCCACTTAACCTTCATTTTACTGTCTGATAAGCATCTGAAATTTCAAAGGCAATTTTTGATATTTTACTCTCAAGATATACTTTCCCATCAGCTTTTCTCAGTGAATGAAACTCCCATTCACTCACCTACTAAGACTAAAAGTCTGCGAGTACCCTTTAATGCCACTCTCTTTACCCCACCTAGGCAAGTCATATTGACACAACCACCAAATATACCTATTTGGTTTGCTTCTCTTTCTATTAATAAGACTCTACCCAAGGCACCAGTATTTCTTATATCAGTAGCTTCAATAGTTTCCTAACTGGTATTTCAATATTTTCCATATATAATCAATTCCCCACATACTATGAAGGGTGACTATTTTTTTTAAAAAAGTTAAATCATGCCATTCCTATATTTAAAATATGTGATTACCTCCTATCAAGTGTAGAGAAAACGTATATTTTTATTTTAAGCTAAAAGGGTCTAAGAAATCTAGCCTTTCCTATCTTTCCAGTTTCACTTCAGACTCTCTTCTCATTGTTCACTGCTTTCCTACAACTTTGTAGTTCTTTCCTTCTAGAAGGAAAATATGACTGAGTTCTGCAAAGAAACTTCACACACATGTTATATAAAACCATTTTGGGCATGTGTGCACATGTGTGTGAGTTAAGTAACTGGCTTGCACATTTATGGACCCTAAAATGTTTGATGCTGTGTATCAAGTAAGCTAGAAACCCACGATGTCTAATGACTTTGTTGTAGCCCTGCTCTAAAGAGCTGAGAACCAAGAGAGTCAATGTACACCCTCCAGTCTGAGTCCATGTTGCAAAGGAAAAGAAAGACTGATGCCCCAGGTCTATGGCAGTTAACAAGAGACAGTGAATTGCCCTAATCAGCAGTCTGTTACAGGCAAGAATTCATATGCTATTCACTTCTGTTGCTTAATTAGATGAAGTTCTCATGCAGTGGGGAAGCATCTTTTGCTTTACTCAAGCTGATTCAAATGCTAATATCATCCAGAAATATCCTCATAGATAAGATATGTAGGCATTCCTTATCCCAGTCAAGTTGACACATAAAATTAATCTTTGTAAATCACAGAGATTATTTTTTCCCTTTAAGGTCTGTTTACTTACTATTCTCTCTGCTTGTAATTATAATCCTTCAGCCATTGCTAAAACTGGCTCTTTCTTGACATTTGGCTGAATTTAAATGTTTTATCTTAACTAATACTCCTATGATCATCCAACCCAAAACCTCTGTATTTTACAAAGTATAATCCTTGTGTTTATTTATTGTCTCCTCCTATTAGAATATTAGAATGTAAGGTTAATGAGAGGAGGACTTCTGTTGGTTATTCAGATATATTTATACAGTGCCTAGAAGAGTTCCTGACATATAGGCAGTGTCAATATGTGTTTACAGGTGCAACAGATCTATCAAATAATGATGATAATAATTACCACACAAAATAATTTCTTAGTTTGAAGCAAGTGTTCAGAACATGGTCTTCTTCCATGAGAGATCATAGTATAATTAAGTCCAAGATTAATATAAGGTTTATTAACTTTTTCTATCCAGCCAAAGTACAAGCTAAACAAATGTATTACTTCTTGGTGCCTTGGATCTTGATATGAAAAACAGACATTTAAAACCCTACCTTGAAAGATGTCAGAGCTTAGATGAGATGGTGTGTTAAACACTTACACATATTAGGTTCTCTTATTCTCTTAGTTGCCAGACATCTCAAATGAGATAGCTGGTAGGAAATGTGCTTTATAAACTGTGAGGAGCTAGTTTGCTGTAGGTTTAAAATTCTCAAGCAGAGATCTGCAGACAGACAGATGAAGTCAGAGTCATTAGATTCTGGCTGTCAAATAAAATATGTTTTAAAATATAAATTTTGGGCTTTTCAACATCAAACAGGAGCCTTCCTGCCAGAAAGCAGCACAAGGCTCTACCCAAAGCCATTAACACCACACAATCCAGGCTTGGCAAAGTTAGCCCTCATGTTGGCAGTCAGGGTTTTCAATTAACAGATGGGTATCTGGCTTTTCAAGCGCTTTAGGGCAGGACTTCGGATGCTCACAGTAAAATACTTGTATGCCCAATAGTCCAGTGGCCATTACATCCTTATTGTCCACACCTGCTCGTTTAGGTAGCTGGAAGCTCTTCCAGCAGGAGAGAAAGTGAATCCCCAGGGCAACATCTGATGTTTAGTACTTTCCTCCACAGTAGAGGCTTCTATTACCTAGAACTAGATTATTCATTAGAGTTTCCTCTACAAATGCATGTGGATTTTCAATAATGAGAAATGGTGCATAGTCTTTGCCTTCCCTGAATTGTAAAACCTGATTATCAGTGAAGACACACTCTGTGACTCCTGTTTTGGCTGCAGAATGCCAATTTCCACTGGGTCCTATTTCTACAATTATTTAACATTTATTGAGCACCAATAATGCACCGAGATCACTCTCTCTTTAATCTTGTCATTAATGATCCATCAGACTCCTGTGGGTGGTAGGAAGAAGGAAGAACAAGGTAATTATCAGTGTAGTGTTCAATCTGAATCAGTTAAATTGCCCGAATTATTGAAGTTTAGCTACTCAAGTAAGAAGGTGCCCAAATTTCTGCAAAGGAAAACAAAGACATCTATCTTATTGTCTTTAAAAATCTAAGAGGAGTAAGGAGGAGATAGTAGACTGGAAACACAAAACAAGTTTGGGCATTTATAAAGGAAGTCAAAGGTGCTTAAAACAAGAAATAGATATTTCTTAAAGAATATGAAATATATATTTTAATCTTTGTTCATTCATTTCCTTTGTCTGAAACATGCTTTTCACCCCACTTCTGCATATTAAAATTTTATTTGTTAATAGGAAGTTAATATAAAGTTTAATAGCAGCATATCCTTATGACTTCAGATACTTGGGTATCTTTTCAGATAAGACACTTGCCTTTAATTCTGAAACTCTACCTGGTACCTATGTCCTGGGTATTCTATCTAATAAATAATTTTCAATTTCATTTTCAGAGGAGAATGCTTTATTTCTCTCTACAATTTTGTTCTACATCCTTTGTGAAGAAAATTAGCTAGTCTGGTCCATGTTTATGTCATGTGTCTGAATCAAAGCACTTTCAAAAGTAAAGATCCAACTAAATTGTAACCCCACCCTTCCCCCAAATGGCTGCTCTGGCAATCAGAATCTGCTCAGGTAAGATATGTTTAGAAAAGAGCACCTGGAGAAATACCTGAAAGTAGTGCAAGAAGCCTTCACTGAACCATAAGACATGCGATCTAAGCACAGGAGATAAAGGCTTGAGGCTCTTCTGAACATCTTTGGTAACTACCTGGCACAAACTGGGTCTCTAGTTTGTAGTATTTGAAAAAATAGAGTTCCATCAAATTTGCCAACCTCCAAAGGTTAGGAAGCTTCAAAAAAAAGTATAATCATCAAAATCCAGGCTGGATAACTAAGCATATTATTCAAGGGAATAACTTGAGCAAATACAGTAAATTGCTTTTGTGTGATTTTCTCCTTGAATATAAATCTTGTATTTAGAATTGGTAATGGGCAAGAGATAACCCCTCTGAACCACTTAAGGCAGAGTGCATTGTTACTGCTGGCCTTTATCTGGATAATCAAATAATAAAGTCAAACCAGCAACCAAAGGCAAGCTCCCAAGCTGGCTCTAAAATACTTTCAATGTTATTTGTTCAGTAAACTGCAGAACATTAAATTTCTATATTAAGTAAATTATAAGGAAGAGTGCACTTTACAAAATTAAAAAGTTCTCAGTTCCTTTAGCTTTTATTCTATTGGGGAAGTCTTCAGAGTATGCCCTGTACAATTCGACAACTTTTTGCATGGATGTGGAAAGTGGGAAAAAGATTCCTAAGACTCAGTGCATGAATCACCACAATTTCAGCTACAATTTCACAGCTTATTTCTGGGCCCTAAGACAGAAAACTTTGATGACAAGCACCCAGTTCTGAAATATATTCATGACTTAAACCTTCTGCCTCATACAGAAATACCAAGAAATCAAGAGCTGAAGCATGTTGAAAGAGACCACTGAGACCACTTGATGATGAAATTCCCACAGGGCCACAGAAGCCTTAGAAGGTCCCCAAGGAAGCTTCTCAGGGTACACAATACTTTGCTCCTGTTAATCTCTTTTATGTAATGGGATTCTCCATTATATTCCCATTACAGAAACATTCTCCAGGAAAAATAATCCTGAAAATATACCTCTATATGTAGAGAGCAAAGGATGGGATATTTTGGTGCTATAACTACATTCCCACACTTATTGTGGGATCACAGGCTAGTCATTAAAAGCTTTTCTTATTTATAAAATGGTGACAATATTATGACAGATAGCAGTTAAATGTTGGCCAATCCCAAATTCTCTTTCTTTGCAAACCTACATATTCCACAACACCTTGTAATTAAATTATTCCAAGTGACCAGGTCCTAGCCAAAGGAATATGTATAAAAATGATGTATGCTAATTATAAGCTTGGACATAAAATCCCAGGTGCAATCATTTATGCTCTTTTTTTTTTATCTCTTCTACAATGACCTTGAAGTTCATTGTTTGAGGGGAGTAGCTTTCCAGAAGAATGCTAGATCCAAGTGAGGATGGAAACTCACAAAAGCTTTCTTCTGAATGCTACTCTGAGATAGTAGTCAGAATAAGCCTTCATCTTGCTCAGTTACAGGGATTTGAGGCTATCACTGTTTACGCTGGCTACCTACCCCCAGATTTTCTACAACAGCTAAATAAAATAGATATACAAGCAATTAAGCAAAAGTCAAACAGAAGACATCCAATAAACCTTGGTAGAAATTTCAACTGATTTATGTATGAATTGGAGAAAAAGTTGGAACTAGAAACTAGGCCAATATTCTTTTCATGATTTCAATGTGCATTCCTTGACCTTAGACAAGTGTTGTCTCACCTGACAGTTGCCACTTAATCATTTCTTACATAAGGGCATTTGCTGATGCATTCATTTGAGAAATACTTAGCTTATACCATGACATTATGTGCCCCTGTGTTTTGAGTATATACTTTGATGATGACATGAACATGCCTTCAGAGACTACATATTCAAGTAAAAGAAAATAAGCAATAAATAAAAACTCAAACATAGCTTCAATAAAAATTACAACAACTGCTCTATAAAAGCCATAACTAGGTAATAGATTTGAATTGAGGATTTAGGAAGTACCAGCTATGCCAACATCTGAATAACAAGGAATCTTGTTTACTAGCTAAGAATTTTCCTAGACAGGGGATCCGCAAGGGTAAAGGCCCTAAGGCATTAAAGACTTTAGCTGGCCTGACCCACTGAGAGGCCTAAATAACATGTTCACTGGGTTCGGACTTTCTCTTAGTGTTTCTGAACTTGGAAAAGACTTGATGCGCTAGGTTATCTTTACTTGCTTTCCTCTAAGAATGTCAAACATGGCAGTTTCAGATATACTTTCAACTCATGATTGCTGTGGAATGTTGTTCTGTATGCACTGATTGGTTGATAAATAAAATGCTGATTGGCCAGTAGCCAGGCAGGAAGTAGAGGCAGAGAAGCAGACTAGAAGAATAATGGGAAGAGTTAGGACAGAGTCAAGAGTTGCCAGCCAGACAGAGAGGAAGCAAGATGACAAGGCAGCACTGAGAAAAGGTACCAAGCCACGCGGCTAAACATAGATAAGAATTACGGGTTAATTTAAGTATAAGAGCTAGTCAGTAATAAGCCTGAGCTAATGGCTGAGCAGTTATAATTAATATAAGCTTCTCAGTGATTATTTTATAAGCAGCTGCAAGACTGAGGGAGCTTGGTGGGACCAGAGAAACCTTCTGACTACACATGATCTAGTATTTACTGACTGTGAAAGCTAAAGGCTAATCTTGATTGTAAACTTGACTACATCTGGAATCCACTAAAACTCAAGCACTGGGTATACCTATGAGGGATCTTCTTGATTGTATCATTTGAGGTGTGAAGATCTAACCTAAGTCTGGGCTCTACCTTCTGGTGCTATCTCACACAAAACAATAGGGAAGAAGGAAGCTTGCTTTTTGCCTGCTTGTCATTACTCTCCCTAGTAATATCATCTATCTTGTTGCTTTAGGCATTCCTTCACTAGTATTAGGACCTACATCTTTGGCATTAGAGAGTAGATAGAATACCATTACCTCTCCAGTAATCCTCTGGGACTCCAACACCAGAATAGGACTGTTGAGACATCCAGTCTCACAGACTGAAGTATAGAATTCTTGGCCTGTACAGGAGACAGTCATTGTTGAACTACCTGGACCACAGCCTGTAAGCCACTCCAATAAATCATATGTTTGTGTGATGTGTGTGTGTGTGTGTGTGTGTGTGTGTGTGTATTCTATCAGATCAGTTCCTTTAGAGAACTGAACTATACTATACTATACTATACTATATTGACTTTAATTTAGCAATTTTATCAAATTAACTTCTCTACAGTCCATTTTTTCTCACATATTTTATGGGAATAATATACATCCACCATACATGACTCTTGTGGGAAATCAGTGAGAAAATACATATGGCATGTCTGTGATAGTGCTAGGTAACTAATTGACCAATAGCAGAGAAGGAGGTATTTCTCTACTGTTATAAAAGAAATAGAGTATGCAACTGAATGGACACTGTGCTTGTGTGTCCCAACTCTGGATCTTTCAGTAAGAAAAACTCCATTATCTTTATTCTTTTTGTGTTGGCTTTGAAATCCTTCATGGTCTTTACAGTAGAGCAAACCATGTTGAGAGCACTGACACCTGAATTAACAAATGGAAATAGTAACCATTTCATCTCCCAACTCTATAGCATTATTTACTTTCACTATTCGCATGAAAACTACTCACTTGAGAATGACTGTCTGAGGTCTTCATTCCTATAATCAGAGAATGAAACTATGATTTAACCACCTCTCTTTCTATAACACTTCCTTCAAAGGTTCAAGGGGAGTGGGGAATGCTGGAAAAACAGATGCACTCAAATACAAGTCCTGGTCCTTGGAGTTAGTAAATGTGCCTTATACGTAAATACTTTGCAGACTTGACTACATTAAGGAGTTTGAGAATAGAAAAATGTCTAGGATTATATGAGTGGGCCCTAAATGCAGTCATAAATATTTCATGGTATGAGGAAAGAGGGAGATTTGATATGCAGAAAAGACATATACAGATAAGAAAACACTGTGAAGATGTAAGCAGATTAGAGTGGCATGGACACAAGTCAATGAATTTTAGCAGCTCCCAGAGTCTGGAAGAGATGTTTTCTCCCTTAGAACTTCCACCAGGAGTACAGCACTGCAAATAGCTTATGTGAAGCTCTGAACACTGATTTCAGATTGCTGGCCTCCAGAACTGTCAGACAATAAGTTCCTGTTGTTGAAAACCACATAGTTTGTGTGAATTTCTTGAAATAGCTGTAGGGAACTAATACAGGCATGTAGGGAAAAGGGATTTCACTTTGGGTGTCAACTCTAACCTGTTGTTACTTACTATTAATGTGCAGGTGATGGGAAAGGCATTGAGGGCAGTGACACACAAATCACACATTCAACAATATGCTCCAGAGTAAAAGGGAAAATGGGTTCATGCTAGTAAACTCAGACAGTTCTTACTACCTAAAGAGTAATATTGAAAAGGCTAAACACACCTGCCTTTAATTCTACTTTTATATTTATCCCTCCTTGACCTTGTACCAACCACACAGATCCTCTGTGCTACGTCCAATTTCCCTCCATACAGCATCCGTTAAGCCCTTGCACACACTGCCTATCTGTAGCACCCTTCCTTATATTTAAAGAGAACTATTGTGAAGTTATTTTGACTCCTGCCTTCACTTCATCGTCAGAAGAGTTAGCACCACTGTTCTCTATATTCCCATGGATTTGGAACTATGTGACATTTAACTATCAGTTTCCTTAACAACTCTGATCATACCCTGCTGAAATGATCTGTTTTTGCATCTGTCTCACACAAGACAATGAGTGCCATTGCTATATTCAGAACCTACCTACTTTAGTATTCAGTACATCAAGAGGACTAAATTATGGGACTTTTGACAGTTGGCTCCACTCTACCTGAGTATTTTCCTTCCCTATTCTCCTTCTCTTGTCACTCTTTCCTAATTAACTCTTCCCAACATGCTTGACATCACCATTTATGTGAATACTTTCTTACCTGCTTTCTCATGCAATGTGGCTTCCACCCTCCAAGAGAGGTCATGCCTCATCACATATTTGTATGATTTCATATGCTCCTCTTTCATAGCATTTAATCTTCTTGGTACTTTGATCTCAGATATCCAGTCCCCAAAGTGCTAAGAAAATTAATTTCTATTGCCTAAACCCCTAGTCAACTTGATTTTGTTATGGATGGCGAGGCAAGCTGACACAGATAGGAACAAAGACTGGTTTAGTTTGCTGATATATTTCTAGTATACATTACTATTTGGAAATAGTTCTTCAGTGAATATTTGTTGAATAAAGGAATGAATGTTAAATTTTTTAATGAAGTCATTGTTTTTTTTCATGCATGTGTTTGTTGCTGGGTCTATTTTGGCTCAGGCCAGGGATGTGATGAATTGAGGTATTTACAATGAGGTAGCTGCTATGGTGTCTTCTTCAGCATTCTAAGGCATTATGAACCCTCTTACTCCATCATGAATCAAATCCAATTCATAATCAGAACATTATTTTACTGCAATGAAATTCTTGTCTCTCCTAACCTCCTTTTCAGTTCCTAACTCCCTATTCCTAGACAAGCATAGGGAGTACCCTATGTTTGCTGTCTTATACCTTCACATGATATATAATCTCCATAATCTTCCACCCACAAACTTCTTATTCTTTAGGATGATCTAATTTTCCACAATCTATAGCTCCACAACAAATGGCTTACATCTTTGCTCAGTGATCATTTCAGTCAACTGGAAAGCAGCTATTTGTTTCCATATCTATCTTCTAAGCCAAATTCTAAGATTGTGAAGAATGTCATAAAACTAAACATCCTAAAATCATCTAGTTTTCACAATTGAATGCAGTATTCTTTTTCCTAAAGTTATTTCTCCATATAAATTTAACTATTTTCTCTTTTTATTATTGTTTTAATTGCATAGATTTATAGGGTACAATATGGTGATTTATAGGTGTTACTAGATGTATATTATATCCAATAATCAAATCAGTGTGGTTGCACACCCATGTTTTTTGCTACATTACTCATAGTAGGTAAGATATAAGATCAACTAAGATGGCCATCAGCATGAACACATAAGGAAAATATGATTATACATGTACATATATATGAATATTAGCTATAAAAATATGATAGCCTATGCAGAATGGATAGAATTGTATGGTAAGTTACATGAAATAATTCACTCACAGAAAATTCCATGTTTTCTCTACTATGTGAATATTGTAAAAAAGTTGAATAGATTATCAGAATGTATATTAGTGGACTGTACAGGTTTGGAAAAATCATGGTAGGGAGTAAGTGCAGAGGGATAGAGGGTGATTGTATAATGGCTACCAAAGCAGGTTAGGCAGAAGGGAAGAATTGTAGCATTTTATAGTGATAGGATTAAAGTCCATAAGAATCTTGTGGAAGACAAACAGGGGGAACATCCTCAGGATGAAGGAGAGAACCCTTGACAGTGGCTGCTCCTAGTGACAGCTGCTTGTCTTGCACAGAGACACACAGGTAGAACATAACAGTTCACAATGTGTTTAACATGCTAGGGGACATAAGAGTCAGGGTCCTCAAGGCCACAGGTCTGACAGTGGTGGCTAGAGGCAGTTGCTACCAACCTCTGGAGACACAGGATTGATTTGAGATCCACTAGAAGGAATCCCTATAGCAACACCAGCAGAAATAATTTCAAGTATTAAGTTAATAGTAGACTATACCTATCATGCACCAAACACAGCTGAACATTTTAGATATGGTATTTTCAATCCTCATCACTCATCATTAGGACCCATAACACTGTCCTTATATTACACACAAGATTCAGGAAAGTATAACTTAGTGAAGGCCATGAAGCAACAGATGGCTTTGATGAGGTTGATCTTTTCTCTTGACTACCATGTGATGCGATGTATATCCTAATTATACTTTCTCCTTGCATCTAGATGACACTCCCACTCTTAAAGAGTCTACATGCAAACCAATTTAAACATTAGCCTTTACAGGATGTTTTCATTAAGAATAGAAAAGTTCCCAAGACTCAAAAGAAATTAGGATTTATAGAGGAAGATTGAACACATATATTTCAAAACTATTTCTTGTCCCACAAGTTCTGATGTTCTAGCCACAGTTAGGATCATTCTAGTCTCAACTCTACTGTTAGAATGCTGTGTTAGACAACCCACTCTCTTTATTAGTGTCTCTGATTTTTCATCAGTACAATGAGGGGATGGTAACATGTACTCCCTAATGGAGCTTCGAGCTTTGGCATGCTAGTGCAGGTCATCAAATAAGCCTTCTGAGTTCCTCAATACTATATAAAATCTCATTCTATAAACTTACTAAATATACATCACTTTTAATCTGAAAACAGCCTCCACAAGAGAAAGCAGGAGGCAATGCACGGGAAATTACAATGAGTGTAGCTAATGAATGTATAATTATGACTCAGTCTGTGCCATGGAAGGGAGGCTGTATCCTGAATGATGTTGAATGGGAGAGAGAGAGAGAGAGAGAGAGAGAGAGAGAGAGAGAGAGAGAGAGAGAGAGAGAGAAAAGAGAAAGAGAGAATGATGAATGACAAGTTTTCAACTTACCCTGTCTTTCATCAGCACTTAAGATAATTGATCTCTACTTTTTAAAAACTGTTTTTTTATTTGGATTTTATCCCATTATGCTCTGCAGCTTTCATATATATATGAAAATATACGTGTGCGTATGTATGTATGTATCTTAATAATTAAAAATACAGAACTTGTGCTTGTTAATATTAATTGTCAATTTGATGAGATACAGAATCCCCCAGAAGGCAACTCCCAGGCACATCAGTGAGGGAGTCTCTAGCTAAGGTGATTAGGTTAACTGAGGCTGGAAGACAAACCCTCTATGGTCAGCACCAGGCCATGGGCTGGGATTCCAAACTGGAGAAAAGGGGAGAAAGTGAACTGAGTACAAGCATTTATCATTCTCTGCTTTCTGCAGAGGTACAGCATGACCAAATACCTCAAGCCCTTGCCACCTGGACTTCCCCCGAAAAGGGCTGAACCCTTGACCTCTAGGCCAAAATAAAGCTTTTTTTCCCTTACAATGCATTTGTGAGGGAATTTTATCACAGCACCAGGAAACATGACTAAGACAAAAATATAATCTATGGTTTTGGTTTTATACTGAAGAATACATGAACAAACATTATGAAACTAACACAAAGAGCCTTCCAAAATACTCCCCACAAGACTGAGATGCCAGAAAGGAAAAGAAACTTGCTTTAAAGCATTATGTTTTAGAAAACCAAGATCTTTATATTGACATATTTGAATTCCTTCTCAACTCAGTAAGGCTTTTCTTGTAAACAAACAAACAAACAAAAAAGCAAAATTCAGTAAGCCTCATTCCCAACTCCTGACCCCCTCAGATGGATATGTTGATGCAACATAGACACATATTTTCAACACCTCTGTACATTACAAAAATACTAATTTAATAGATTTCCAGAAAACCACAGAGAGACTAGCTGGGCTCACTTGCAGCTGTGTCTTTGTAAAGCAGATATATTTTATTTTCAGGAAAGTAGATGCCCTTCTATTTTTTTAAATGACTTTTCTGTTCTCAAATAAACTTCCATAATATGTTGAAGATTAAGAGACTTCCTGCACATCAAGCAATGACAACTCCTTTTATGGTTTTATTTTCATTTGTGTGAAAGAAGTAAATTTGGAGCAAAGTGATGTTGCTTCTAAAACAAACAAATAAATAAGCAGCATTAGCATTGATGGGCCATATCACTACTTTTTCATTCTGACAGACAAGCAAGAAAGATATTGATGCTGAAGGTTAGTTGAGATGCTCTCCCCAGTGCAGGCCAAGTGAGAAATACTTTCATAGGAAGAGTACTTTCCAGTTGAACAAAGGGAGCTTTGTTGATACCTGGCAGCTTCCTAAAGAGAATAATCACTTCCTCTAAGGTGTTTTAACTCAGATCTTAAAAATAAATTTTGTCTGCTTGACCTAGAAGTCTTTCATCTTATACGAAAGATCCATGACTTGGGAATGGAATGATGAACAAAGTGAGCAAGAAATGTTACCCAGCTGTTGCCTAGGGCACATGCTCAAAGTCAAAATGACTGAGCATAAGAATCAAGTCAAGAAATGATAGGGATAGAAGCTGTTTTCTAATGGGAAAAAGTAGCACTTAAATGATTACAAGCAAAAGTTCATGCTGGGCCAAAGCAAAGCTGTGCACAAAGGAGCCTGGGTGTCCTTTTCCTGCCAGCCTGCCTCCAACTCTGCCCCATCGGTTTACCTACAAATGCTCATGTTTAGTTGATAAACAACATATTAATTCTAACAGTGAGCCATTGTCGAGACCCTGTTTCCTCAGACTCTGGTTGTATTGAGTTTTCTATAACTTGAAACCAAGTCCAGGAACAGGATTCAGTGTACACAGGAACAGAAACCTAGGAATGGAGAAAAGCCTAAGTGGGCTCTGTTGTCCTAATCTAATTCTATAAGAAATGGCAAATGTATTAGAAAAATACAATTAATTATATTCATAATATTATGTGCAGACTTTCCCATGTTCCCTCTTGCAAGTCTCCCTGGACCCAACTCACTTAACCAGGATGGTTTTCTGGGAGGACAAATGACTATTTCAATGATTCATTTGTGCCTTTATAGTCCTTTTCATATAGAATGGAATTAGATGATCATGTAAAGGGCCCAGATCAGTCACCATTTAGGGATCCTAAAGAGATATAACTAGTGACCTTGCTTTAGAATGTATGTTTAGGAACTGCACATGGACTCAACTTTAGAACCTTAAGCAAAGTGTTGAGATAAAAGCCAATGCCATTTAACATTCACTGTAGGATAATAAGGCCTGGAGACAGAAAAAAAATAAGCCAAATTTTGAATTTTAGATACAAAAGACTATTTCTTATGTATGTACCTAGACATCTACATATAAGGATGTGGAACTCAGAAGATTCTGACTAATATGTACATAAAAAAAAACATTAGTATAGGCGATATGTGACCAACAGTAGTAAGAAAATACAAAGTGAGAAGAAAAGACTCAGGACAAGTCTTGGTAAACATCAAGGTTTGTCACATTTCTCTCCACAAATGTGGCAGAAATATGTAAAAAGAAAATAAAATTTAAATATAGTGGAGAATATCTTCACTTCCTAAAAGATTTGCATTATTTTCTATTCTCTTCAGAAAGCAGGTTCTTACTCATGTCACATGAATGTTGTCTAAAGGGAGCCCCCAAATGTACACAGCATTGGCTGGCTTAGAGGGCTCAGCCGATACTTTTAAAAATTCTATTGCATTCTTCATCCAGCAGAGACAGTGTGTCATTTCCATCTTTGTAGCAAGCACTAATGATACTAGCACAGATGACTAATGTCTTCTCTGGTGAAAAATTAATGCAACACAGTAATTTCCCTACCTGGGGTTAATGAACATGTCAGATGCTGAAAATGAGTTGTTTGAAACTAAATTACTATAATCTATATTTAGAAAATTGCTACAGGGCTGGGGCATGAGTGTACTAGGTGGATATATTTGAAGTTCTCTTTACCTTGGAACTTAATTTTTACCACACCTTTTAAGTAATAACTTTCCTGATAGCCTAACATGTAAATTTAATATATTACTTCATACATTGCATTGCTGAATTGAACCCATGAGCAACTCATTTTATTTATTTATCCATTCAGTAAATAAACAAGCATACTGAGCATTCATTATATATCATTTTGTCTGTTATTTACTCGTCAAAGAGGTGTAAATAAAATATTATCTTGCCCTATTAGAGCTTATAACTGCATAAAAATGAAATGAAGTTGCAAATGACAATATTTGAAAACATACTAAGTCTTTGGATATAGGGAATTTTTTTTATCCTGCATATTAATCTCTACATAACCTTTTCTGATGGCTATGGTACTTCAGATTAAATCCTGAAAGACAATGAAGTGAGATTAAGCAAGCAAGCAAAACTGCCATATGCAGAAAAAAAGTTTTACAAAGACAAAGAGATGTTAAAAGTTGGTCTTGGAAACTGAGTGCTTAGAATAAATGCATGACAAATTGATTAGCAAGAAATGATTCATTTTTGATAAGAACTATTTTAAAAAACGTAGTAAATACACTGAACACTTGTTGAGAGAAAATTTCAGGTTAAGAAAAGAAACTGTAAACAAGTCTGATTGGCATTCCTATTCTAGCTTCTCTCCTAGGCTACTTTGGAATTCTTTCTTCCCCTGCTCTCTTTTATTGAAAATAGATCCTTTCCTCATATGATATATCTTGATTATGGTTTCTCCTCCCTCTACTTCTCTGAGTTCCTCCTCTCCTCCCCTCTCCTGTGGATCTACTTCCTTTCTGTCTCTCAGAAAAGAATAGGATGCTAAGAAATAACAATCAAACATGACAAAAGAGAATATAATAAGATGAAGCAAACACTATCATATGAAAGTTGGACACAGCAACCCAATAGGAGGAAAAGAGTCCCAAGAGGAGGCACACAAGACAGAGACCCACTCACTTTCATGGTCAGGAGTCCCATAAAAATACTAAGCTAATAGCTAGCTATAATACACACACAGAGGACCTGGTTCAGACCAGTGTAGGTCCTATGATTGCTGCTTCAGTCTCCATGAGCCCCTATGTGCCTTCCTTGAGTTGATTCAGAAAGCCTTTTTCTCCTGGTGTCCTCCAACCCCTTTGTCTTTTACCATGGAAAAGGAGACAGAAAGATACTTTGGAAAAATTAAAAGAAAATCTATAATCTCACTAATCCCTAATTTTGTCATTAGTGAAAGAGGAATAAACATTATTTAGAGCATTTACCATATACCAATCATTTTATAGTTGTATATCCAAAGCTAACATGTGAGTATAATTATATCTCCACATCCACAGAGTTACTCGTACCCAGTAGAACCACAAACACATGCAAAAAAATTCATCTGTACTAAAGCTGTGCATAATGTTTCTCTTTATCATCTTCTAAACAACATGACACCAATTTACATTGTACTTCATTGAAATAGGCATCATGAGTAATCTAGAAGGAGGACTTGAATAGTTACATGAAAATACAAGGTCATTTTATACAAGACTGAGCACTCCTGGGTTTTGTTATCAGGAGGAGTGTCAGTGAAAAACACAGCCTGGTACTGGCATGAAAACCAATGTGTAGACCACTGGAACAGAACAGAGGACCCAGAAACAAACAAAAAATATATTAGTACCTAATTTTGTACAAACATAACAAAAAATAAAAAGGCCATGGAAAAAAGACAACCTATTCAACAGCCAGTGTTGGCCAAAGTGGATATCCACCTGGAGAAAAGAAAAAAAATTAGACCATTATCTTCTAACCTATTCAAACTCAACTCAAAGTATTTCAAAGACCTAAATTTAACATGAAATTGCTAGGGGAAATATGGGGGATGATCTTCAGGATACTGGTGTAGACAAGAAGTTTATGTATAGAATCCTAATAGCAAAGGGACTTGCTCCAAGAATCAACAGGTGCAACTACCTGAAATTAAGACACTTTATACAGCAAAAGAAACTATACCCATGGAGTAAAACAGCTCACAGAATGGGATAAAATATCAGCTCTATTTTTAGACAAGGGACTAGTACCCAAAATTTACAATGAACTGAAAAAATTAAACAGCAATAAAAAATATGAATCAATAAATGTGCTACTAAAATAAACAGACAGTTCTCAAAAGAAGAAACAAAATTGGCTAATAAAATATTTTTAAAAGTGTTCAACATTTAGCCAGGCATGGTGGCACATGATTTTAATCCCAGCCCTTGAGAGGCAAAGGTAGGCAAAACTCTGCGAGTTGGATGCCAGCCTGGTCTACAAAATGAGTTATAGGACAGCCAGGACTACACAGAGAAACCTTGTGTTTTTGTTTTTTTTTTTTTTAAATGGTGGTCAACTTAAACATACCTTACCATTGGAAAACTGCAAATTAAAACTAATTTTAAATATGTCATCACATTCTCAATGCCTATCATCAAGAAATCTAACAACGGATTTTGGAGAGGTTATAGAGAAAGAGAAACTTTTGTTCATTACTGGTGGGAGTGCAAAATAGTACAGCCATATGGAAATCAGTATGCAAGATGCCTACAAAACTAAAAATAGAACTAACATACGACACATTTAATCCACTCCTGGGAACCCAAAGGATTCCACATCCTACTACAGAGACACATGCACATCTATGTTTATTACTGTTATATTCATGATAGAATAGAAATGAAACCAGCCTAGATGTCCATTAACAGATGAATGGATGATGAAAATGTGGTATATATACACAATGAAATATTTTTCAGCTAGAAAGTCAAATGAAATTTACAAGAAGACAGATAGATTTGGAAAGTATAATATTAAGCTAAGTAATCAAAACACAGAAAGACAAAAGCTGCACATTCTCCTATGTGTGTGGATACCAGCCTATGATGTATACCTGTTAATATTTAAACAGGTGTAAATGTGAGAAAATTTGAAAAAGCAAGAAAAGAGATGAAGTGAGGGTTTCTATCAAAAGTTTAAGGATGTGTCAGGAAGTACACATGGGACATGGAAAAGGAAAGAAATCTGGTGGGGTGAGGCTACTGGGGGTAATGGGGCAGCAGGCAGATAGGGGAGACAGAGGAGGGAGAACTACAAAGCACGTTTTGATAGGAAATGTTTAAATGGTATCTAACACATTATATTTTAATTTAAAACAAAAGGAGACCTTGAACCAATCATGTATAGATACTAAGAAATGACTCCATTATATTGGTTACTTTCAGTTATCCAATTGATGAGATATAGAGTTATTTTGAGAGACAGGCCTTTAGGCATCCTGTGAGGAATTATCTTGTCTAGGTTAATAAAGGTGAGAAGATCTTTTCACTATGGGTGGCATCATCCCTGGGCTGGGATCCTGCACAGAAAGTGAGCTGAGTGGAAGCATTCATTACTCTCTACTTTTTGACTACAGATGGAATATGATGACTGCTAAGTGATTTGTCAAATTGACACAAGCTGAAGTCTCTGAAAAGAGAGAACATTAAGTGATAAAATATCGCCATCAGACTGGCCTACAGGAAAGCCTGTGGAGCATTTTCTTAATTAATGATTGTTGTGTTGTGGAAGGGCCCAGCCCACTCTGGCCGGTACTATCCCTGGATAGGTAGTTGTAGGATGAAGAATACAGCAATCTGAACAAGCCAAGAGGAGCAAGTCAGTAGGCAGCATTGCTCCATGTTCTCTGCTTCAGTTCCTGCCTTGAGTTTCTGTCCTGACTTCCCTGCATGTTAGACTATAAGCTGTAAATTGAAATAAACCCTTTCCTCCCCAGGTTGCTTTTGGTCATAGTATTTGTTATGGCAATAGAAACCTCTAAAAACAGTGGCCTTCTGCCTCAATCTCCTATGACCATGACTTCCCTGGCATGATGGATTATATCCTGAAGTAGTAAGCCAAATTAAACCATCCATTGAGTGGCTTTTGTTAGATTATTTTATCATGGCAACAGGAAATTAGCTAAGACATTGCTTGATGTACAACATCAAGTAGATGCTGAAAGTCAGAGTGATCATGAGCAGTAGCGCCAGGGTTGCAACTCTAAAATCAGGCACCAGTTCATATAATGTCAGTTCATATAATGTATGAAATGGTTATAATTTCATGTTTGTGGATTGGTACCTATATTGTTATTGTGATTGTAATTATTTTAATATTAGAGTGATTATTACTATAGTGGTTGCCATGTAAGTGTGGCAGTTTGAATGTAATGCCCCCCATAAGCACATAGGGAACTTGAAAGAAAGACACTACCTCAGAGTAAAAGGCTGGAAAAACACTTTGCAATCAAATGGACTTACTTAGGAAGCAAGCTGGTGTAGTTGTCTTAATATCTAACAAAATAGACTTCATATTAAAATCAATCAAAAGAGATTGGAAAGGACATTACATATTCATCACAGGAAAGATCCACCAAGATGAAGTCTCAATTCTGAACATTTATGCCCCAAACACAAGGGCACCCACAAATGTAAAAGAAACATTACTAAAGCTTAAATCATACATTAAACCCCACACACTAGTAGTATGAAACTTCCACACTCCACTTTCAACAATACACAGATCTGCCAGACAGAAACTTAACAGAGAAATAAGTGATCTAACAGCTGTCATGACTCAAATGGACTTAATAGGTATCTACAGAACATTCCACCCTAACACAAAAGAATATACCTTCTTCTCAGCACTTCATGAAACTTTCTCTAAAAATCGACCACATACTAAATCACAAAGTAAATCTCAACAGATATAAAATAATTGGAATAACCTCCTGTACTCTATCAGACCACCATGGCTTAAAGCTAGATTTCAACAACAACAAAATTTATAGAAAACCTACAATCTCATGGAAACTGAAAATGCTTAACTGAATCACTAGGTCAAGGAAGAAATAAAAAAAATTAAAGACGTCTTAGAATTCAGTGAAAATGAATGTACAACATACCCAAACTTAGGGAATACTGTGAAAGCAGTGCTAAGAGCAAAATTCATAGCACTAAATGCCCAGAGTTGGCGAAATCTACCGCTAGCAACTTAACAGCACTCCTAAAAGCTCTAGAACAAAAGGAAGCAAACTCACCCAGGAGGAATAGATGCCAAGAAATAATCAAATTGAAGACTGAAATCAATAAAATAGAAACAAAGAGAAAAATACAAAGAATCATGAAACAAACAGTTGTTTTTTTGAGAAAATCAACAAGATAGACAAGCTCTTATCCAAACTAAGCAAAAGGCAAAGAGAGAGAGAATATCCAAATTAACAAAATCAGAAATGAACATGGAGACATAACAAGTCAATGAGGAAATCCACAGAAAAATCAGCTCATACATCAAAAACCTGTACTCCACAAAATTGGAAAATCTAAAAGAAATGGACAATTTTCTGGATAGGTACCACATACCAAAATTAAATCAAGACTGATAAACAATTTAAATAGACATGTAACCTGCAGGGAATAGAAACAGTCATTAAAAGTCTCCCAACCAAAAAAACAAAAAAACAAAACAAAACAACAACAACAACAACAAAAAAACAAAAACCCAAGACCAGATAGTTTCGGTACAGGATTGTATTAGAATTTCAAAGAAGAGCTAATACCAATGCTCTTCAAATTGTTCCACACAATAGAAACAGAAGGAACATTACCAAACTCTTTTTGTGAGGCTACAGTTACCCTGATACCTGAACCACAAAAAGATGCAATAAAGAAAGAGAATTACAGACCAATCTCCCTCATGAACACTGATGCAAAATACTCAATAAAACACTGGCAAACCAAAAAAAGAACACATCAAAGAAATTATCCACCATGATCAAGTAGGCTTCATTCCAGAGATGCAAGGATGGTTCAAATATGAAAATCTGTCAATGTAATACATCATATAAACAAACTAAAGAAACAAAACACATGAATATCTCATTAGATGCTGAAAAAGTCTTCAGCAAAAGCCAACAATTATATTCTACCAGGGAAATCCTACAGTTGATAAACACCTTCAGTAATGTGGTAGGATACAAGATGAACTCAAAAAATCAGTAACTCTACTATATACAAATGATAAATGGGCTGAGAAAGAAATCAGAGAAATATCACCCTTTACAATAGCCACAGATAACATAAAATACCTTGGGGTAACTCTACCTAAGCAAGTGAAAGACCTGTATGACAAGAATTCTAAGTCTCTGAAGAAAGAAATTGAAGAAGATATCAGAAAATGGAAAGATCTACCATGCTCATGGATATGTAGGATTAACATAGTAAAAATGGCAATCCTACCAAAAGCAATTGATAGATTCAATGCAATGTCTCTCAAAGTCCCAACACAATTCTCCACAGATATGAAAAGAACAACACTCAACTTCATATGGAAAAACAAAAAACCCAGGATAGCTAAAACAATCCTGTACAATAAAGCAACCTCTGGAGGCATCGCCATCCCTGACCTCAAGCTCTACTATAGGACTATAGTAATAAAAACAGCTTGGTATTGACATAAAAACCAACATGAGGACCAATGGAATCCAATTGAAGACCCTGAAATTAATCCACATACCTATGAACACCTGATTTTGACAAAGAAACCAAAACTGAACAATGGAAAAAAGAAAGCATCTTCAACAAATGGTGCTGGCATAACTGGATCTCAACATGTAGAAGACTGCAAATAGATCCATAACTATCACCATGCAAGAAACTTAAATCCAAGTGGATCAAAGATCTCAACATAACACCAGTTACACTGAACCTGATAGAAGAGAAAGTAGGAAATTGTTTTTGAACTCATGGGCACAAGAGAACACTTCCTAAATATAACACCAGTAGTACAGACACTGAGAACAACAATAAATAAATGGGACCTCGTGAAACTGAGAAGATTCTGTAAGGTAAAGGCTATGGTAAATAAGACAAAACAATAGCCTACAGAATGGGAAAAGATCTTCACCAACCCCCACATCTGATGAAGGGCTGATCTCTAAAATACATAAAGAATTCAAGAAACTAGATATCAAAATACTGAACAATCCAATTTAAAAAATGGGCTACAGGTCAGGTGGTGGTGGCACACACCTGGAATCCCAGCACTCAGGAGGCAGAGCCAGGCAGATCTCTGTGAGATCCTGGTCTATAGAGCGAGATCCAGGACAAGCACCAAAACTACTTAGAGAAACCCTGTCTCAGAAAAAAAAAAAAAAAAAAAAGGACTACAGAGCTAAACAGAGAATTCTCAACAGAAGAATCTCAAGTGGCCGAAATATATTTTAAGGAATTGCTCAACATCCTTAGTCACCAGGGAAATGCAAATCAAAATGACTCTGAGATAACATCTTATACCTGTCAGAATGGTTAAGATAAAAAAATAAAAAAAAAAAAAACACTGATAACAGGTTATGTTGGAGAGGATGCTGAGCAAGGGGAACACTCCTCCACTGTTGGTGGGAGTGCAAACTTGAACAGCCATTTTGGAAATTAGTATGGTGTTTTCTCAGAAAATTGAGAATCAATCTTCCTCAAGACCCAGCTATACCATTCTTGGGCATATCCCCAAGGAATACTCAATCATACCACAAGAACACATGCTCAACTATGTTCATAGCAGCATTATTTGTAATAGCCAGAACCTGGAAACAACCTAGATGCCCCTCAACTAAAGAATGGATGAAGAAAATGTGGTGCTTGTACACAATGTAGTACTACTCAGCAGTAAAAAACAATGACATCATGAAAATCGTGGGCAAATGGATGGAACTAGAAAATATCACCCTGAGTGAGGTAACCCAGACTCAGAAAAACAAACATGGTATGTATTCACTCATAAGTGGATACTAGATATAAATCAAAGGATAACCAGACTACAAGCCACAGGTCCAGAAAAGCTAGCTAACAAAGAGGACCCTAAGAGGGATACATGGATCACCCAAGAAGGGGAAACAGATGAGATTTCCATGAGTAAACAGGGGATGAGGAGGGGCAATGGAGGGTAGGTGATTGGGATGAGAACTTAAGGGACTGGGATGGTCAAGCTGGAACAGGGACAGAGTTGGGGAGCAATGAATGAGATACCATGATATAGGGGACATCATGGGGATAGGGAGAAATTGGGTGCTAGGGAAGTTCTCAGGAATCCACAAGGATGACCTCAGCTTAGACTATTAGCAATAGTGGAGAGGGTGCCCGAACTGGCTTATCCCAGCAATCAGATTGGTGAATACCCTAACTGTCATCATAAAGCCTTCATCCAGCAACTGATGGAAGCAGATGCAGAGATCCACAGCCAAGCACTAGGCCAAGATCCAGGAGTCCAGTCAAAGGGAGAGAGAAGAGGGATTTTATGAGCAAGGGGCCTCAAGATCATTATGGGGAAACCTACAGAGACAATCAAACCAAACTAGTGGGAACACATGAGCTTTAGTCCAACAGCTGTTGTACCTGAGTGGGACTGGACGAGGATAAGAGAGACAGTTGTGTAGCTTGATATGCGTAAGGGGGCCCCTGGCAATAGGATTAGGATCCATCCCTGGTGCTTGAGTTGGCTTTTTGGTGCCCACTATCTATGGTGGGACATCTTGCATAGCCTTGATGCAGGGGTAGGGGCTTGGACCTTGCTGTGGGATGGTCTGTATGTCAAGTGTGTTGCTGATTGGTCAGTAAATAAATCACTGATTGGCCATTGGCTAGGCAGAAAGTATAGGCGGGACAAGGAGAAGAATTCTGGGAAGTGGAAGGTGGAGGGAGAGACACTGCCAGCCGCCATCAGGACAAGGAAGATGTAAAGTACCGGTAAGCCACAAGCCATGTGGCAAAGTAAAGTTTAATAGAAATGGGCTAAATATAAGAGTAAGAGCTAGACAATGACAGGCCTACGCTAATGGCCAAGCAGTTTAAATAATGTAAGAGTTTGTATGTTTATTTTATAAGTGGGCTCTGGGACTGGCGGGACTTGGTGGCGGGAGCTGGAGAAAAGTTCTCTAGCTACAGGACCTGCCTCTACTGAATGTACCAGGCTCTGCTGACTCCCCATGGGAAGCCTTACCTTGGAGGAGGGAATGGGGGTGTGTTGGGGGGAATGCTGGAGGGGCAGGAGGAGGGATGAGAGGGGGATCTGTGGTTGATTTGTAAAATGAATAAAAATTCCTTTATAAAAAAAATTCAAAATCAACACAATATTATATAGGATCCAGGATCACTGTGTATTTTCCATCATTTTGTGGCTTTTTTCTTTTTTATTACTTCCACTCTCTTTTAAGACTTTATTATTTTTAAATTATTCATTTATTTCTATGACTGTCCATATCCTTTTCCTTTCTTAATCCTATCCACACTGTAAAACACATTGAAACCTATTTAGAGGGTTTTTATTTTCCCATCTGGACCTCTTTTACTGTGTATCTTTTAACCTTTTTTTTTTAACCTTTTTTCAGCAAACTTTAAACTGCTAAGCTATAGCTGGGTCCTCCACACATCTCTATTGACTGGCTCTGCCAGCTTCTAGTTTCATGAGAGCCAAGCCTAAAAGCTCATGGCCTGGTTGGAGGTGCATTTGACCAGGAAATACATTCACACACACACACACACACACACACACACACACACACACACACACACACACACACACACCGTCCCTAGAGCTCTAGAATGTAATGTTGTAATGTACCTACTCCTCAATGTCTTGCTGTGAGACAAAAACTCTTAAAGGAGCCATGCCATATCTTTTTTTAAAATATTTCTCAATCCCTAGGGATATTTGAGTGGAGTGGCACGTTGGTATGCTAAAATGTAGTTGTTTTTTAGTTTTTGGTTTTTGGTATTTTTACACTTTACTCTTTGGGAGGCCTGCCACCCAGATCCTAAATAATCACACACAGAGACTTATTCTTTCTTATGAATGCCTGGCCATAGCCTGGCTTGGTTTTTTTGCCAACTTTTCTTAACTTAAATTAGCCCATCTGCCTTTTGCCTCTGGACTTTAACCTTTCTCTATTTCTATATATCTTTTCTTTCCTTCTTATTCCATGTCTGACTGTGTTTGCTGTGTGGCTGGCCCCTTCTTTTCCCGCCCCTTCAACTTCTTCCCAGATTTCTCCTCATATTAATTCTGTCTGATTTCCAGCCCCAGCTACCCTTTCTCCTGCCTTTCTATTGGTCTTTCAGGCTCTTAGACCAATCAAATGTTTTAGACAGGCAAAGTAACACAGCTTCACAAAATTAAAACAAATGCAACATAAAAGAATGCAACACATTGTTGCATCATTAAACAAATACTCCACAGCATAAACAAATGTAACACATCTTAAAGTAATATTTCACAACACTGTGGTCATGTTGTCTTTTCACAGCAATTGAAACCCTGACTAAGACAGTAAGTATGCTGGTTACTGTTTTCAACTTAACAAAAATTAGAGTTGCCTTGAAAGATTGAGCCTCAATGAGGAATTACTTCAATTAGACTAACCTGTGGAGCATTTTCTTGATTAATGATTAGTTGAGGAGTGCCCAGCCCACTATGGGTGGTGCTAGGTAGTTCTGGGTTCTATAAAAAAGCAAGCTGAGCAAGTCATGGGAGCAAGTCAGCAAGCATCATTCCTCCATGGTCTCTCAGTTCCTGCATCCAGTTTCCTACCTTGAATTCTTGTCATGACTTCCTTTAGTGATGTATTGTGACATGTGAGTTGTAAGATGAAATAAACTCTTTCCTCCCCAAGTCACTTTTAGTCATGGTATCTTATGATAGCAACATAAATATAACTAATATAGCAGGTAAATGAGAATGTAGATTAGAAGTGATCATAAAGCCTCAAACTATCTTTTAAAAACTCAAAAGATTATTTTTATAAGGATATTTCTAAGCTAGCATACCATGGTTCACAAACATTAAGAAAACAGTATGACACTAGTTGTCAGACAATACAAAGTTTGGAACCAGTGTGTGTCATTTAGGGGTATATATTCAGGATACCTTATCTGATATGCTTGGGGCTGAAAGTTTTTGGATTTCAAATATGTTCAGATATAAAAATACTTATACATACATAATGAGATATTTGGGACAAAGAATGTAGACCTTAAACACAAAATTCATTTATGTTTCCTTTTATACCTTATATTGTAACTTAAAAGTAATTTTAAACAATATTTTTAGTGAAACTGCGTTTTGACTTCTATTCCTCCATTTAAGCTACTTGAATGTCCCCAAAGTCCCATAGTGCTGAAGCACCAGTCTCCAGTATGGCACTACTGAGAAGTGGTAGAATCACTTAATGAAAGAAAGCATAAAGACTGTCAACTGTTATAAACTTTAGGAGGCTGGGCCTTTTGTTAGTCAGCTTTCACTCACTATAACAAAACACCAGAGATCAATAATTTAAGTGAGGAAAGGCTTATTTTGGATCACAACTTCAGGGTTTTAGTCTATGGTCATCTGGTTCCATTTAACATATGAGAAGGTAGAACATTTGGGCAAGGAATACATTGAGCAACCAAAGTTGCTTACCACAGGATATCTAAGGAGGAGATGGGTGAAAGTGGGGTCTCAATATGCCCTTCAAAGTTAATCAATGACTTGTTTTTTCCCATTAAGCTCTACCTCCTAAGCAGGTACAGTAGATCTGAATAGTACTACTAGCATGGACACATAAGCCTGTGAAACAACACTTAAGATCCAAGCCAAAACAAACATGGAACATGGAACCCCAAGTAGGCTACTAGAGGTATGTTCTGAAAGGTTTGGACTTTAGTGGTCCTTGCCCCATTCTCCTTCTACGTTTACAAAAGGGAATATCTTCGCTTTCCCACTCAGTTCCTGCCATAGTGTTCTGCTTTGACCTAGGCTGACCTAAAAGAAACAGAGCACTAAAACCTCTGAAACCATGAGCCCAAGGAAACTTGCCTTCTCAAAGTTGATTTTCTCAGGTGTTTTGTGCAGTGACAGAAAGTTGATTAATACATGCAGTTGTGCATGCAATTTTTGAGTAGTGAGATCATGTCAGCTCTCAAAACCCTCAGGCTTCACAGCATTTCAGAATGTGGATATTTTCATTAGCATTATTTTATTTGCATATAAAGTTATATACATCAGTTCAAACCTCACTCTTCATGTGTCTCATGGAAATATTGGTAATAATGATAAGGTAATGACTGATAACTATGTATACCAAAGTCCTTCCTGGAGTAGTCAATGAGAGATAACATCAAAAGGAATCTTTTTCAGCACTTGGAATAATGCTCAAACACTGGTAGCTATTTATATACTATAATTATGCCACTTAGAATAATTATAATTTTCATTATATTTTAGGCCTCCTATTGAACAGAATGATAATGTGCAACTTCAAACACATGCTTATTTTTCCTAAAAGTTCTGATGATTAATAACTATGACTTGCAATGGCTTGTGACACTACATTCTATTTCAATTCCTTTGTGCAACTTTCTCCACACTGTCTTTGTTTACATGGTTTGTGTTAACATAGAGAGGGGGCAGGAAACAAAACAAGTAAGCTTCTCAAAATAAGATGGCTACATGAAGGAAACATTGTTCTTCCATTTTGACAGAACAAGTAATATTTTATCTATCACGGGAGAGTCTAAACTGCATAGGTACAAGAATCTTAGTGGGTGTAAGAGTTATAAGCATCATAAATGTGATGTTTTATTCCCTTTGAAAAATTATCTTGATTCATTATATCTGCTGAGAAGTTATCACAGCTTCTTTAGTGAGATGCTTCCCATGTTCCTGCCAATATTCATCACATCAACTGAGCAAGGTGATGGTATGATGAGATCAAATAGATAAGAGCACTAACACTCAAAATGACTTTTGTTCAGGCTTGGCTCATGCTACAAAATTTCTTTCCATATACTCACACCTTAGCTATAGAAGGTGAAAAGTAGAAGTGGAGGCATAAAACAATGTAAAAATAGATAAATCTCTTTCATTAAAAAAATAGAGAGACATCATCACCTCTTCTAAAACACATCAGAGATTGCACATACATCATGGTGAAACACAAAGACAGGTGTCATGAGTGGGTGTCATCCAAACCAAGCAATCACTATCTTGTGGAGTCCAGCTGTGTTGCCTTGTAAAACATTGTTCCAGCTGGGTACCGTAAGGCATGAGAGTTATCACCATAATATTAAGGTGCTCCCTGCCACCTGGAAATGCTACACATAGCCTGGGGTAGGAGCTAGAGGACATAGAGTTTGGGAGGAGGAGCTAAAGTATGTAGATATTAGAGCATGGGCTTCATCTCTTTAGCTGCAGGCTTCTCAGATGTGGCTGGCTGGTTGGGGGAGGATTACTTAGCTTTGTAAGTAACCCCTCATACCTAGGTTCTCTAAGGAAGTCCAATAAATCCATTGTTTCCCCAGTGAACTTTGTGGAATCATGCCTTGTTTTTATTGTTGGGACTTTGTGAGGAGGGATAAGTTGCTTTATATCTCCCCCAGGTTAAGAATTTTAGCAACATCAGGTAAAGCCTTGAGGCTGCCAAGCAGCAATTGATTCTTTCATGTATCTAGGTTTCTGTATGCTCTGTACCTTCTGCTGAAACCTTGAGCCCCACCTTCCATATCGCGCACACACACACACACACACAACTAATATTTTGTATTGCAAACATTACTTTCCTTATCATGTGTCATTTATATATTTTCTCCTAGAAAGCATTTATATAGAGAGATGTTCTCAAGAAGAACTAACCTCCAGTATTATGGATGCATTCTCACCTTCTAGAGAAATAGAGTAGTAAAATAAAGAGATTATACACCATACAATTTATACTCACAAATATATGAAATTGAATCCTAGCTCCATCACTCAGTGGAGATTAAAAGCAAGTTTCTAAACCCTCCCCAAAAGTTTTAAAGAAAAATTAATAAAATAATAAACAAAAGTACTATGAAAAAACATTTTTAGTAATTTGAAGGAAAGAAAAATATTTAAGGATTTACAGACAACTTTCATTCCCATGCTCACTTTGCCATTAACATAGATAATTCAATGTAACTTTCAATGTTAACTCTAATTTTAGATATTTTCTCTCATTCTTCTGAGGAAGACCAATGTCTTCCTCCTCTGCATTCCTTAATTCTATAGAGTACTTCTTGACCATCTATCTTGCTATATACATAGGCCCAAGAGGAATAGAAATGCTGAGGAATAAATGATTAATGGACAAATAAAAGAATAATGAATAAATGAATGGATTTCTTTTTTTTTTCAGAACATATACACCACAAAATCTGAGTAAATATGATGCTGAAAATATCAACTGAATGATTAAACATCTGTATCACCTTGTCCTGGCTCAATTTTAACTCGTTTTTCCTACTATTTTGCAAGTCTACAAGGTAATAGATTTTTTCCCCAAGTCTTTACAAATAGTGAAAGATTCTCTCTTGGCTACAGAGCAGGCATATTATGCCTGACCAGATAAACTATGATATAATAAAAATCAGACTGGATATGGGTAGCTCTCAGAGTGAAGGAGTTTCCTACTGAATGAAAGGGAGGAAAAAGCTACATGAAACATGAAGACAGACATCTGTGTAACATCCAGAATGCTAGGCTTTAGCATGAACTTCTTCACTACTCCATTTCAACCTTTGACAGCTACTGATCTATTTATAAATTTATTTATTTTGGATAGTTTGTATAAATGGAATATGTAATCTTTTGTGTATATCTTCCTTTTTTGTTTATTTTTATTTTATTCTGTGTAATATGTATTGCATTGTATGTCGTGTGAGGGGGTATGGTATGTACCTGAGTATGTGGGTACATGCAGAGACACCAGAAAAGTATATTGGAAGAGTACAAGCATGCAACACCATGTCTGGCATTTTTACATGGGTATTAAAGGTTCAAACTCAAGTCCCCATGTGTCTACATTAAGCACTCTTATAAACCATGACACCTCCCAATTCCTGAACACAAAGCTTTTAAGCTTTATTCATTTTGCATTATCTATTACTCTGTCAGTCTCTTTATACACCTACATATTTTATATTATGGATACATCATGTTTTCTTTTATATATACATTTACCAACTGATGGACATTTTGGTTCTTTCCACCTTTTGGCTACTGTGGGTATAACTACTATGAAAATTATGTACAGGATTTTGTAATGACACACTTTTTTCTAATTCTTTTGGTTATATACTTAGAGCTGTAATTAGTCATAAGGGACACTACGTTTAATATATTTAGAACCACCAAACTGTTTCCTACAAGAGCTGTACCATTTTTACATTTCTACCAGCCATGTCTGAGGTTAACCAACCCCATTAATGTTTTCACATGTACATCATTTTGTACTTTCATTAATGTCTGTGATGAGACCTGTATTAACTTTTTTTTTTAATAGATGAGAGTAAATCTCTGAGAGATTCAGTCACTTGATAAAACTTAGCTTCCTGTTGTATTTCTGTTGCTATGAAGCCTGGACTATGATCCTCAAAGTTCAATTTTCTTTCAAGGTTATAAAAAGGATGATGTAATAAGTCAAGGAATGTGTGCCAAACCCTATCTCTCTGAAGCCCATCATAGCAACTTGCTTATACTTTTTATCATTTTAGTAGTTTTAAGTATTCTATGTATTGAGTGTTTGCACATGTGGCATTAGATTAAATTGCCAATTCACATTAAAAATTGAGGATAAGAGGTACTAAGAAATTTATTCAAGTCTCACAAAAATAGCTGCACAGATGAGTTTGCTGAAGTTGGGACTACCCTTCTTTTCCCAGAAAGATCTGTGAAATTAAGGGGATAACTATAAAGTAATGGCTATCCCAGTATCAGATCTAGATAACTTTAGAAAATAGCAAGAGGTCAGTTTTTGAAAATTACCCATGGCAGCAGTATCTATTTTACAAAGAAAACCCCACGAAGGGAAAATTTTGCTGTTAGATTACTAGTGGAACAGACTAAATCTCTTGGCATTTAACAACATAAAAATGAACCCAAGATAGGAAACAACAACTTTTAGATATGAAAAACTTCCAGTGACCCCTGGGAGAATAAACAGGGTGATCCCAAGAATGTAACAGTTTATTATCTGAAAAAAGCTCCCAGAATACAGTGTAAAGAGGTTAATCAAAGTGGGTTCCAGGGATCCCCTTGAGTCCAAGGATGAATGACACTTTGAAGAAGCCAAATTTGCTATAGTTCACAGGATCCTTTTAAGTCTTCAACTGAGAATATATCTATCACTCTATGAGTGCACACAAACTAGCTAAGGATGGGAAAAAACTCACTTGGAACATATGAGAAGAAAAGTCTCAGAATTTACAAAAATTAAAAAGAATTCTTGGAACAGTTCACATTAAGGACTGTGGTAATTTTATATTCATATCTAAGGACTTTTTGTGCTATAATATACAAATAAGTGAGAATATGTGGCATTTCTCTTTCTGTATCTGGGTTACATCACTCAGAAAATTTCTAGTTTTAGCCATTTACCTGCAAATTTCATTTCATTTTTCTTTACAGCTGGACAGAATTCCATTGTGTACATGTACTAAATTTCATTATCCATTCATCAGGTGAAGGGCATTTCGGTTGCTTCCATTTCCTAGCTATTTTAAAAATCAGTAATGAATATGGCTGAGCAAGTGGAGTAGGACTTGGGTCCTTTGGGAATATGCCAAGAAATGGTATAACTGGGTTATATGGTAGATTTATTTTTAGCCTTTTGAGAATTCTCCACACTGATTTCCAGAGAGGCTGTACCAGTTTGCAGTTACATCAACAGTAATGATTTATTGCCTCAGAGTTCAACAATTTAAGAGTCACAGTGCCAAAACAGCTCCTTTCCTGACTTCTAGACAGCCTCTGTTTTTCCCCACTATTTCCTCACATTTCTTCCTTGCACATGAGAAGGGGGAAGAGAGCACACACATCTCTTCTTATTGGAATGCCAATTTCACCATGAGGGCCCCTCCTTTGTGAATTAATATTGCTCTGAAACTATAATAAAACTCCCATCTCTACTTACCATCACACTGAGATTTAGGTGTTCATATAGAAAGATGAAGCAGACACAATTATTCAGCTCATGTGTTTTAGAGGCATCCCATACTTACAGGTCCATACACAAACTCATCAGTTCCCTCCAACATGTTCTTCCTGTGGTGGAGAGCTCTCTCATGAATGGTATGCAATGCTTTTTGCTACCCAGAATAAAAAATGAGGGATCGTTCTGGGCTTTCTTTCTCACTTAATCCAAATGCAATTTGTAAATCAATTCTTACTGTCTTCTGCCTAAGACAGTTTACAAATCTATGTCATTGCCCTTTACCTGAGAAAGCTATCCTGTTTTGCCTAAACTATTAACAGCCAACACCTAACTTTTAATAATATAATGCTATGGTTAAGATTCTGATACTGCAATTAGCTTAGAATCAAATCTCATCTCTTTAAGTCTAGTATATCAGCCAGGACTCTCCAGAGAAACAGAACTTAAGTCAACTTATTTTAAATGCTAACCACATTGTCAAAATACCTTCAGAGTAACATTTAGGTTAGAGCTTTATCAAAACTGAAGGTTTTGAGTAGTTGCTTTTAATTATTAGTAACTAGTCAGTATTTGTTATTTGGGGCATGAATTACATATTTAAAGAATTTCATAGCCTACCTTAAAATGCACTCTACTTGGTGTTTAGTTTTTTGAGTTCTTTAGATATTCTAGACACTAACCCTCTGTTAGTTGTATAGCTGGTATTTTTTCTCTCATTCTGTGGGCTGCCTCTACACTCAAATGATTGTATCCTTTGTTGTACCGAAGCTTTTTTAGTTTAGTTTCATGGGACACAATTTGCAAATCATTGGCCTTAATGGCTAGTCTATTGGAGTCCTACTCAGAAAGTCGTTTCCTGTGCCTTTTAGTAGAATCATACTCCCTTCTTTCTCCTTTAATAGATTCAGCATATCAGATTGCACACTGAGGTCCTTGGCACACTGAGGTCCTTGATACATTTGGAGTTTCAAGGTGAGAGGTAAGGATCTAGTTTCATTTTTCCACATTTAGCTATCCAATTTGAAATTGTCATTTTTTGAAGATACTGTCTTTTCCACGATGTGTATACTTGGCCACTTTGTTAGAGAGAGAGAGAGAGAGAGAGAGAGAGAGAGAGGCTGTAGGCATATCTGGGCATTCAATTTTATTCCATTGATCCATCAGTCTGTTTTTAAGTCAGTAACATCCTGTTTTTATTACTATTCACCACCTGTATATAATGTGTAATCAGGGATGATGATACCTCTAAGCGTTTTGACTGTTTAGAATTGCTTTGACTATCCTGGAAGTATTGTGGTACAATACTAATTTTTAGATTTTTTTTCCAATTTCTGTTATGAATTGTATTAGAATTTTGATGGGGATTGCACTGAACTTGTAGACTGCCCATGATAAAATGGCCATTTTACAATATTAATCCTACTAACCCATGAGCATGGGAGGAGTTTCCATGTCCTAGCATCCTCTTTAATTTCCATATTTGGTATCTTAAAGTTTTCATTGTACAAACCTTTTATCCCCATGGTTAGATGTTTTCCAAGATATTCTTGAGGTTACTGTGAGGAGAACAACTTCTGAGCAACTGTTGTTGGCTAAGGCCTGTGAGAATTATTCCATGACTTAGAAATGATACCTGCCTTGAAGAAGCTTCTCAGTGGTAAGCAGCCTGGATGAGTTCTCAAGTGTCCTATCCCCTGATTGCTGCATACACCTCATAGGGCCATGTATATTCAGTTATAGAAAGTGTCACTTATCCTTTCCCACGGCTCTTCTCCTGTCATCTGGGTAAATGAATAAAACTCTCGAGAGGTGGTTACTGAGAAGTAATTTAAAAAATAAAAAATAAAAGCCAACTTTAGCCACCTTGAAGGACTTTTTTAAAAGTCATCGTGCCCTTTGATACCCTTCTATTGGAGAAAGGAGCCCAGAGCTTATCTACATGTGGATTCCTATTAATATGTAATGACTCTTAGGACAGAAAGGAAATGGAACTTTATTTCCTTTTTGGACACTTCCAGCAAAACTGAAGGAGGAAAACAGCCTCATCTTAATGAAAAGTATTCTCTTGGGAATGTGGCTAAGGGAAGGTTATAAAAGCAATCCTTGAACAAATGTGGTCAAAGCATAACTCATCATTTCTTTCCAGGCAACTGACAATCAGGAGAAAGGCAGCTTCAAGGCCAGTGCTGTCTCCTTCACAAAACAGTCTATTTGCATTTCAAGAAAGGACAAGGAAGAATTCTCCTTAATTGAGGGTATTCTATACAAGGTCTTCTCTGCCTTTCTCAGAGAGTATGACCCTTCTTGCTTCTAATGATATTGCCTTTCTCCTTTCCTTGGGTTTAGGATGTACAGGATGAGAACCTTCTCCCCCAGGATCTTATTCTTACTCCCCAGAAAAGCCACCTCTCTAAAATAAAAATCTTATGCACTACTGTAAGAGACACCTAGAAACTGAAATTTCTAAAAACACTGGCTTCTCGTTTGGGCTAAGAAGGTAAAGGCAGACAAAAGCCTGGCATCTGTTTCAGTCTGTAGGTCTCCTTTACCTTGGGTCAGGCTCCCACTTGTCTCTCCATAATCATTTCCATTGTGTGCCTTTAAACACCTGTGGTATCTAACCTACCTCATTCTACTGCAAGGCTCTGTCACAAAGGGTAAGTATCTTAACTTACAGATTTCTCAGATTCCAGAAATATTCCAAAACTTTACAAGACTGACTACCTCCCAGATGAGGGTAATTATGAATGGGGGGCATCCTGCACACTAGAGAAGTGTAATGAAAAGTAGATGTTCTCTTCAAGCAAAGACAGCGATTGATTATAAGGTCAGCTTGCTGAATCAGAATTGTTACAATGACCAACTAAAGCATATTTTGTCATGGACTTCATAACAACCTCCCTGGCTGGCCTTGCCCTAATTCTTCCTCGTTTTAAACCTGAAGCTTATGCTGTTTCCCCAAAGATGGATTTAGGTTCACTCTATTTTTGTACTGGTTCCTATTGCTAATATGCCACATAGTTTAAGTCTCCTTTCTTTGCTATTTTACCCTTTCTTATTGCTATAATTAGCATATTGAGAATGGGCAGCCAAGAAAAGTTTATTGGAACTCCTGTAGTTAGTCTTTTGCCCTAAAACTCCAGTAGTATTATTTGTTATTGGTTCCCACATGTTCTATATATTATGAAGAACTTTAAGTTCTGTTGTGAGATGTTCTCTATGCTATGAATGGGTTGCTCTGATTGGTTAATAAATAAAGTACTGATTGGCCAGTAGCCAGACAGGAAGTATAGGTGGGACAAAGAGAGAGGAGAATTCTGGGAACAGAAAGGCTCAGTCAGGAGATGCTGCCAGCAGCCACCATGAGTACCAACATGTAAGTTACCGGTAAACCACAAGCCATGTGGCAAGGTATAGATTTATAGAAATGGGTTAATTTAAGATGTAAGAACTAGTTAGCAAGAAGCCTGAGCCATTAGGCCAAACAGTTTAAATAATATAAGCGTCTGTGTCTTTATTTGGATCTGAGTGACTGCGGGGCCTGGACAGGACTGGAGATAACTCCAGCTACAAATGGCGCCAAAACGTGGGGCAAGAATTTCCGCATAAAACCTGAAAAAAAGATTCTAAAACAGAGCTAAAAACAGCTTCCTACTTGTCTCTCTGAAGTTAGGCACAGCCTGTGGGCTTGAGCTACTGTATGGAGGGTTCCTGGCATGCGCACTTGATCTGCACTATGTCGGGAATGAGGTGTCTGCAAGTGGCACATTACACTGCGTGTTGGATTTAGCCTTTGCCTTTGCTTGTACAAAAAAAAAATGTTTCTGGGCTACACACTGCTTTGATATAGGCATAGACCCACTGCCTCAGGCGGTGAGCATGGTTCCCACAGCTGGTTGTAATCTTACCATCACCATGTTGGGAAGCTGAGTTGGGTGAAGTATACTGCAGTTTAAAGCAATAGATTCACAATAAGACAGATTCAGATGGTATAAACCTCTAAACAGTTTACAATGTGTGTAAAAATGTACGTAGGCTTGTAAGAGACAAAAAAGTAATATATACAATTATATAAAGAAATAAATACTTTTTAAAAATTAGGTCTTTAAAGAAAAAGTAAAGGTAATATAAAAGGTAATATAAGCCACATAAAGATGGATATCACATAGATAATCTTGATTGTGTTGTCTTTGGGATTAACTGCAGAAAGACATTTGATTGTAAAGACTGCTAAGTTAAAACAATATGTATATTTTTAAAAGTATTTTGACTTCAAAATTTGGATCTAAAGATATGTTGCTTTGGAAAAGAGGCTCTGCTTTTGTCTCCACAGAAAGCAAGAGACTACGGATTTGTTCCAGATTAAGATACATCAGGTTTGACCAGTCAAGCCCCCCTAAAAGGTCTCTGATGACACCATGGCCCAGATGATCCAATATCCAGAACAGTTTCAAGGCAACTGGCTCAGACAATATAGCCTCATGGACTACCCCATAATCCTAAAATTTTCTTTATGTCCCTATAAGAACACAGTGCCCTCATCCAGCAGGAAGTAGTATCAGAAGCTATGCCCAAATTCCCAAATATACCAAGCTTGTAGCTAGAGTTTTTCCCCAGACTTGCCTGGCCCACGGTCAGGACAAATCTCTCTCACCCACCAGTCTCGCTGCCGCTAAGACTCAACCAAGTAAACACAGAGACTTATATTGCTTACAAACTGTATGGTCACAGCAGGCTTCTTGTTATCTTCTTCTTATATCTAAATTAACCCATATCTATTAGTTATAAGTTGCCACATGGCTCGTGGCTTACCATCTTTTCATGGCAGTCTGGCAGTGTCTCTTTGCCTCAGCCTTCTACTTCCCAGAATTCTCTTCTCTGCTTGTCCCACCTATATTTCCTGCCTGGCTACTGGCCAATCAGAATTTTATTTATACAGAGCAATAGCCACAGCACAAGCTGGCTTTGGAGATGGAATTGGCTCACTCCTTCTCTAAACCCAAGCATATTGCTAAAATAAAAGGTTAAGAGATTTTTCTATCCCATATCAGAAGAGCCCTCTGGTGTGGGACAGAGAAAAACCAATATTTTTTAATTAAAGCAGGTTGATTATAAATGTGATCTCTTTCTAAAGAAGAAAAGGGGATATGATATAGATATGACAGGATGAAAGGTTAGATTAATGAACCTACTTTTAAAGAGCAACAACTTGTTTAAAAATGTTTTACATTGCTATAGATTTTATTTTATTGATACAAATTTAGAGTTGATTTTGTTATACTGTATATATATTTCTACTCTCGTTTGAAGTATTATGTTTATGTAACTCATTTAAATTGTAATGGATAATTAAATAATTAAAAAATACAGATTAATAATTAGTCTTCTATGATAGTCAAACTTATAGTCATGTTAAGTTTTCTAAGTATACAAAGATATAATTCAATTAGGCAGGTAATCTTCAAACACTTCAGACCTACAGAATATGGCATTTAAAATGTTTCAAAAATTTAGACTTTCTAGATAGTAATACATGTCTGCTCCTGGCAGGACTGATTTACTTCAGAGAGGAGGATGAGCATCAAAGACACTCTATATGAAGTTTATCTTCTTCTTGGCAAAAATAGCCATTTGGGCAAGAAACTGTTCTTGCCTGGACTGCTTGATTGACTGGACATGCAAGACCCATAAGAAGGTGACCACTGAACTTTGCTTGGCAAAATGGTCCTTCAGGTTCCTGCTTTGAGGAGGAAACTGCCAGACATTCTACAGGACACAGAGAGAAGTGACTGAGAGACTCTAGGCCTGTGGGCTGAAGACAGATACCCCAACTTTACAGAAGAACTTTAGTGACTGTCCAGGCTGCAGCTGTCTCTGTCTACTCTTGCAGGCCTCCCAAAAGTTGCTCGTGACCTTCTCCCATTTCTCAGGTAACATTATACCTTCTGAGGCCTTTGATGTAGTTGAAGACTAGATAGTTATAATTTTCCTTAGTTATGATAAAAGATAAGTTAGATATGAAACCTTAGACTCACAAATAGAGGATAGATAGAATATTTTCTTTAATTTTGCCAAATACAAATAGGCTAGATATTATAACTGTAATTCTTGCTTGATAACTGTTTTATATGTAATTTTACTATGTGAAAGTTAAAACCTTCCTATTTGAAAAAAAGAAAAGGGGAAGTGCTGTGGGGATGTCCTCTTTGTTGTGAATGGGTTGCTCTGATTGGTTAATAAATAAAGTGCATATTGGCCAGTAGCCAGGCAGGAAGTATAGGCGGGACAAAGAGAGAGGAGAATTCTGGGAACAGAAAGGCTCAGTCAGGAGATGCTGTCAGCAGCCACCATGAGTAGCAACATGTAAGATACCTGTAAGCCACAAGCCATGTGGCAAGGTATAGATTTATAGAATTGGATTAATTTAAGATGTAAGAACTAGACAGCAAGAAGCCTGAGCCAATAGACCAAACAATTTAAATAATATAAGTATCTGTGTGTTTATTTGGATCTGAGTGACTGCAGGGCCTGGGCAAGACTAGAGATAACTCCAGCTACAAAGTTCCTCAGCATGGTATTTAAAGTTCTCTCTATCCTGACTATTCCTACATTTGTAGTCTTCCTTTCATGGTAGGCTCCAAGCACACTAATGTTTGGTGCCCCTAAACCTGCCATTTCACACGGGACTCCTTATTCTCTCTTTCTAACTGAATTTGGTCAATGGGGAAAAACTGGCAGGAGACTGAAGGACAGAATGCAAGAGAGATTAGAATATTTATTCTGTCATTTACTCTTACAATACCCACATGGATTATTAGCCATAGCTCTTACTGAATTCTAGTAACAGCTTTCTCCCCTTACTGTTCAGCCTTTATAGTGGTAATGGTTTTTCCTGTTGTCTGTCCCTGGATACTACTCTATCCCTAATGATTTTCCTAAATCCACGCTCATCTTTGTAAATATTCTTTTCATTAAACTCTAATTATCGTTTTAGATATTCCATGTTTTCTGGTGAGAATCTGACTTGAAAACTCTTGTTAACCTAGCTCACACATCATCATTTGCTAAGACAAACAGTGCTATCTCCATATAAGTCATCATTGTTAGGCTATAGGTTAAATTTACTGACAGATTATTGATATACACACATATACATACATACAAACATACATACACACATATATACATATATATATATAATGGTTTCATTCAAGATTTGTTTTAATTTAATGTGTTATGAGTGTTTGTCTGAATGTATGTATGTGCACCATGCATGGGCCTAGTACTGGCAGAAACCAGAAAAAGCTATCATATCTCCTGGAATTAGAATTACAAGCAATAGTAAGCTGCCCCACGTGAGTACTAGGAACCAAACCAGAGTCCTCTGCAAGACCAGTAAATGCTTTTAACCAAATAGTCTTCTTTCTAGTCCCATTAGATTAAAATTTGAAATGTCATAGAATATATATTCCGTGAATGCAGCTTTGACCATACATTTCATACCATTTATCTAGGAATTAAACAGAGTCTGGTACATTGTAACTGTTCAGTAAATGTTTGATGAGTGTGTATTT